>NC_049170.1:6373584-6689144 GCF_009769625.2 Cygnus olor | reverse complement strand
CAGGCATCTGAAGTTTGGTGAGACAGACCCTGCCTTCTCCGACTGATTTCTGAGCTTTAATTTCATTCTGTCTGGTTTGGTGTCACTTCATTCATTCTTTGTTAGCTCGTGAACCTAAATTCTGTCTTCTGATGCTGCAAGATGGGCCTTGGAGGATTGGATTTAATTACTGCAAAAATTGCAAATATTTACATTTCTACTAGTATATACTGGCAGGTGTTCCTTTTCTTGTGGAAATACATCATTGCGTTTATGATAGAGACATCAAAAAATCTGTTTCCTATCCAAGTGGTTTTATTTATACCAACTATTTAGAAAATAATCATTTACAAGAGAAATAGTTTCTATTAATATTCATTATCATATGCCTTGAGAACCCATACATGAAATGTAATCACAACCTCTATTAGTTCTCTAATTTGTACACCTGACATGCAGTTATTTGAGAACCACGCTGGCACTAGCGTTGACAGGAACTCTCCATTTATATTGCTTCTCAGTATCTGGAAAAGAGGAAAAAATGGTGGAAGAATGAGGGATATTTCCATCGCTGCCTGAGAGATGCCCAGGTTGATCTGCCTGCAATAATGGAGCGCTACAAAAGCTTTCTATGGAAATTGAAGGGAGAATAAAACCCTAAGGTATTGGTGAAGTATGTAGATAGTGAAGAGCCTGACCGAGACTGAGGAAAAGTTGGAAGATTTTAACTCCAGTTTGGAAATGGAGTTTGGAAAATGAACGCCAAAATATGTTAGTTTATGATAGTTCAGTTGGGGATGGAGGGAAAGTGAAGTAATAGCTAACTTGAGCAAGTGATTTAGTGTTATAGCACGTTGGAAACTTAGCAGCAGATACAAAAAGGAGGAAGAAGACTTAGGGGTGAGATTCATCTCTCCTAACTTCGGGGATAGGATCCATCTCACTGAAATGTGGGCGTATAGAGAGTGATTCACTGACCAGACGTAGGAGTCTGCTTTACAGTGAGACAAATCGCTTCCTAGGCTCCGCCGACCACGTTGACTGGATCCCCAGTGCCGGCAGTGGGAGTGCAGACTTCCAGCTCACATGTAGACTCTTGCATTGCACCGTCCTACGCTACCTCCCACCCAGACTGGCTTCAGGGCTGGGATTCACTTCATCTAATTTCAGACGTCTTTGCAGCACACTTCTACATCAAGCTGGTCACCCTGGGCTCCCTGCACCGTCAATGGAGAGACACAGGTATTTTTAGGGAATGAGTCATGACAGTGCAGATCTCTCCTTCCCAATTGTTGGGCTGTGAAACCAAAGCCCCTTTTGCTTGCTCCTCTGGTCCCATGATTCCTGCCCGTTTGTCTGTGTTTTTTAAAAGAAGGAAAGGGAGAGAGCCCCTCAACCCAGTCTTGCTGTAACGTGAAGAACGGGGAGCTGCAGACTCAACTTTGCAGAGGAAAGCATGGAAAACAGTTTTTTTCCAATTTGTCTTTTCCCAGCTGCAGGTCCTCCTCAGCTCAGTCCCTGTGGTTATGTCCAGCTCTATGCATGCAGTCCAGGAGGTGGCATTGCTGCCACCTTGTCCATGGCCCTTAGTCCGTGACCCAACATCTGCAGCCAGGTGACTCTTTTGTGGTGCCTTGCTCAGCTTCTTTGGAGCACAAAGAACCTCTGGGCTTGACCTGGGTGATGCTGGACCCCAGCTGTGGCTTCTACAGAACAGACAAGCACCCAGAGATGTGTCTCTGGGTACCTCAGCTGTGGACATGCACGTCCCTTTCTGGGACTCAGAGCTCACCTGGGTCCCAATCTTGCTGAAACTATTATTTCAGCAAGGTATTTGCCAGAGGGAAGTGGTATGGAAAAGCTTATTGTGATTTTGGCTTTATTTCCACGGAGTTATTAATTTGGGGAAATGCTGCTTTACCTGTTCTTGGTTTCTAAGATCTTGTGCCAATAGTGCTCCCAGTTGTGAGACCAATAAAAATGAAAACAAAACCCATCATCTTATACCGCTTCTCTCCTTTCCCCAATTCATACTGTCCCAAGGTGCCTTGCAAAGTGCACATACATGTGCACAGAAGGGACATTTAGCCATCGGTCAAAGGACAGTAGCTATTCAGCAGCCAGCTGGACTCTTAAACTGCTGTTTTGGACAGGAAGGGAAGAAAATTGCTAAATGCCAGGGAAAACTGAGGAAGAAATTTAAATAAGTGGGATATGATTACCTGACCTGAGACTGAGCCAGGATACAGGAACAAAATATCTTCGTTGTTTGGGTTTGCTGGTGCCATCAAATCCTCCTGGATCAGGACTCTGGTCTTAAGCATGCATGAGAGGGGTCAGTTCTCCCTGAGCAATGGCACTGTTGGTGGGCTACAGTCTGAGCCAACATCACCAAAATGTTTCCTTGTAGGACTTCGTCCCTGTTGCACCCCCAGCCCAAATTTGCTTAGCTCTAATAGATGTTTGGAGTCACTTCTTTTGAACAAGCAACTGTTGATTTAGTCCCAAGCCGCAGTTTTTCCAAGTGCAAAGCACAGAAAATAACAAGCTACAGATCTGTCTCTGCATGGAGAGATGCAGTCCAAAGCCACTGGAGACAGGAAGAGCTAATTCAGCACTCTTGTTGAGCTCCATTAATCCACATTTTTAATACAAACACAGCATTAGAACTAATTCTGGCTCCGATGTAGAAAGCAGATGTAAAGACTGTGTGTGTCAGAAAATCCAGCTTTTCATATTACCTATCATTTGTGGTTTGGATGTTAATATGGCAGTCAAACCTCTTAGGATTATCTACCTGTCAAGAAGAGAAAAGCAGTGGTATTTTCTGTTAGGCAAATGTTAAACCACATAAATGAAGTTAGTCCATTGCCAGCTACCTTAGAGGATTGTCTAAAGATCCAGTGCGGTTGTCCTGTTGCAGAGCTAAAACTTGTTTATCTAGCTAGGTGAATCCAATTATTTGGATTATGCATGGAGGGGAAGATCATTGAAGGTGACTCCACTTTCTGTGCTTTGGGTTCTGGTGCTCAGATAGGTTACACCAGAGGAGGCCAAAATTCAGAGGCTGGCAGCATGTCCAGCAGCTTACCCCTGTTGAGTGCTTTACAGGCTCAAATTCTCGTGCAGATATCTGAAGAAAAATCCTTTTGTTCCCAAGCCAAACGCACACAGAAATGAGCAGCAAAGACCTATAAATTTTTTTCCCGTCCTTTGGGACCTGACCTCTTGAATTCTCTTTGTGCTTCCAATGGCAGATCCTTGCTGCAGCAGATTTTATTTTGCCCTGAAAGCAAAGTACGTGACAGCAAAAGGTAGAAGAAAAGGGAGAATTATGTACCGGGAGGCAAAGTTGGGACTGGTGCAAGTGGCAGTCAAGGGGTGATGGGATGAAAAATACAGCTGGAGTTTTCAGAGGTGGCCAGGGCGCAGAGTTTCCTGAAAAGTCAGTCAGAGAGCTGTTCCTCTGACTCAACCCCAGCCAAAATCTATGAATCCGTCCTCATTCAGGGGCAGCCACCATAGCGTGGGCTAGCTGGGGCAATAGGCGAGTCCCCGTGCTCTGCAACACGCGCCTCTGCTCCTGGGAAAACCAGGGAAAACAAAGAGCAACATTACCATAAGGTAAAAAACTCTTCGGTGGGGGAGGGATATTTAGTGCTGGTTCTTGTGATCTTTACCATCTGTAGAACAGATGGAGCTTCATTATGAGGAAGGGAACACCTTGAGAAGCATTATAATCTCACACCAGCCCGGAGAGAAGCAAAACCTGACTGTAGTCGAGATCTCTCTCAGGGAGGATTTTGGCTTGTGTTTACGAAGGTTTAGGGAGCAGGGAAAAGAAGCTAATGAATCGTCGGCCAAAAAAAACGCAGCCATTAATTTCGTTAGCATCTGAGACAAGGAGAGCAGGAAAGGCTTTATTTAGTTCTCTGTCTGAAATAGCAGAGTGTATATATATATTTGTTAATCCTGAGAAGCCAGCCTCATACTTGCATCTCAGAGCTGGAGTTAGCTGGGTGGTTTTTGTTTGCAGGGTTTGATGCAAACACTTTTATTTTTGTTTGTTTAACCTTTGTGCCTTCACCCTTGGTCTGCCCTTTGGAGCATCTCTGAATCTGGCATTCTCGCAAATCCCAAACTTGGAGCAAATCTCAGCTCTGTCCTCTGCATTCTTCCTGCACTGGCATGCAAATAACCAGAAAACCACAAGATTCATCCAGCTCGTGAGCAGTGGATGCAGCACAGATCTACAGGGAGGCTGTGCAGGCATTCCTGCCTCATGTGGCCGGGAGGGATCCTGCTGCAACAAGCCCTAGAGCAGGGGGCCAGCAGCCCCTAACCCCCTGGCAAGTCTACACCTGGCTTCTGCACCGCAAAGCCATAAATCAGCTGCCAGCCCCTTGTTCCACCACCCTCCTGACATGGCACAGCTGAGCTTTAAGTGTGAAATGAAATCCAGGTGAGCTGGAGGGCTGCAGACACAACGGTGCGAGCCTCCAGATCCTTAGTGGTGATGTAATAAAGCTCTGGGAGAGCAGCCTTTGCCCTTGATGATTTCCTAAAATTCCTTTCTGCTGGTTCCCATGGTTCTGAACCCCCAAACTGCAGCAGCTCAAATAACTCAGCATGTTCTTGTTGCCCTTGCAATGCTCATCGTGTTTATCTGCTGGAGCTCTGAGAGGTTGTATGAAACACTCTGGTCCGCTAGATACAGAGCATGGGACTGGGCATCAGGAGCCCAGCTGTGGTCTTTCTCCAGCTTCTCCATGCAGCTTTGTTCCTTGCCACTCTTCACTGTTTTGCATCTTCCTCCGTGTTTACACAGTGCCTAGCACAACAGGGCTCGGGGCTCAGCCGAGCCTCTAGGAAGCAGCACCACAATGCAATAAAGACATGCTCCTTTGGAAACTCTACCACCTCCGTGAATCGCTGCGAGCTTGGTTCTGATCCAAGCAACCTTATCGACAAAGTACAGAGAGAACCTGTCATGGTGTGAAATACTGAACTCTGCCTCTATTTGGAGGAAAGCCACAATTTATCAAACTGAACACCACTAGGAGCGGATCCGTCTGCCTACCTAAATCTTCCTTGCTAGCTAATAGCTAGGCTGGGAGTTTTGTCTTATATATATGTTTAAATTTTTGTTTTAAACCGAGATGATCATTTATTCAAAGCATAATGACTGCAATAGATGGGACTCGTAACAGATTCAGAATTAACATAATGATATTTGATAATAATCATAACATTTCATAATATTGATTGCTGGAGAGAACTGACAGCAAAAGAATGTACCAGCTGTCTGTACGTGTAACATCTCTCAGCTTTTTAACTTTTTGTCTCCCGAAGAAAGGTATAGGTTGTGAACTTTATTTATTAATTAATTTATTAATTTATTTACTTATTTATATATTTGGGTTTGTTCATTCGTAGAGTGTGGAAAGAATGATGGCAAAAATGCAAATATTAAAGATGAAATAAAGAAGAAATTCAAATATTGCAAATACTAAAGAAGAAATTCCTAAGAAGGAAGAGACCTTAAAATCACGATCAGATATATTTTCTGGCCTTGCTGTCTCCTGTCTGTCCAGGCACCAACTCTCTGAAGAGGAAGACCTGATCCAGACCCTCTTAGATGTGCGTTGGGGTCCCACACGCTCCAGGAACCTGTGCCCAACCTCATGTTGGGTGGTGCCTGCGGCTGTGACATTGACTTCAAGAAGGGACTGCGCCCTATTCCTGAAGCCAAGAGGAGTGGCATAACTTGTGTTAAACCCTCTTATTTTCTCTCTTTTCTCCCCCTAGCCTCAGGGTGGCCATGTCCAAGCTGCCTCCCACCCATAGCCAGGAGCAGGAACCCCTGAGCTGTGCCTGGGGGAGAGTCAGGGAGCACCAGCCAAAAGCCACCCCGGGGTCTGGGCTCCCAGTGCAGCTGCGTGGGTCACTGCAGGGCGCTGCATGAACCCAGGACTTTATTTATGGGCTCACATGGAGCCTGGATGTCTCACCAGTCCAAATTCAATGACGTATTTAATCCTTTGCTGGGCAGAACCACTGCGATGGTAGGGTTGCTTTTTCGGTGGCTGGATGTTTTGAACTTCTTAATTTTTACCATGGATCCCTGGAGATGCCAGGCAGGGATTTAAGTTTTCAGGTGCTCTGCAGCTTCTGAAAACCTACGTGTGTCAAGAGGAACATTCAAAATCAGTAGTCATATCAGCTAGCATCGGCTGGAGAACCTGAAGTGTTTCCTGAGACTATGCAAGTTTGAAGAAGACAAATCAGCCTAGCTCTCTTGAATCTTATTCCAGCTCTTTAATTATAAAATCTTACTGTTGGCGAGCTTCTTTTGACCACTCAAAGGAGAATGAATTGCTAAATTTGTACTGTGGGGAAATTTGTATTGTGGGAAATTATTGCCACTCCTACCACAACTTAGAGGTACAAGTGCTTCTAAGTGCTGAGAAACAACACAGGGGCTGCGAGCAGAGATGTACGTGTATCAGAGAGCTCCCTTGAGCTCTCAGACCTCTTTTTTAACACTTACCTATGCATTAAGCTATATGGCAACCCCTGAAATTTTGGGTGTGGAATTAGTTATGCTTATGTAGTGTAACGATGTTGTAGAAACACTTGTGGCTGGCATTTTCTACCCTGAAATGGAGCTTAACAGCAATGTGAATCAGGGCAGAGAAGCATTATCTGGGAGAAAGAGGGAGGAGAAAGGAGGGAGAGAGAGTCTGTTGACTTAAGAATCCTCCCAAAGAGCATGGGATAAGAAAATAAGGAGGCTGGTGGAACAGTCAGTCCCTGTTTGGCTGGCTGGCTGCAGACTGAAAAGATCAAATATTTACCGGTGCTCCCAGTGCAGGAGAATTGCTGGATCTCTAGCTGATTGGAAGCAAAGCGATTCTGAGTGCTGTTAAAATAACTTAATGCTTAATGCATAATGCAGTTTTTCAGCCCATACTCTGGTATTCAGCTAGACTCATGCTGAAAACTGTTTGTCACCATAATAATTTCCTCCTTGGAGGAGGTGAGCTGGGGAGGAAAACATACATTGGGGTTGGGGAAATGAGTGATTTTGTTAGGAAAAAGATCCCCTGATGTAAATGGAAAAAAATCATAGAATCATAGAACCACTAGGGTTGGAAAAGCCCTTCGAGATCACTGGTCCAACCGTCTCCCTACCACCAATGTCACCACTAAACCATGTCCCTAAGCACCACGCCCAACCTTTCCTTGAACACCCCCAGGGATGGTGATGCCACCACCTCCCTGGGCAACCTGTCCCAATGCCTGACTGCTCTTTCTGAGAAGAAAGGAACCTTCCCAGAGGAGAGTTCCTGTGTCACTGGCATTGCCATCCCCCTGCAGCAGCAGGAGCTACATGATGGACAGAGCCACCCACCACCCATCCTCTGCCTGGTCCCGCTGCAATTTTCTCAGTGCTGCCATCTTCCTCCTCCACTAAGACTCAGGCATAGGCACAGGCAAGCAGCCCACGTGAAAATGAATTAGAGGATGCCGGAGAGCCAAATCACTGCTCCAAGCAAGGGCATTTGTTTTAGGGACACCTGGGTGAGGAGATGGCAGCAGTGCCGAGGTACCAGCCCTGTGAGCTGTGACCTGTGCATAATGCAGGAGACGCGACGTGTCTGCAGATCTTCTTGCTAACAATCAGAGAAGCAAGAGGAAGTAATAAAAGGCACACCCTGAATTTCAGAAATGCTAAGATCTTCCTGTTTAATGACTTCAGCTGGATTTTCAAATGTTCGGCACCTCTACAGCATCAAGCTTTGCTTCTTGGTGTGATGGATACAAAACCAGCAGAACTGCATCTAGCATTAAGGGTGAAAGGAGAATGAAGTTCAAAAGACACATGTGCTTTAGCTTGGTGTTCTCTGGCCTTATAAAGCCTTGGTGAAGTCCTGAAGCTTTCACCTAATGTTGATTCGTCCTTGCTCAAGGAAAACATCCTCTTATTGCAGTGCCTGAGTTGCCAGAGGAAATTCTTAAGGATTTGTCTGATAATGAAAAGATGATCGGAATGGCTCTGTAAAAAGCCTAAAATGGTGAGAAAGTAGCAGCAGAGTGGTTTGAGAATAATACATTCGCTTCTCTGTGTGTATAGCTCCACTGCATCTTTTGTGTAAATTCTCAGCATTCCTGGAAAAGAAGAATATCAACCAAAGGTGGCATTTCCAGGAAACTCTTTGAAAAGAATCATCCTCATATTCATTCACTGGAGACTGCCAATATACTGGTGTGCGAAATTGTAAAGCCTTTTGAGAAAGCAATTGAATTAAAGTTTACAGTTGTTGATCTGTGAGATACGGAATTTTCCCAAACATATTGTGCTATAATCCCCACCTCCTCTTTTTCCCGTTAGTTCAAAAGTTGCTGCTAAAGTTGGTAATTTTAAGTGCTTGATAAAATTGATGATTTTAAAGTAATTAGTCTGCCTTACATAATTTCTATTGGAAACTAGAGTTGAATTTGTTCCTAAACACAAGAAATGGAAAATGTTGGGCAGAAATTCTTAAAATGTTATTCAGTGATCATATACCAATGTCTAATGCAGTGATTTTTTCAGGTGCTGAAAGGTGTGAAGTAGCGTATTAAACATTTCCTCTGGTTACTTCTTTGTGGATCCAGTAATCCAATAATTGACTTGGTGGTGGTAGAATATAAAAATGGAGGGTTTATAAATCAGAACGAAAAGGGTTTTCTTCTCTGCAGCAAACTGCTCCACGCTTAAATTCCTGTAGCAGATCATCAAGTCAGGGTCCCTGCTAATGAGCTGCAGCCCACAGTTTTTCATGCAGTGTACTTTTAAGTCCCATGTGTTTCATTTCTCTTGAGGGACTATGCAAGATCCAGGTGAGAAGATGTGGTGCCATTCAGCCTGCATGCAGCTGCAAAGTTCAGCCCTCCAGGAGACACTGATTTATTGAAGAGGATTGAACACATTAGAGGTGGTTGGCTGGAGAGGAGAGAATATGTTGAAACCCAGAGGAAAACTCTGGGATCATCCAGGTTCAAAATGGAAACCAGGGCTGGTCTTAGTTAATAACCTGACTATTGGAAAAGTGGCAGGAGAAAAGGTGATTTTTGATCTTGCCAAGCATGTAGACTTGTAGGTAGGATGGCCAGAGTGCCTTACATACCCTTGATAAATGTCAGAGAGAAAAATGCACCTGCTGGGCAAAAATTCAGCATATGTGAGATCTGAATGCAGAGTCCTGTCTCCCTCAGCTACAGAAGCAGCCCAGGGTGATTAAGTTTCCAACTCAGATGCCCTAAGGAGATGCCCAGCGAGGAATCGTGAGATTGCTTTCACCTGGAGCTGGTTCCTGAAGAGGATGAATTTAGATCATTGCTCTTCCATATGGAGAGGGATGGCTCCCCGGGAGAGGGAGAAGGAAGGCTAAAGCAATGCAGAGTACAGGGAGGTTTAGTGAGCTGCTGTATGTACCCTGGTCTCTGCTTCTCATGCTAAGAAGCAATTGAAATATTAAAGGTAATAAAACATGATTTAGTTCATGCTGTGAACTTCAGTTATTTACTTCAGTTCACGCTTTGCATTTTATCTGCTGGGCCTCAGACTGTCTATGTTGATAAATCACCATGTTCCAAGTACAGAAGGGGGGCAAGAACACTTTATTTTATAACTATTCAATTATGAAAGTAGGGAGGAGGGAAAATGCATGAATCAATAACATTTTTTTCCAGAGTTACCAATATCTCTAGTGTCATCCTTATTTTACCCTTTCTCAGCCAGAGATCCTTATCACCATTTTAAGAACGGGAATAGTGATTTGTCCAAGAAGGCAGGAATAAAAATGAGGTTTCTGACTGGTGTTGACTTTTTCCACTACCCAGAATATTCGGTATAGTGATTCTTTTCTGGAAGGCTCTTGATTAACTCAGAAGAGGGGAAAATCAGCTGCATTTCCTCCTGATCCCCAAGGCTGAGTGGGAAAAAACAGAGTAGCTAGACAAACCCTTCTTCTTGGGGCCAGCCTGCACATGATCCTTCTCACCAGCGCTGGGGCTTAGGTACTGCACACTAATCCCATGCCAAGATTAAAACCAGCCCCTTCCATCCTGGGGAGCCCCTGGCCCCAAATCCTTCCTGCCCCAAACCCCAAGCTGTGCTCCCCACTTGTAGCATGAGGAGATTGTCAACACACAGTGATGCTCATAGTACACAGTGATGCTCACAGATGAGCTGTTACCACGTCTTTGGGGGCCTACCCTTAAAATGACGAATTGTGACACTAATTGACAGAGGCCCAGATAATTAAATGGAATGTTGAAAGTGAGTTCCTTTTTTTTTCTTGCATTTCTCTCCTTTTGCCACCAACAAAAGACAAAATGTCAGTCATAACTTCCACTCGTCCAAGCTTTGTCACTTTATCTCTGTTTTAAATGTTATTTGAATGTTAGTTCTTTACATTTGCTTTTCTTTATTTAATAAAAAAGGCAAACCAATCATAATAGGCATAAAACTGTCATGAGAAGGTCATAAAATGCATATTGCTTACTGAAAGAGAGGGGACATCTCCCATTCTATCTGTTAAATAAATACTGAAGGAAGTTTCTCTATCTTGCTGGTGTTTATACGTTTTCAAGTGTACTCAGAGCTGGTATAAAGTGCCAGATTGACAACTCTGCTTGTTGCCAGAACAGTGACAGCATAGACTGCAGGCAGGGTGAGACACCGTCATGTTAATATGTTTCAAGCCTGTGTTGGACCAGACTGGGATGAAAGAAAATATATGGAGTGAAAGATCCAGTGTGTGGCCCATGTAATCTTTTGTCTCTTTAGTCTAACATAGATGGTGGTTGTACGTGCCAGATTACAGGAAAAAAAATGAAGAAAAGTAAAAAAGCCTGCATTAGAATAATTACTAAGCAAAGACTTGGCCAAGATTTACAAATGCAATGATTTCAGGGTGGTTGGATGCCATAATTTCTGGGTGTGCAAATTGAAATACCTTAGCGTTAATTTTCAGAAAGCATGGCACACTCCTCGTCTGTGAAAACCATGCTTCTTAAACAGCATGCCTCTCCCTCCAAACCTAAATAATACTTCTGAGCATCCAACTTACATACAAACAGGACATGAAAAAGCCAATAGCATGTGGCAAGTAGGAAGTTTCTCTCTGTAAATTGTCTTTTAATCCTACCAAACTAAACATTCATTAAAGAGGAAAGAAATCCCTAGACCCACAGGTTTCTAGATAGTCCTTTTGGAACCTGAACAATTACTAGGTACCTGAAAATATTCCCAGCTCCTGGGTCAGATAGGTAGCTTGGGTGTTTTTCCTGCTGCTCCTAGTTTTGTCATTACAGGGATTTAAAACTCTTCGGAACCTCATTAGTCCTCACTGATCCAGGGAACAACACTGAGCCAAAAATCGGGTCAAGTCCATTCTGCTGTTGCTGCTGAAGGTTGTACAGCAAAGTATCTGTATACGTCTATTTATTGTACATATATTTTTCTATACATTAGAACTACCTGTGGGAACAGGAGAAAGGGAGAATTCCTTTCACCCTTTACTCTCAATTTGGGAAAAAAAAAAAAAAAAAAAAAAAAGTAAAACAGAGAGCTTACATGGCTTATGGGGAAAATTATCATTTAGAGGTTAGAGGTTTGATGAGGAAATCTTTTTTGAATACATGTAGTGAGGTATACCAATACTTCCACTTTTTAAATCTGCAGGTGGCACATTTGACAGACAAGGTGGTAACATGGTTGGTTTTCACCTTGACTAGGTTCATAGGCCAGAAGATGTCAGGTCAGTTTTTGGGAGTTCAGTTTCATAAGGAGTTATATTTTGTGGCTGGAGATTCTGTGAGCTGTACAGTTATTGCCTCCAAAAGAGTTGCTACCAGGGCACAAATGTCTCAGTAGAGGTGGGTGTATACACAGCAGGTGGAACTGCAAGGGTTGGTGGGCAAAGAGGAGAGCACCTACAAAATGTACAGACACGTCATCGGATATAAACTGAAGAACCTGCAGTACCTAAAGGAGCAGAGAAGAGATATGAGAAGCACTGCATCTTTATCCTCAAAGCTCCATAAGCTCCACTCAGATGAATTAGTCTACACTCCTTTGTGCAGGATATGCATGACAGAGCTTTGAACTGAACTAAGCCTCACATTTAACTCTACTTGTTTAACTTCATACACGTGCTGAAGTTTCCTTCAAAAGCTTAAGAGCTATACTAGGAACTCATGCACAAGAAGTACCGTTCCCTGCTTTTTTAAGTGACCACACCTCTTTCAGAAACTGGTTTCAAGCCATCTTCAACCCACTGGATATTTTGTTTAATTTCATTCCTGGTCAACACTGACGAGCTGCTTTTGAATCAGGAATGCCTCCAGCTTACCCTGAACGATTATATTGCCCTGAGCTGGGACACTATGATCTTCATCATAAAATCTGATTCATTTATGGCCTTTTCTTTTACATATTCTTCTTATTCTTGCTAATGTTAAGCTTATGCATCTGGGAAGCACTCTGGGCTAGGACACTGAACACATTCATGTGGAGTGATGTCTCCTTCCTTCTTTGTGATGGAAGGAGTCATGAAAACATGGGTGCATGAATGAGCCTGAAAAAACAATCCATTGCTGCTTCAGCTACAAAGAGGAGCTGTAGACAAAATGCTACCCATCCGAAAGCTGTGAGCTTTAGGGACCCACCAGGCTGCCCATCTTACATAGCACATGCTCTTGGGGAGGGAAAAGTTTTGATGTCTTTCCTGGCACATACACAGTCAATTCCAGTTCAGATGGTGTGTTCGTACCCACCAGACACTTAGCCAAGTTCCAGTGAGCCAAGGAAATGCTTGGCTGAGCAAAAGAGTTATTTGGGGCTTGAGTCATGGTGGAAATGAACCTCCCTGAACCTTGAGGCCCCAGCCAGGATTGTGAAATCACTGTGTGTCTGGAGATCTCTCCTCTTCCGTGAATAACAGCTTTGCTCAGTTGACTTTTGGAATCCATCTTTTTTGTCCTAATAATTCTACAACAACATCTTGGGAGAATTTATCTTAATCCACAACATGCTCATGTTTCTGTTTGTCATAATCTAAATTTAGGCTAAGAGAAAGCTACAGTCCACAAAGAGAAAGCTACAAACCATCCCTTCTGAACGAGAGGCTAAGAAGGAGCTTTTACTATTTGCACAAACTAATGGAGATACATCTCCTAATTCCCTCTTTGCCTCGCAGACTTGAAGCTGCTTCTTTCTTGCTGTTAAAGCTGGTAACTGATAATAAAAGTAGCAATTATTTTTACGTTGCAGGATGCCCAGTACAGAGGCTATGCAAGGAGTCTCATTACTAAACAGTATTCAATATTTATTCATGTATGTAAATTCCACTGGTCAAAATCTTGACATATTCACAGCATCGCATATTTCATTCAGTTTATCCTCTGTAATTGTTCCCAACTGCTCAACAGCTCTGAACGATGAGTCCCATTGAGAGCAGGAGGTACAATAAGTGTAGTGGCTGTTGCTTCATAAATAATCTGAGAAGCCTGAGGACTGCAAAAGACCTTGTTGTATTTGAGCTTGGAGCAAGGAGAGCACTGCTGAAAAGCTGTTTGGTGGGTTTGACTTTTCCACTCCGTGTTTACATATGTGTTTCATTACTCTGTCTTCTTAAGGCAAAGATGAATGTCACAAAGAGGTATAGTGAACATGGGGTGAAAGAGGTGTGTAAGAGTCATTGCAGTAAATTATAAACTTGATATTGTGACTTTTCTGTTTTTGAGAATTTATGACACAAAACCACATTGTGCAGCTGGTAGGAGCTGATCTCGAAACTTACATGCATATCATATTTTAGGGACAAAAAAAATAAAGGGGATATACTCAAGAAAGATTAGAGATTGAAGAGTAATAGGTTAACGTACATTATGGCTTTTGTTTAAAATTTATCTCCTGATTCATTTATCTCTGTCTGGAAGCCATTTTGGCATGACTCTGACTACATTCAGAAGACTAGCTCCATGCAACTTCAAGACCTTGTTAGTTCAGAATCTGAAATAGTGGGCATTGCAACACCCACATTTTTTCCTTAAACCACGCTCACATTGATGGCCCTGGCATTGTTGGAAACACTTGGCAACTAACCCTGAACTGCCTGGCAATTGTGCTGCAGAGCTAGCCGTGCTTTGCAGTAGTGCAGTCAAAGATAAGCCTAAGAAAATGGTGTTCTCACGTGTTATTTGGGCCATATGCTGTTCACTTACTTCTTAGATACATCAGGGGTGAAATTGCCCACTGTGTCCTCACTGCTATGCCCCAGGGTGCTCCCTGCCTCTTAAAGCATCAGCTAGTTCAGCCAAGGGAGAGAGACCCCTCTGAGAGATCCGAGCATTAATGAGACACAGATTATGCCTTCCACCTTCACACAGAGCAGCTTGGAAGACACTATTAAACATGTTGAAAGACAAAATCAAAAGTATTTTCACAAGGCCAGTCAATACCAGAACAGGAAAGAAGGAGAACAAAACACCCAAGAGTTTTTTAACATATCTGCAACTTGTTTGTTGCTTTAAGCAAGACATGAGCATTGAACTGAAGCCCAGAGAGGAGGTGGAAGAATACTAACATTAATATTACTATGTGTAAATGAGTATGTTTCTGCAGGGAGACTTGCCACAAACAATCACAGACTAAAAACTTGCGCTGGGGAACCAAAATGTGAATGGCTGGAGTCCCAAGCCCAGACAAGTGAAAGATAATCAGCAGGCTGGATCTCGCATAAGGAAAATAGTGAGGAGGCTTGCATTCCCACTGAAAAACAAACAAACCCAATCTTGGCACAAAGCTGATCTTGGCCTTGTTACTACTGCCTAAAGTTTAAGAACTGCATGTTAGTGATTACCATTTCAGCATGGAAAGAGAGAGACTGCTCTGGGCTCTGGCTGAAATTACAGTACCTTGTCTTCATGTACCACTTCCCTGCATCTCCAAGCATGTTGCTTATGTGGCAAGGGGCTGTCGCCGAAACCTTGGCACAGCCACTGCCTGCTACAGACAAGACACTCTTGCTTTGCTGATGTTCATGGTTCTCTGACATTTGTTCTGTTTTTATTGTTTTCTTTGAACTAGGTGATGTTAGACTGAAAGCATATGTTGGCTGTTTGTAAAAAGAAAATCATGACCAAACAGTGCATATAAATTACAGCTGGTCTTGTAAGTTCTCATTAGCAAGAGCAAATTGGAGAGGATGTAGTTTGCGCTCGCCCTGACGAGATTCTTGCATTGTGTCTGCCTCCGGAGCAGGCTTCTGAGCTGAAGAGCTTTGTACTTCTGCTCTTCCATGATGTAACCTGGCCCATCCGCTGGGTTCAGGCTGCGTCACAAGCTTAGCAGGAATTACTGTGAGGAGAAGAGCGTATAAATGATTAAAAGGAGCCTTGACCAGATAAGCTGTGAAGGCATTTGACAAAAAAAGTCCATGTCGCTGTCACAGTAATTAACGGTGAAGAGCATTTTGGTGCCATGAATATTGTACTTAAGGAATTATATCAGCATGTTAAAAATGCATCATGAGAGGGCACATTTCATTTGAATTATTTTCAGAAAGGAACAACTAATAATAAAAAGACATAAAAACTTGCCAGCAAGGAAAACCACCCTTTCTTCATATAGGTTGCTGTAACTAGATTCTTTCAATTACCAGAGATCTGAGGATGTGCGCAGTTGCTAAATTTAAGCTTATCAAGATTTCAACAATACTGTTTGGTGTTGCCAACAATGTAATGGGTGTTACAGATGGGCATGCTTGCCAGAAAAAAATAAAACTTTCCAAAAATTGCATGCTGAAGAGGTGCTGTTTGGCCACATCGTTTATTTGTTGTGCAGCTCCGGCTGTCCAGCCCAATCTTGAGAAGGGTTCAGTAGAACTACAAATAAACGGTACTAAAAAGGTGAGAAGGTTGCTTACAAATATTAAAAGGTTTTAATGGAAGGAGACTCCCTCTGTGCTAGCAAATGCAATGGGCTGGGTCTCCAAGGACAGGCAGCACAGCACAGCTTTCAAGTGTGCAGCTAAACGCTTCTGCAACAAAGCAGGCAGGTCTGCTCTGCTGCCTCTTGGCCACCCCTGCCTTCATCTGTCCTGGGGAAGGAGTCGCATTTTCATTAAGGGAGAATTCAGAGAACAAGTTAAAAAAAGTCAGGAGTAGTTTATCTGTACCTGAGCCCGCCTTGGGACTGGGACTGGGTGTCTTTCTTCCAGCCCCAGTGCTTTCAGTTCTGTTAGTTTACAGATATAACAGTTCTTGACCTAAGATGTGCTACGCTTTTTCTCAGCGTTTTTCAAGTCTTACCTTTAACTCCCTTCTGAAGTGGCTGCAGGAGGTGGTGAAGTAATCCTTGTTAATAACAATCTCTGTATTGTACGTCTGCATCCAGTGTCCCTCGGGATCCAGCCCCAGTACTGGATGTGTACTAGACATGACTATTTTAGCCATTGCTTTTCTATTCAAGCTGTAGGATGCTGCTCTGCTCTTCCTTTCTTTTGATGGCGTCATCTGTCCTATTCTTCTTCCAGCTTTTAGTTTGTTTTGTGTTGAGGAATGTTTCTTGATTCTGACCTGAACAGAGAGGTTACTAATGGAAACCTCGCATCCAAAATGCTGGGAAGTGAGAGGAAAACGCTGCCCAGCTTTGAGACATGACTTCTGGTTCTTAGGATATGCTATGAAATTGGCCTTTGTTTCTCTGCCTGTAGCAAGGGAGACCACCTTGGACATACAGGGACAGAGACGAGTGCAATCTGTGTATGTAAGCCTTCTGGCTTAATTTCCCAATGACCTGTACGTTGAGTAGTGACCTGCATGAGGGTGTACCAGCATTTTGTATCCATGCTGTGTGGCTACTGATCTTTGCAAAGCAGCAGTTGCCCCTGTATAGAGAGGAAGGTGGGAAAAGAGTGTGAGTGGCACCAGGGGACAAAGTTGTCATCTGGGGGCTGAGGTCGCAAAAGAATAAACCTTCCAGATGAGCTTTGTGGGCTTCCCCACTAAGTGTTAGGTGCTAAGTCTGATTAATACAGCTTTCTCTTGCTTTGTCTTCAAAACCTTTGGTGTTGTCTAAATTCATGAAAAACATGTTTCTTTTACCAACAAATTGATTTGATTTTCTTTGATAAATTATGAGTTACCATAAAAGAAGAAGCACTCTGTGTGCCTGGTGACAACTTCCTTTGAGGTAGAGCATATTAATCTACATACCACATTTCTTTGAAGTCAGAACAAAATCCTGAATCGTGATGTGCGTGCATGAAAGAGAGACAGACGGCAAGCTCAATTCTGCTCGGCTACATCCGTGTAAATCCGGATCAGTGCCAAGGCTGCAACTGAGATCAGGATTGGGCCCAGTATGTAATCTCCAGGCATATCCTATGCTCAGTAGGATGCAAGAGACAGGAAAGAAAGAAGTGAAAATTCCCATTTTAGCTGTATGTCATCTCCCTGGTGAAAGATGCCTTGAAAGTAGGATGATCTTGCACATTAAAAGTAATATTGTGTGTCTGTATAGAATACCTTAAAGGGAAATAGAAGCAGCGAAAGTCCAAGGAAGTGGATATGATGTAAATATCAGTGTGACACAGGTGAAATAACTCAAAATGCTTTTTTACTGACAAAGCGTCAGCAAGATGTAAAGCCTGTTTCTCCACTCGTACCAGTTTTACAACCACATAACTCACCGGATGGCAACAGAATAATCCTTGATTTGTGCTGGTTCAAGAGGGTCAGGCAGTTACCCAAACTTCTTAGTCCAACCCTCTCATTTCCTTTTGCCATAATCTAACCTCTTCCTTCCCAAGGCGGCCGTGGATGAAGCCTGTGGGCCCCCTGCTCTGACAGCCCCCGTGCCTGCAGGAAGGTCCTCCTGCATTACATTAGCATCCCCTAGAAAGGAGTCAGACCCCGTGTTTGGTTGTCAGCATCCCATTCACACAAATCTTGATCAAAAGTGATGTGTATAATGCTGCATATAATGCTGCTGCTCGTGGAAACCTAACTGAAAGAAATATTGCAGTAGAAGGGGGATGTCTCACCTATTGCTCACCATTCCTCACTTCTCTTGCTTTGTTCCCCTCCCACTGTCACTCTTTTGGCCAAAGTATAGACTTCAATATCACCCCTGAACTTGGATATATTATAATTTAACTTATGATTTTTACTTCCCAGGTGTCTTCCAGCCCACACCTGGGTCAAGAAAAGCTGCTGGATGCGAGGAAGTTAACACGGAGAAGGTAATGGAGCAAGAAAAGCAATCACAGGCATCTGCGTTGGATAACATGGGAAAACCACAGAATCAAATACAGTGGTGGTGAAATCATTGGAAAAGACTGCTTTTACTGCTGTCATTGCTGGAGTCTGTGCCACAGCCTGTAATGCTCATAACCACGGAAGCAGACGATCCACTCCTAGTGAGGGCTCTCCATGTCCAACCTGGTGAGGTTGTGCTCCAAGATGGATGCAGACCTTGCACCCCCACCTAGCACAAAATCACTGAGGTGCTGAGGCTGGGAGCTGCCTCTGGAGACCCTCTGGTCCAACACCCCTGCTCAGAGCAAGGTCAGCAAGGGCAGGTTGTGCAGGACCTTGTCTAGCTGGGTTTTGAATATCTCCCAAAGAAGGAGATGTCACAAGCTCTCAGCAACCTGTTTCAGTGTTTGACCACCCTTACCATAAACATATATATATATTTAGTTTAAATGAAAATTTCTGTATTTCAGCTCATACCCATTGCCAAGATGCCCTGTCACCGGATAGCACTGGGATAAGTCTGAGTCCATCTATTTTACATCACCCATCAAATATTTATACACATTGATATGACCCCTCTGAACCTGCCCTTCTCCAGGCTAAATAGTCCCAGCTCTTGCAGCCTCTCCTCACCACTCCATTCATCATCATTTGGCCACCATCATTCAATGGGCCCACTCCAGTATGTCCATCCTTTTCTTAACTGGGAAGCCCAGAAGTGGACCCAGCCCAACAGATGTGTCTCAGCTGTGCTGGGCAGAGGGGAAGGATCACCTCCCTTGCCCTGTTGGTGATGCTCCTCCTAAAGCAGCCCAGGAGGCTGTGGGCTTTCTTTGCTGACTTATGTTTGACTTAGACCCCCAGATTCTTCTTTTCAAAGCTGCTTTCCAGCTGATCAGCCCCCAGCATGTACTGCTGCTTGGGGTTTTCCTCCCCAGGTGCAGGAGCTGGCATTTCCCTTTGCTGAACTTCATAAGGTCCCTGTAGGTCCATTTCTTCAGCCTGTTGACATCCCTTTGATTGCAGCACCACTGTCAGCTACTTCTCCCAGCCTCTGTACTTCATCACTTTGTCAATGGGGATGCTATGTGAGTCACTGTCATAAGCCGTGTTAAAATGGTGATAAACAACATCCACCACAGTCCCCTCATCCACCAAACCTCTCACCTCATTGCAAAAGGCTATCAGGTTGGTCAGGCACGATTACCTCTTCATAAATCCATGCTGCCTACTCCCAGTCACATTCTTGTCCTTCATATGTCTGAAAATGGCTTCCAGGAGGACTTCCTATGGACTTCTGTATGTCCAAACTTTAAATGTTCCCTAACCTCATCCTCCTCTACCAAGGGTGGGTCTCCTTGCCCCATGATTTCCTACTGGTCTCAGGGTCCTGGAATTCCTGGAGGCAAGACTTACCAGTAAAGACAAGATCCTTCAGCACAACATCCAGCAATGAATTACTTTGAATTACTTAGGCATACTACTTTTTTTTTCTTTTTTCTTTTTTTTTTTTTCTTTTTTCTTTTTTCTTTCTTTTCTTTTTCTTTTTTTTTCCTCCTTTTAAATAATTACAGGAAATGTTGTATAAACTGAGATAAAACTAGTTGGCATGTAGAGGCCAATTTTAAGAAGATGCTAATGCAGTTAGATCCTTCCTAGTGTTTGTGTGATTGCCAAATAAATTATTGTCTTACTAGAATTGGAGCCTTTTGACTTATCAAGAATGTTACAACCACTAATGCCACAGTCTAGTCTTGTGCATTTTCCTTACAAGCCTATAAATACTGTAGAGTCTTGCTTATAAATACTGTAAAGGTTTGCCTATAAATACTGGAGTCTTACACAGAAGGCAACTGGGGTCTTCAAATAGTTTCCCTTTACACATACTTCATTAGAGTATTTGGGGTTTTCCTCAGTGTATGATAGCAAATGAAGCAACCAGAAAGGCAAAGACGCAATCTGGATGGTGTTGGATCTACTTCAGCAATTATTTTGGTGTGTGGTATATATAAGAGATCATTTGCATCTGCACCATCTTTGGCTTATTATCTAAAAAAAAAAAAAGAAAAAAAAAGAAAAAAAAGGATTATATATATATATATGTATAGGTGAAGGGAGGGTGAAAGACAAAAGAATTGGTCTGGGACCTTGTCAAAAAATAAAATAATGCACAACGCATCTTATGAAAGAAGAGGCATACTGCGCCTTTTTTTTCCACTGGCCTACTGCCTAAGGGAAACATTCACTGGCAAATCTAAAACTTGTTCAAAACCCTTTGGAGAAGCAGACTATTATTAAATTATTTATTTTATCTTTGAAGTGTTTCCATTTTTACACTGTTATGGATTTCTCTGTAAAAGCCAGGGTGCCTGAGAATATTTGGCCTGTAGTGATCTTAGAAACATAAGCCTCTCTTTTTTTTTTTCTCTGTCTTTTCTTCTCCCCCATTTTCTCCCCAGTGTGAATGAGGATCTGTCTGATGCAGAGAGCCTGTACCCATTGGGGAAATTTAAGGAGATCTTTAGTAGCTGGAGACAAACAGAGCTTGGTTTGCTCTGTGTTTGCTTAATTATTTTTGTAAGAGAAACAAACCTGGCAGAATCCGAAAGGGTGGCAGACATATTCAAATGCTCTCAAGCGCTTATTAAAATGTTATGTAATTAAATGTTAAGATCATGCCTGTAGCAGCATCTTTTGAAATAACTGCGCTAGCTGGGCCTCCTGTAACCAGCACAGGAAAGCAATCCATTTGCAAGGCCATGAGCCATTAAGGCATATGCCTTGGAGACCTAATTTAATGGAAGAACTCCCATTGACTTGCGTGGGCTTGGACAGGACCTGAGCAGAGCCCTCCCGTGGCTCCTCAATGTGGTCCTTGCTGGCTGAGCCCTCCATGGGTGCTGGGTACAGGGAAGAATGCTCTGCTGGAGGCTGGATTTGGGGTGCTGCTGCACCACTTGGAGAGACTGGGGCCTTCACTGGCTCTGCAGGGGCTCTTACCAGACTGCAGAAAGATGGGGCACAAATTACTACATGTGCCTGGTAGAAAAGTGCCCTATAAAGCAACATTATGGGACTTTCCTTCCCAGTGGCTGCTTCCCAATTGCCATGAGGAGGGTACTCCTGTTCCTCCTGCTTCAGGCTCAAGGAGCAGAAAGGGTCCGAATTTTGGGCTAAATGGTTGTAGAGGTGCAGCCTGAGCACTGCGAGCATCCATGCACCAGCAGCTCCATCCCTCAGTGTGGGATGTCCCATGCCAAGAGGGGGAGTTGGGCGGCTCCTGGAGGTGTTAGGCAGCAAAAAGGGAGAGGTAGGGCGGGTCCCACTGCAAAGAGGCTACTGGGGTGGTGCTTCCTATGGTGGGTAACATGCCAGCTAGTACGAACCCATAATGCTCAATGGTCTTCGCCGAGATGGGTCATGGGGAATTACTTGCTCCCAAGATTACCGGTAGTGAGATGCTTTCCCTTTTATCTAGCTCTGACTGAAGTGAGCAGCTGAAATGCACTGAAGGCCTGTACACAAGGCTCCATTTATACTGATGAACTTCTTTTCACAAGGGAGGGTTTCTGCCATGCTCTGTTTTGTCTTGTGCAACCTCCTTCTTGCTGTCTTAACTGCATATGATGATTAGGTAAATGAGTCTCTTCTTTCCAGTAAGTAATGGGCATTTTCACTCCACAGAGCAGGCTGGGTTGCACGGGATCATCTCACGCTTTTGCACTCAGCAGATTGCCTGTCATTAGAAATCGCTCATCCTCCCTTCATTTCTAAGGCCAGTCAAGTGCACATGGCTGTAAATGCCTTCAGGTGCTGCCTCTGTTCCCATAACTCTGCTTTTACAAAATATCCGGGACTTAACATGCTGAGAGTGCAACCTAGGAAGGGCTGCCCCAAATCTAAAGCCACGCTTCCAGGTCAGCTCTGTGCAACTCCAGATCAGCCCCTGCTACAGATCCGAGGCTGAGCAGCCACATACCTGCACTGCCATGAACTGGCAGGAGTGGGCAGGATGGAAATTATATCCCTAGTTGTGGGAAGAATAAATACATGGTTAGCAGAACAACTTCTGATATGGGTTTAATCTGTGAATAATTCTGAACTACTGAGCCCCTACCAGACCAATGCTGTATGTCACTTCATCTTTTAGATCCACCAATTTGACCATGTGCCAGAAGTGGCCTATCATTAAACCAAGGGTTAGGACTGCTGCGGGCTCCATGTTATGATGGGAAGGCATAGGTCTGTAATGCCAGGCTGCCCGCTTTTATTTTTTTGGGAAATAACTTAAGTGAGTGCAAATAATCATTGTGAGACTCAAAAGTCATATCAAAATGTCAATAATTGAGAGGTTTGGAGCAGCCAAAGCAACAGGCCAGCCTGTGGTTTTCTGGACAAGTTGGTGAGGCCACATTTCAACCCTCAAAAAGGGCAAATTTGGAAAAGTCCTGCTAAAATCAAAGGAATTGCATATGCCTGTGAGTGTCCCTAAGGCAACCACTTCTGATAGACTGAGGGGTTTACAGAACAGGGTACAAGAGTAAAAGGAAAGCTATTTTCCTTTCATACAACATAAAACCCAGAGCCAATGAACAGAATAATTTTTATGTTCCCTGAATAACATTTTTTTTCCCCAGGTTTTTAACATTTTCATCTACTACTTGCAAAGCCCTACACTCTAGCTCCCTCTTAGCAGATGGAAATTGAACGAAAAAAAAAAAAAAAAAAAGACTGTATGTGCTGGCATATCCATATGGCATTCAAGTGAGAAATCACTTGGAACACGGGGCCTCGTGTGGGGTCACAGCCTCCATACGTTCTTTGATGGGTGCAAAGGGTCCAGAAACTTGTTGCTGCCGTAACAGCGGGGGAAAGGGGTTGGTGCAGCACAGGCTGAAAATCACTGCTGGAGGAGGAGAAGAAGACATGGGCTATGAACAACCCTCAAGGTACTTAGGTACGTACCAGCCCCTGAAATCTTTAGCACCATTAAGAAGTGAGACCTGAGTGCTTTTGAATGATTTGCAGCCTCTTGCTGCAAAAACATAATTACATCAGAGCAAGTATATGCCGGCTTTATCTTGTGAAATAAACTTGGTCTGAGTGAAGCTCTCCGGCACAGAGGATCTGCGTGTGGGGAGGGTTTGAGTGACGCAGGAGCCTCTTGTGGGCTCTGCCCTACTGGAAGGATGTGTAAAGACTGCATGTGCTACAGCAAGAGGATGAGTGGATACAAGAGATGTTTGTGCATCATTCTGAGGGGCTCAGTAGTCTGCTCCAGTCTTCTGAGCACCTACATGTATGCCATAGGTTGATTTTGAGCAGGGTCTTTTCTCCTGTCCCCCACATTATCTATACCTGCTCTGGAGTCATCTGCTACATCCGTCTGTGGCTTTTCATTGACTTAGCAGGTTTGGCATCAGCCCTGTGTACGTATACGTCTGTCTCTGTAACTCTCCTAGCTGTTTACATATCTGTCTTATGTATTTATTTTCCCTAGTACCCACCACTGCAATGTATAAGGCAGGAATCATCCTCCACAATGCCAATTTCGTTTGGCTTCTTTCCTGTGCATGTTTGGCTTTGCACTTTTCCTCTGAAGTTGCGGCTGGGATTTTCAGTTATTCTGAGATGTTGCTCTAGCTCAGCTCAGATGAAGGGCCTGCCACCAGCATCCATGGGAGTAGATCCAGAGCCGGGTTGAGTTTTTTTTCTGGGTATCCTGCCCTACAGCAGAAATAGCTTGGGGTTTCATCCTATGATGAGCAAAAATTAGCAGATCATGTTTTTTTTTCCAGAAAATCAGGGGGGCTTCAGAGACTCTGCAGATGCTTTCCCACCTGGGCAGGCTTAAAGGCAGTTGTTGCCTCTCTAATTAGGAGTTAAAACGGCTGTGACAGATATATGTTTTTGAAAACGGAATATAATTTACAGAAAGGAAACTAGCTGTATTCAAAACTTTGTTTGGAATCATAAACACAGCCCCAACCTCCCATGCATATAAATAAGTTGAGGGAAAAATCCACTTGTTCGTATTTGGAGTGCCAACTGGAGGCTGTGGCGAGTCACAGGACTGCAGCATGTGCAGACCTCAGGATGCTCTGAGGCTGGCTCTGGCTTATTCTCTGTTCAGCCTCATGCCAGCAGGTCTCTGTGATCCTTCCCAGGCTTCTTCCTGGGGAAAACCACACCACCGGTGCCCCAAAGCCCACTGAAGTGATGGGGAGCCTTGGGCTGGCATCCAGCTCCATGCGAGGCTTTCATCAACCAGTGTTAACGATTCAGCTCCAGGATGGCTGGTGGACATTAGCTCTGTGTCCCTCGAAGCTCGTTCACAAAAAGCTGCTAGTTTACATGCTGTTATACTAAGGACTAATCTTACAAGCACTGACACAGACTTCTCATTAGTAACCACCTATGAACTTGAACAGCTCTAGGTCAAGTCAGTTACTACTTCCAATTTTCCAAGAGGAAACAGATTTTTGAAATACCACCCTTTGTTTCTTTGCTTCTACCCTTGCTTGGCATTTACAGAGCCTTATCAGAGGTGTGCACCCATAAAGACGAGTTTTTGTGGCAAAGACAACAAAATCCAGATGTGGCTAACACTTGTTTATCTACTGGAAGTCCAAGGAGCCAGTCATTATGTATGGACGGCTTTATACCAGACGTAAGTATTGCTTGGCATGGGTTCTTCTTTAATTGCATTATACAAACATAACAGAAAATTGACCCAAAGGGGGAAAACAATTTTATCCTTAGAACACTCTTCTGACTAAGTACAGAGCTTCTAATTAAATTCCCTATACAAAGTGACTGCCTGTCTCTCATGTTGAGCCTAATTGATATCAAAGCCATCCTTAAAATCGATATTTTTTTCTGGAAAAAAAAGAGCAAATACCCTCTCCACCCCAACAGAATTCGATAAATAATTTGATAGCGCTTGACTCCTAACTGTAATCTTTGTCTCATTTGAGCAGAATATAAAGTGAAAATTTGTCCCCACTGCCCCCCAGCCTTCCCATCGCATTGCAGATCAGCTGCCACAAAATGTCAGTATTCCTCCTCAGCAGGTCCGCTGCTTCCATTTACTTCTGTGAACCATGCTGGGCAAGGGAGGAATTCAAAATCTTCAAGTGGCAACACATTTGTGCTGCTTTTGTTACCTATTTTATGTTTTTCACTTATTTATGATTACGGCTGCAATTGGATCCCATTAGAAGACTCGGCAAGATCAAAGACTTGTTAGAGAAGGCAGTAGACAAACCCATGCTCTTTTGAGCCTGCTCTGGAGAGTCTGCAGAGCACTGTACCCTGCTGCAACCCCCTAAGCAGGTGCTTAACTCTACTCCTAGGAAAAAAGGCGTGCAAGTCCCTGAAAGTTGGGGACCAGCTTTGATAAGACATGTGCAAATCAAAGAGGCAGGCCTTGTTCATTACCTTTGCTTTCTAAATAGTCTCCTTCATCTGTCCTTCTGCTTTGTGCAGGAACTCTGTCAATCTATCCCATCAGAGCTGGCAAGAGAGCTAGTCCCCTTTGCCAGGAGCAGCTTAGAAAACTGATGGAGAAGAGCAAAAAGAAAAATGAAGCTTAATATTAGGTCATTGGTTTTTTTCTTCTTCTTTTTATTTTTTATTTTTTTTTTCTTTTTCCAGCTATTCAGCCAGAATAATTTAGTGAAGTGGGGAGCTGAAAGCCTGGCATTGGTTACTGCCCCACCAAAAAGATGGTGTGAACATAAGTCAAAGCAGGGCTAGCACGTGCAGTCCTCTTGCATTGCCTGTTCCTGATAAAGGCAGGAGCAATCTCTCAGAGACCTGCCAAGCGCGGGAGCACAGACATAAAAGCTCAGCCCTGATCTCCGGTTTCTGCTCTGTAATGTCTCTCTGTTGGTATTGGCCCTTGGGGACTCTTGCTACAAGCACAATTTTCTTTCAAGAGCGTATGCTAATTGTGGCATTAGGGGTGTATTTATGATCCCTAGCTGGCTGTGGCAGGTAAGATGGAGAGGGAAGTGGTACTGCATCTGCAGACAGATCGTACTCATAAAGCATGATATTGTGCTTCCCGTGCTCTGTGACATCCTGAAGCACGAGGGATTAGCATAAAGAGAAACCTGCCTCTGCATCAGGGAAATAAAAATTCATCCACAATTTAGTTATGCGAGCCGGCTCCTTGGACCTGGCAGCGTGTGGTAATGACTTGAGACCTGGTTGTCACAGGCAAGCAGCAAAGCCTGCCTGCCTGCTGCCCTGGGCCTTGGGAAAGAGGAGAGACTAGGGGAAGGCTGAGGGGATGGAAAAATGATGCTCTTTTACCACATTATGTCTCTTCAGTGGTCTTTTATTGCAAAAAGCATCATTCATTTAGTCCTGGAAATCATTTAGCTTGTGCGCTCACACCTTTCCTGTGGCCCATGTTGGAGGCAAAAAACTAGTGGCCACAGAGCTAGCAGCCAACTAGCCCTCCAAAAGGGTCTCCTCTGAGGTCTTCATCCCATGGGCCTGTTAAAAATTAGTTGCTGGCTCTGGCAGAGGGATGTGATGGGATCATCAGGTAAGCATTTTTGTTCCTGTTGCATCACAGCCTCCCTTGGGACTGCAGCCAGCAGTGGCAAGAGGAGCCAGCCCCACCATGATGGGCAGAAGGCCCTTGGAGATGGCATGCATTCAAACACACCACCATTCCTCACTTAGCATACACTTGTTTCGGCTACGTGCAATACAAATAAAATTTTTCAGCAGGGGTTGGCCGTACATCTAAATGCCCAGGGGAAGGGAGAAGGGCTGGGAATAAATATTGATGTGAAGGCTCAGGGTATGTCAGGTGGATGCGCCACTGTTTTATATGCTCTGCTAAAATTTCCCAGCCTGACTCTGCTCCCAGCTGCACTGGTGTAAATCTGGAATAACTGGGCTGATATCAGCCACCCCAAAAATGGTGCATCTAAATCTCTGTCCAGTGGGACCGAACATTTTGGTGCCATCAGGAAGACCCAGACCTCTCTTCCTCTTAATATTTCTGCAGGACCCCTTAAGTGTCCTCAGAAGGGTTGCCATAATATTTTCATCAATGTAGGGAGGGACCTGAAATGATAATTTGCAGGCTATTGTTATCATTATTAGACATGGTAATTGAATTAGTAGCTATTTAATTATTATTATTATTGCAATCAATAGATCTTGAACTCCTTGGCCCTGCAAAATGTAGCCTGTGGAAATCCCAGTAAGAAGAATGAGCCCCAGTTGGAGGCAGCTTTTAGAAAAAAACTTTCTAGTAAAAGAGGAAGAGGAAACACCCATACCCACCCAGAAGGCAATTTTTGAACACTCTGAAACATTGCAGAATATACCTCTTCTGGTGTCTATTTTGATTTAGGGAAGAGTCAGCTAAAATTGTTGGTATATATCTATATATATTGGGTTTTGCATCGTTGAATATATGGCTTGGGGAGCCCCAGCATAGCCAGTTAACTTTACCACCGATAAGTTGCTCTGAGTTAGGAGAAACATTTACTTGCTGGTGGATGCTGTGTGGTGACAACACAGCCTGTGAGGCAGAGCAGGTGGAAAGAAGGGTCCGTCTTGGCCAGCCTTTAACACAAGCCTGAGAGATGCGTTTCCAATGCAGCATGCCAGAGCGATGTAGGGAGATTTGTCTCCTACCCAAGCTAATGATGGAGCCATGTCACCATATGTGTGGTTAGTTTCCAGCAGCTCCTCACTTTTTCAGCACGAATGGAGGATGACAGATTGTATATTAGACAAATTACTCTTCTCTCAAAAGCAGCAGTCACGGTGATATCCAAGTGCCTTCTTCATTCGCTCTTCACTGCACAATTTCTGCACCATCATTCAAGGCTCTTTGCAACAAAGAGGTGGTCGGTAAGCAAGAATTACAGCGCAGCTCCTTTGCTCCCAGCCAGCACATCCCTGAACCAGCAAAAGCAGGCTGCCCTCCATCCATTCTCTGATCTTCAGGCCAGCTGGCACTGCCCCCCTGGCACCTGCCTGGACAAAATTTCTTCTTCTGAAAAACAGGGTGGCCACATCCCGCTGGGAGCAGCCCTGCCAGCTGCTGGAGAGGATGCTCACGGGGACAGTGCTGATGTTGCCAGGCTGGGGTTTGAGACGGTATCTCATGGCATGGGTGGCACCAGGGGGTCTCCAGGTGTAGCAGGGAGGAAGGCAGTGATTCCCTGACCTTGGGTGTACCCCCAGAAAAGCCTCCAAAGGAGTAGATCTGTCAGTACAGAGGGCAGGAGGTGGGGAACTGATGTCCTTGGGGGATGCCATAGCGGTTGCCTTGGATGGTAAGGTCAGTGGTTGCCTTGGGGGCAAATATGGGAAGGGCTCCTTAAAAACACCACGCCCCTGTGCATGATTTGGTAGAAAGGAAATTGTTTCATTGTGTTCACAGCATTCAGAGAAAAACTGTGATTCCCTTTGCAAGCTCAAATTTTTAAGGCATTTTTGATATTACCAACCCATCGCATAGATCAGTCGAACCAATGGTTCCCACTGGTCACTGCCCAAGGACACTGCATGTAGGGACACCCAGCCGGTGATGATGACTGGCCTGTAAAGAATTACCCTCTTGGGCTGTTATCCTTTAAGTACAAACCTGTAGATCCCATCAGCCTGATGTTGCCAGGGCTCCAGTGCTCCACGTTACCCTCCCTCTCTGTGTGTTTGCTATTGCCTCGCATCATGCGTCTTCCAGAGCATCTTCCAGGCACCACCCAAAGCACAGACCTAATTCTTGCTTTTGCTCTTCAGCTGTCACTTCTGCCCTTCTCTTGCCCCCTCCTCAAACTCCTGCTGCTGTTCTCTGTCTCCGGGATGTCACTGTGGATAGTGCATTGCCCTCTAATGGATAGATTTCAAACTGAGCTCCTCATCCAAGCAGAACTGCTCATAGGATCTAGTCCTTTGACCCACTAATGAGGCAGGAGACTTAATATCCATGTCTAAGCCACTTTCTATTCCCTGTTTCTCTTGAATCAAAATAAAGTGTATATATATTTTAATAGCGCAGACATCGGTCTAAATGTTGCAGCTATTTTTAAGAAGAGGCAGAGGAAATCTGTGCCATTGCAAATCTTGGTTCCTTCACGTCCATGAATGCTTTAATTGGCTTCAGAGTTAGGAAAGCATTAACAAAGCTGATTTTTGTGATTCCACGCATCTGGTTTTCAGGATGTTTTTTTTTCTTTTTTCTTTTTTCTTTTTTTCTTTTTTCTTTTTTCTTTTTTCTTTTTTCTTTTTTCTTTTTTCTTTTTTCTTTTTTCTTTTTTTCTTTTTTCTTTTTTCTTTTTTCTTTTTTTTCTCTTTTAGCTTGCTTAATCCTGCTTAAAGTCTTAAGATTTTTTTGTATGTTTACAAGATGCTGCTTTTCTCATCATATGTACATTATAGTCACCATCAAAATAATACAAACAAAAGGAAAAACAGAATGGACTTGCAAGCAGCTAATAATTAATTATAGGGAACTTTTGAAAGGGTGGCTTAGCATCTTAAGCAATTCCTTTTGCTGCCAGATATATGGGCTTGTTTTATAAACTACAATCAATCTGCCGTTGGGGGGAAACTGCAAAATGAACTTAGTCATCTGAGCTCATTTTCAGTTTCAAAACTGAATGGCTTTGGAGTATAAAGTACCCTCTTCTTTTAATGTCAGTAAATAAGTTGATCTGTTTATATGGTTTTCAATACAAGTAAACTGCTTGCCATTTAAACAAGCTCAATCAGCTGTGAAAATTGACATTTTTAACCATAAAATCAGACTTCATCCTACCATGATATTAAATATTAAGGAATCATTTAAAGGACAGTATGCATTTCAGAAACCTGCCTGGAGAGATGAATACCAATTTCTGCCATTCACAAATAGGGACAACCAAACAGCCCCTCGGCTTGGGCCCTGCTGCTCTGCAAAAGCCACCGCACAGATTTATTCCAGCATGGGAAATCAGTGTTGCTCTGAGATGTTCAAGCTTCACATTCAGTCTGTGAGTGGCGAAAACACAGTGAGGATGGATGGAAAAGGGGCATCCTGTGCTGATGTTCTTGTTGGTGATAACATGTCCAGCTCTGAGAGCCCATAGGAGGGCTTAGCCTTCTCCAGTCCCTGAAGCTGGGGGTTTGGAAGCCCGGGAGGCATCTGCCTGGCCATACACTGCCCATGGAGGAGAGCACTGGGATTTCCAGCTGGCATCAGGATATTTGCAGCTGCACTCGCAAACAGCACCTGGAAATGGAACATTCCTACAATCACAGAGACTTCAGGAGGTCTGTGCATAGTCCTCTGACCCCTACCTTTTTTTTTTTTTCCTTTTTTTTTCTTTTCCTTCTTTTTCTTCCCCTGTTTCTATCCAGTTCTGGGGACAAAAAACCCACACTACTTCTGAACAGGCTTACAACTGACACAGCTCTTCACAGCTCAACACCCCCAATGTTTCGCCTGTGCCAAAGGGTTCTCATTGTGTAAGGGGGGTCCTTCTGAATAGGACAAAGCAAAACAGTGAAACAGTGGGATTACTGGGCCGCTGAAGGGAGACAATGGGGAAACAAAGCTCGGGCTGGAGAGACATTTATTTTTCGGAGGGGCATGGCTGCCCTTACACAATCCCTTTTAAAGCTCTGTGAAGTATCCCTAACACAATCCAGTCCTGCAGCCAGGCACAAATCCAGTGCATTCGAAACCTTCTCACTCCATCTTTAGTTCAGAAAACTTGCACCCATTTACTACCACAAACTGCAGGGGTATTGAGGTATAGGAAGATCTAACAACAAGCTTTGGTTCTTCTCTGCTTGAGCATCTCGGGACAATTTCAACACCAAATGATGGAGGCAGTTGATCCTTTCAGTGCTGGTAGTTGATGTGGAAATCTGAGTGGGTGCAGGTCGCAGTGATCTGCTGCATGCTGACCAAATCAGGATAGCTCTTCTGTTCACTGTTCCAAATTGGCTCGTTTTTGGCTTTCAGACTAAATTTTAGCTCTATGACCGCTCGAATGGCCTGAGGTTTTTCCTCTCGGGGACAAGGAGAAGAGGCAGTCCTCTGTTTGTGGCTGTGGTGGCGGTCTGCATCCATGGCAGGGTGGGACTGAAAAGGAGGTGTCACTTCTGGGGTGATGGGGATGCTGGAAGCACCTGGGTTTGCTCCCTGTTGGGTTTGCAGGCTGTGACTGGGGTTGTTTCCCTTGTAGCAATTTACCCCAGAGCCCCCTGATGCTGAATGTTGGCCTTGCCCATAAGGGTCCGCTCGATGATGTTTCACTTGTCACAAGCATGAGCCCCCAAGGTCAGCCCAAGGAATTCATTTCCTCTTGGCTTCCTGTATGCCAAGCTGTGACTTTCTCCCCGCCCTGGGTGTAATGGGAAAAATGCTGGAGAGAGAGCACTAACATGTCCCACAGGGCTGCTTGCTATAGGGCTAGCTCTTGGCACTCCTTTGTTCCCCTACAAAGGCATGTGGGATGGGGAAAAGCCAGTCCCATCATAAGCAAACAAATGCGCTGAGTTAAATTTTTTAAATGGAGTCATAAATAAAGAACTATCATTGGAGAAGTCCCTTAAGACACTCTTTCTGCAGTTTTTTTATTTTTTTAAAAAATGTTGGCAGCTTCAGCAACTTTTACAGAGATGTCAGAGTAAATAGCCTGTGATCCTACAGGATCTTATAAGTGTTTAACAACAAGAAGAATTTTATGCTTTCATATTAGATGGGTTCCTAATAGACATTCTGTTCATGTCTCCTTATTTTATGTAGTGTAGAAAAAAAAATAATCCCTGTCTGCAGTATATCTTAAAATGTACTTCTTTAGCAATTTCTGACTTAAGGAAGAAAGAACTAGATGCCTTTGGGACAGAAAACGATCAGGGTTTTCTGGGATTTGGAACATCCCATAGCTTCTGTGCTAGCCATAAGGGGGGAGGGAGGGAGAGAAATGTTTATTCTGTTTAGCTTAACAAACAGAAATTTAAGCCAGACTTAATCACAGTGTGCAGGTAAATTTCCTGATACACTAAGAGAAGGCTCTTTCATCTTGCAGATTAAAGGCTACCTGGGGAAGCTGTTGCACAGAAAGGTAAAGAGTGCATTAGCAATCCTGGCTCAGTAAGTACAGGGTGGGCCATTTCACTTTCAAGGTGCAGTAAGTCTTCTGTCATGAGGAGAGTTACTCCAAGGAGCTTTAGTACAGTGGGCTACATGTTTACATCTCATATTAGGGGTAGAGTGGATTTTCCCTCCCCACAATGACATCTAGTAGGTGGAAAATGAATCTCTCAAAATTCAACCTGAAAATGAGAACACACTCTTAGCCATAAGGATGTTCAGCTCCTGGAACAACTGACCTAAATTCCCCATCATTTGACATCTGTAAATCAAGTCTGGATGTGTACATAGATAATGTGCTCCAAATCAGCTCCAAGTTAAGAGCCTGAAGCATGGTTCCAGCAGTAAGGTTCTCCAGCCTACATTCTGTGGGAGGTAAGACCAAATCCTTTTGATCTTAGAGTTGTTGAAACCAATGAACAACATGTTCCTCACCACTCTTGACCAACTGCATCTGCCTGCAGAGTAAATACCTTTAATAAATCATCATTTATTCATTTCTGTATAAATCTCTTGTTTCAGCTCTTGAGCTTTCTCAAAAGCAATGCTAAAGGGGTCCAAAACCTTGACCCAAGGCTGAAATGCAAACACAATGCCAGGATTTTAAAAAGTGGAGCTGGTTTTATTAACTTTTCTTTTCTCCTTCCTGCCTGGAACTTATTCCTAAAACCTCCATACTCCATCCTTTCCTAAATCTACTTCCAAGGAGACAGAAAGATGAAGCTCACCCAAATTACCTTTGCAGTAGTCTGCATTGTTGATGTCCCCCCTGAGCCAGTCACCATGCATAATGGAAGAGAGAGAAGTAAACCTTTGTAAATGGGGTTCTTCTGACCAGCATTAAGTTGAAGATTAAGTGAAGAGTGTCCTGGGCTCCCTTGGCTCTACCATCTGGATTGGCAGTGAGTATAAGAGGACCTGAGTGTGACAAGCTCTGATTGATATAGAGCCAAGATAGATTTGCTCATATCTTGAACCAATCTCCAGACAAGAATTTAGTGCAGTCAAGTCAGAAGGGGGAGGGAGTGGTGACAATTTTTTTGTTAGACCTACTGATATCTCTGGGAGAAACCCCAGATACACTTCTCAGAGTTGTGTTCCTTCACCATCCCTGTTGAGAAACTGTAGGTTCCAAGGCAAACATGGGTTAGATGCAACTGCTCCTAATCAAGTCCTCTGCCCAGGTCTAGCTCAAGGGCTAGGCGCTCAGGGGTGTCAGGAGGTGCCCAATTCCCAGGATCACAGTTACCTGTAGTTCATCTGTGTATATGGGCAACAAAACCTTTCCTCCAGCACCACCTACCTCCAGTCATCTCTTAAAACTGTCTTTCTCTTCTCCTTTCCATGTATGTAAACCATCATCAGAACCTCAATGTTTCTTTTTAGGCCATAAATAGACAGCCTACTATTTCCGCAACTGTTTTTAACCTATGCACTTTTTAAACATTGCTCTCATGGGTTTCTATTTTCTTTATTTTCAGGCTACTATCAAATCAGTGCAAACTCACCATGGAGATGCATGCAACACTTTACAATGAGGTAGAAATCATTCAAGCTACAATTGTTTCTGTTTCTTCTGGAGGCCTATACAAAGACACAAAAGAAAAGAAAAAAAAGAACTCAGGTATGCTCTTTGTACTGTCTCTATACCAATAACCTTGGTGACTTTATTAAGGCAGAGATTAGAAGTTTAGAAGGACATAGAGTTCCTATACCAAGAGATGTGACTGCAACTGAGATGGAGGCCTAATGAGCTTGGGCAGACCACCATACCCCTGTTGGTGCATTAATGTGTGTTGTCCAGTGCTGTATAGTCAAGCCAGACTGTTCAGATAGAGATCAGGCATCTCACATTATGCAAGATGTCCAAACCTTGGTGTTTATAGGACTATCTAACAAAGAGTAAGACTGGGCCAAAGGAACAGCAGCCTAGAAATCAGGGCTATTTCTTAACAGGCAGATCTCTTATGCTATAGAATGATTTCCAGTGGAAGCTCTATTGTTTGGGATATTTAAATCTAGTTCTGGAAATGATAAAGATCAGCAGTAGGATATGACCACCCACAAGGCATCTTCCAGCTTGATTTCCATCAAAACCATGGATGGAAAAATGGTAATGGATTTTACATCCTGAGCTATTCTGAGGCCATTCCTGGCAGATGGCACTGGACTTTATCAACAAGGCTCTACCAGGCACTTCTCTCCCTACTCCAGTATAGGACCTTGGCTTATGACTGCTGCCAGCTAATAGATGAGCCACATTTCTTAAACAAGGTGAACAAAGTTATTCAAATCTTCTGCTGAACTATGAGGTGATTGGTCATTGTTCCACCAAAATGTAGGAACAGATGCTTTAGATTATTCTATGCATATATTTGTTGACCCTGGTACTACGATATCCAAGGGTGCTTCAGACTTAAGAGAGGTTTTTAAGTAAACAAGGGGGTAATAAACAAGTTTTATTAGGTGCTTTGAAAATCTCCATAGACAAATTTAATTCTTTAGTGCATAGACCTTCAAGAATTATCTTGCTAGTTATTGTGTCCTTGAAGCGCAGAACAACCTGAATTCCAAACTCAAAAGGCAAGTACCAACTGGAAGTAGATGGAATTAGGGTTGCTTCATTGCATAGAGATGTGAAGTGAGGCTGGGTTCAGACGAGGACCTTCTCGTCAGACAGTGGTTTTCTTGTTTGCACTATTCTGTGTTACCTCTTTCTGAGCCAGCAAGTCCCTTGTAGCTAAGTCATGCAAGTGCCTGCTTATAGTAATAGCCAAATAGCCAAAAGAACTGAGAGACTTCACCAGTAGCCAAGGGCACCAATATCCCTTGACCACAGCTAGAACTGTTATTTCTGCAGAATATGTGGCTGGAGCAATAGACTGGGGACCCATCTTACATTCCCAGTTCAAAGCAATCTTTGTATATCTCAAGCCAGGCCCTAGCAGTTGCAGTCTGCAGACAATGGCAACTCTAGTGGGTCTATAAAATCACAGATCTTCTTAAACCAGAGGAGGGCCTTTGAAGAAAGCAGAAACAAACAGGCTGAATATGGATTGGCTTCCTGATTTGCCTCCCTCCTGATTATCAGGGCTCACACCCTGTCTCATTCCCTTTATGCTCTCTATACTTCAAATGGCTGAGTAGCTACCGTGAGTAAATCTGTCATTATGGCCTTACTTAGCATTCAAACTGACTTTTCTCTGGCTGCCGCTTGTGGGATCCTAACTTTGCAGACCTAAGACGGCTTGCGTAATTTGTGTTCATATGAACAGAAGCTTGTGCATTTTGAAATGTTACAATCAAATAATCCCATCTGTACTTGGGAGTTTGTAGCAGGCTGACTTACAGTTGCCTTTTTGCAGCAATTATGGAACTTCCTTGGTAGGATGCATTTTGGCTGAGCTACACCTCCATCCTCTCATCTTTCAGATTCCTCGCAAGATGAGATTTGTAAACATAATGAAAAATTCTGTATTTTACATTTTAATTAGCTCTAGGAAGACTGACCACTTAGTGACAGCATCTTCTACTGTCTTCAGAACTTTTCTGATCTCCCGTACTTCAAAATCCCTGTGAGCTCCCAAGGTGACAGGAAGGTATTTTTATCTCTCTACTTTTCTTTATTTTTGAGCATTTCAATTGCTTCATTAAATATAGCGAAGACTCAGAGAAAATTGTCCTCTTCTTCCAATTCAGGCTTTGCTCATCCTGCCGATAATGAAATACACTGTTGTCTGGTTCCTGCCCTGAGAGGCATTTTTGGCTGTAGGTGGGATAAAATAAAGTCTTCATCAGCATGAACAACTAAAATAAAATAAAATATAAAAAATCCTGTTGTTTGTTTGTACTGTATTTGAAAGTATAAATCAAGAGTTTTTCACAAACTCCCATGGATCCGGCACTGAGGTCTGAATACAGGTTAATAAGGGTTTCCTAAATGCTCGTCTCCTCCTCCTGACGCTGGTGAGGGCTACTGAGTATTTCTGAAAATCAGCCCCTTTGCTAAAATGTGCTGCCAGACAGAATTTGATATCTATTGTGAAAGTTCATTAGACTGAAGCCAAAAAAATCCCAGTCTGGTTTGGTGCAAAGCTCTTTTTCTCCTGAGTGCCTTTGGCTACAAATTCTGCATATTCTAATTTTAAAGTATCATTCATTTTCTATTTGGTGATAAATGCTTTCCTGCGTAAGAGCCTTTTGATTGCTCTGCTAATTAAAGTGGATAGTTTCCTTTTATGTTAGGTGGCTGGGCTTCTGGGTAACTGCAGTGTGCAGGGAACAGCCAAGGTTACGTGGCAGCGTTTATTACCCTCACTTTCATCACCAATGGGTACTTGTTTTGGAGCTCCAAATTCTCAGTAAAGAAATGACTTATGGAAATGAGGAACTTGTCACTCTGGATGCTTTTTAGCTCCCCCTCTCCTAGAAATGCCTTTTTATTCATTTGCTGTCTTAGAGTCATTGCACTGTAAGAAAGATTTGATGGTTTAACCAGCATGGAGACAGAAGTAGGAATGGAACTTCCAAGTTGTTCTTTTTCTTCCCCTGTGCACCTATTTTGGCCAGCATTGATATCAGTGATTTGGCAGATGAACATGTGCTGAGAAATTCGCACTTTTTGTGAATGCTACTTTAATTGCCAAACCATACTCTGCCTTCATTTCTGAAAAAAAAGAAAAAAAAACCTCAATCTGAATCTGAAATGGTGTGGCAAGTGTGGGGCACTTGATCTGAAATATTAGGGAAAACACATGGGAATACCCAGAACAGAACAGAAAATGAATAAACATGGCAATCTATTCAGAAGGAAGTCTCTGGTGTGGAGGTCTAGCTACCACCATGAGCAACATTGCTCTTCCAGGCTGGACTTCTGTCATGGATATCAGGGGCAAGCTACCAAAGAGAAGCCTCAGAATAATCTCAAGTGGTTATCTGATAAAGGTCACCACTATAAGCAAAGAGAACTACTACAGAACTTAAAACTCTTTCCAGTGAGTGGGACTTACACAAGGCAGAACAAAGGGTCAAGGAGAACGTGTAGAAGTGCTTGGGTCTCTGTGGAAGGCATTACTCACATCTTCAGGATGCTCCTGCAGGTGTATAACTATTGTGTAAAGTATGCACATGGCTTAGGAGTGTTGTTATAATGTGGCATGAACAGCTTTGTCTGTTTTCACATTTTCAAGGTGGCCAGGAGCTCTGCTGATGGTAGGCAAGAGTTTTTGGCGAGGGTGAAGGTCCTGTTGTTTCTGTAGTATATGGAAACTGGTCTTCAGAGCTCACATAGAGCAGGAAGGGGTGCAATGCTTAAAGGTCACCTTCAGATTTTGTGGCTAAAGGGGTCTTAACAGGCTCAAATGATCATGGACCAAAGCTTGGGTTTGACAAAATAGCATGATGACAGCTCTTTAGGAAACCCTACCAATTGTCTTACTTAAAGTGAAATTTGGAGATGTATGGGGACATGTAACAAACCAGTCTGACTGCTCTCTGAAAGCTCAATATCCCTCTCAGACCGCAGTTTCCCATCCTGAGTAGCAGCAAAAAGCATGAGCCTTGCAGGTTACATCAGAGAGGGAATGCAACCATGGGGGCAATGTCTGTATATAGGGTAACTTGCTTTAGTGAAACCCCTGAGGCAGAAGGGGCCATAAACTGAAAATTTTATAACAGCACCATGTTTCAGACTCCACAGGAACAGAGGGAACCCAAACCAAAACTCTTTATAGCTTGACTGCTTTGATCTTCCCAGGACTCTACATAACCTGAGCTGGGAACATTTAAATCTTACTCCCAAACCAAACAGGCCTTTGAGCTTGGAAGTCAATGTGTGCCGATAGCCCATAACCATGTCTGCCATGTAGCATGTGAGGAAAAAAAAAAATTGTCCTGTTATTGGAGACATAGCTGCCTGCTTGGATTGTGTGCTGGTGTGTGAGATGGCATCAGTCCTATTCCCCGTGCAATGTTCCCGTTTGTACCTATGGCAGCAGGATGCATTATTTATAAAGTTATATACCACATGCACTACATTGACTCCCCTATAGCAATCAGGCCTTTCCTTTAATAACCCACTCACCACATATTTTCTATATGATTTCCCCAGAACTGTCTCTCCTTATGTTCCTGAGGCAGAGCCACTGAGTAATCCCCAGAAAGATTAAAGGAGCTGCATAGTCTTGTTTCCGCAAATGTGATCCTTCCTTATAAACAGTAGCAGAAATGAAGAGGCCAGCCTCAGGAAGATGCACAACACAGCCTCCCAGGTCTTTACAGAGCAATTCCATCCCCATTTTCAGGAGCTGCTGCTCGTATCTCCTGCAAGAAAGCCATCACCTCCAGCTGCAGACGGGTTCATGTCTGGCAAGCAGAGCACACTCAGACAGGGGAAACCATGTCTTTCTGGTCCGTGTTTTGTGTTTGCACCAAGGCAGGTACTTCTGTGCTTCTCCCCAGTGGGTGGGATCACAGGAAACTGCTGACTACATGGGTGTGGGATCCCAAACCACCTGGGGATCCCAAAGTGCTGCAGAAGCAGAGGGTGTATGTGCTCTCCAGTTTTGCGTGGGGGGCAGAGGTGTTTGCTTGAGGCTTTGAGGTAATGGAGAGTGGCTCAACCCCAAAGACTTTGCTTTTGGAGGCATGACGTAGAGGTCTAAATATCAGGCTGAGGAGGAGGCAGTGTGAAACTAAGAACATTGCATGTCTGAATGGAATAGCAGTGACTAGGGAGCACTGCTATATCTTCAAAGTCTCACGTGGGTGCCTTCATAATTCCCTTCCCCACATTTTAGGGGTCATATCCCAGTGTTTGCCTCTGGGCCATCCCTACCCAGCAGCTCCGTTGCCATTGCTGAAGACTTTTGCTACCTTGTTCTGAAACCTCCTGTAAAACATAGAGGGAATCAGGGGAAAAAAAAAAAAAAAAAAAGAGACAATAACAGATGGGTGAGCCTAACACTTGGCCACTGTGGTTGTAATGGCTGCAACCACTCCTCGTTACCTGTGAAACAAATGTTATTCACCTTCCAGGTATCCTCTTGTGGGCATGATGCTGACTGCCCTGTGGAGGTTAATTGGCCGTTTAAAAGCTCCACTTCAGGGTAACATGCTGCCAACAGGTAGCCTGCAGGGCCCAAAAAGAAATATTCAGCCACATAATTCTAGAAGGCAGAATTCCTCTGGATATTAAGAAGTCATTGCAAATCCTCCTAATAATACGTTTTAAGCCTGGATGCATTGGTTCACTGAAACTGTAATTCCACAGCACCCGTAGAGCTGATGTGGAGCTGGGGAGTTGTTTAACAGACAGATTCTTTCTGAGCTGAGTAAGAAGGGCTGCCTACTAGATACAGGACAAGGAGTCGTATGAGGATTTTTTGAGTGTTCAGGTAGCCTACAAACTCAGCACATCTCTGGATTTAGTCGCTGAACCTGACTGACTGAAGGTTATGGTTAATATGGAATTACATGGGTCAGGAAACACTACAACTTTGGTTAACCCAGGTCTCTAGCTATAGGAAGAGGACAGGCTACACTAATCTGGGGATCAGATCAGGGGAGCAGGTCTGGGGACCAGGTTTCGGGACCAGCCCTGGGGACAAGTTCTGGGGAACAGACCTGGGCCCAGCTTCTTTAAGCCTCAGGCAGCAAGGTTGGGCATGAGAGAAGATGCCCAGGCCAAAACTCTGCCACCAAAATATAAAACAGAGGTAGTTGTGGATTCTGGGGACAGTGCTGTTGTCCAAGTCCTTGGCCAGGGTTAGAAAAAAGTTCATTTATTTGATTCCCTAATCTTAACGTGGGAGAATTATTGTAAATTTTAGGGAAAGAACAGTATTTTTCCCTATTTCGTTTTAATACAGACAGTGTCTGCACCCTTGTATATTTATTCTGAATGACTGAGTACTGAGCTCACTGGAGGAAAGCCATGACAATCTACTGCCGTTCTGCTAAGGCTAGAAAAATTGGACTTTCTTACACCAGGTTCAAGATTTCTTAGTACTTTAATGACTGTAACGATGTGAGTCCCCAAGGGAATTTTTACTGAGATATTCAACAGAGGCTATGCGAAGACTATTGGTCTAATCCTACCTTGTGAAGTCCTGGTGTTGAACTTCGCCTTCATACAGCTGTACCTTCATACGTTTCTTGTAAACACATCTCATTGGCAGTGAAACCAGTATGCCATAAAAGGCTTTTTGCCTCCTCTGTGAGAAGGTAAACTCATGGCAAGACCCACAGCCATGTGTTTGAGATTAAGGGGAAAAAGTTCTCCTTGGCTTTGGTGGACTGTGGTTTGTGATTCATACCATACAGCCCCACAGAGAGAAGCTAATTTTGGAAGAAATGGTGTTTTCCATTCATATCACATTGGTCATTTCTCCTAATGCCATGTATAACCAAGTGAGTGCCTTTCCTTTACATGGACACTTTTTCTATTATATGACACCCTAGTTGGAGATCAGACTCTATTCCATCACTAGCACTATGAACAGCAGCATGATAAGCAGGAAAGTTTGCTGTACTAAGAGTGTAATTGTAAAGAAATACAAAGCAATATAGGTCTAATCTAAGTTAAACTGAGCTTTAGGGATTAATCAAATCTTAATTATAGTCCAAACCACACAGCCATAGTTATTTCTAAATTCACAGGCTGAGCATTCAGGCGGTTGCTGGAAACTAAATATCACCTTTTTGCATTACTGTTATTAAACATTACACATTCATAACCTTTTCAGGTGTAAATTATTAATGTGTGTAGTTATACTTTTAATTAGGACAAACTCTTAGGGGCAGATTCTACTACTGTTATTTGTCTTGTACCTTTTCCCACCACGACTTCTCTTAAATTCAATGGGAGGGTTCATCTTACAATATGCTATTCATTTGTATTTATTTTTGGAAGAGCGCATAACATGTTAGACCATACATTCAACAAGGGAACGTTCACATCCAAAACAACTTGAAACCTAAAACCAGCAGGCAAGAAGACACAAACTAAAAGAGAAGAAAGAGTGATAGAGAAAAAGGATGGAGAAGCAAGGTGGTAAAATTTATAGCTAACATCACTCCTGTGTCCAGAATAGGTGATAAAGAATTTCTGAAGGTCGTAACTGAATTAGGTGAGTGGACAGCATGAAGGCACATGACAAGTTAGTGTTAGCAGTAGCATTATTTTGTGGGCTTAGCTGTGGATCAAGGTCTTACTTTGCTAGACACCATATAAGCTCAGCTCAAGGTGAGAGTCCTTGCCCTGTTATCCTTCAGTTAAACCATTGGTGAATGTAAAATCAGCCATATCAAAAGTGGAAAGGAATTTGAGTACATTTGTTAGTTGCAGATGCTGTGCTATCACAAGACTTGCAGTGATAGATGGCAGGGGATCTCAGGATAATTCAAAGGTTGACTAGAGAAGGTTTACAAAAATCTTCTATTAATTAAAAAGTATTAATTAAGAGAAAACAAACTGAGTTCTGTTGACTTACACTGGCTCAATACAAGTCCTTTGTGGGGGCTAGCGTGTGTTTATCCCTTCAACCACTAATTACAGGTGCCTGTTCCTCTCCCACCCTGGAGGACCAAGCTGCTGTCAGCAATGAAAGGCAGTTAGCAGCTCCCTGGTTGGAGTAGATGAGCTTGAGAAGAGAGAAAGCTTGAGAAACAAAGAAGCACCTTAGTAACAACAGTGACCAGCAGAAAATCTCTCTGAATCATTATTGCACCCTTCTCCGCTGAGTCTTCAGCTTAGGGTACAGCTTGTGTCAAGCAGCCAAACAAAGGGTGAGGGAGTGTTAGAAATGGGACGGAGTAAATTTCAGCACAGTATAAAACCAAGGCTTCTCTCTCATCTGGAATGCTATATGTCACTGCCAAGGGAATTAAAGGATGTTCAGATAAGGATGACAAGAATAATTTGAGACCTGAGGAAAAATAATCTTATACAGGGAGAGATTGAAAAGATAAGTGGTGTTTACGGTAGAAGGGAGCTAAATAAGAAGGGCTGTAATAAAAGCTCATGCTGTCAGGGCCATGGTGAGGGAAAGAGGGGGAATGGGGAAGAGGAACCTGAGAGATGTGAGCGTGCCCGAGCCCGTGGGCAGCGGTGCCACGACTCTGCTAGGGAAGAAGTCAGGAAGGGGGTGGGAGAGCTGGGGGCACCGGGAAGGAGCCAGAAACCCTGCTAGAGCTGAGGATGTGACCTGGGCTGGAAAGGGAAGAGTCACATGCTGGTTGCCAAAACTTCCTGCCTTAACTCAGGAACAGTAAAAAGTCTTTCAGCAGGCTCCGTATTTTTTTCACGTCTCCTGAACCAAACCAAGGCATGAAGTAAGAGAGTAGAAGGCAAGAAACTTGAGGTTAATTAGAAAAGCAACTGTGGGAAACCTGATGGGTTTGTAGGGCTCAGTTCCACCGTGTGTTGTAGATGCAGAGGACTTAACAAGATTCAAAGAGAGGCTGACCATTCCCATGAGGAATTAAACCCAGTACTGCCACAGTGAACATGAACGGAGTATTTGGAGCAAACAGTCTCCATCTCTGGGGATTAAGCCATCTCCTAACAATCAGGAGCTGAGATCTTCATGCGGAATGTGGTCCCCACAGAGACCATGATCTCTCTTCTTGCACTTGGGATGAAATAGTCTGAGGCAAGGTCCACAGCAGGATGGAGGCAGGATAGTTTCAGTGTGACTAGCTGCCTGTTCCCTTGCATGGAAGGGGCTGTCCTCCAGGAAGCTCAACTCTCATGACATTTATACATTTCCTCATGGCTTGGGGAAAGCAGTGGGGTTTGGCACTGCAGCTCTGAATGAAGATCAGGAGCTCTGGGGTGCTCAGAGCTTCACCACAGGCTCCTTAGGTGCTCTTCTCCATACCACAAGCAAAATGTTATTAATGATACTGACTCCCCTTGAAAATTTGGTGATACACTACTAAAAAGCAACCTACAGATGCCATTTATCTATATGGTTTTGTCACATAATGCATGCTGAGTTCCCCAAGAGGAACTGGTCCCCAGCATAAAGCCTTTGGTGCCACCATCCTTGCTCTGGACAGGAGCACAACATTTCCTCTCCCTCACCTCATTCAGGACACATTCCAGTAAGATGATAAATTAAGTTTACCGCAAAGCATTTCATTTAACTTCACTAAAGACAGTTATCCTATATTAGATAAATACCCACTGGGTTTTAAGAGCATATTTATTTGAAGATTAAGTACAAGGCAGAGTTGTTTATCCAATGGGGCAAGTGGATTAACAGGGTGAAAACTGAAGCACCTATCCTATTATACTACAGCTGATGACCTAATTTTGATACTTCAGTGTTTCAATTTATTCTAAGTTACTATTCACCTTCTGCTTCTCCTGCTCCTCTTGTCTAAGCAAAGCTGCTGCCCTGAGTCTGTCCAGCTTCAGAAAGGGGAACTAGGTTAAAAACTGGTCAGTAGGGTCATGGATATAGAAAAAGTCTTGGGGATGCAATTTGAGGTCTATCTAAATCTTCTTTCTTCTTGCCCTGCTCCCAGGACCTCTATGCTATATGGTCTAGCATCTCCCATCTCTTGTTCCTGAGGAACATAAGTAGATTTTACATTGTATCTACTAGGCCCATACAGAAGTCATGGATATCCCTACATCCATTTAACCATCACTTATTTTTGGCAATGGAATCCTGTATTTTTGTACCTGATTGGATGCCTTCTCTTTCACTTCGGGATATGAGTAAAAGAAACTGGGGCGTGGAAGCATTGTAGATGTAAGCTTAGTCTTTCAAAGCAAAGGAGCAACTCCTATAAACGTACAGTTTATTCTTCTGAGTTTGTTTGAAGATAACAGCCATGTTCCTTCTGAGGACCCATTTGAGGTAACATTGGTACATGTAGCATCAACAGCATGGCATCCCAAACTGGCCACAAAGTCTTGCTTGAGCCGGTTTTGAAGACCTGCTTTAATCATAAATCCAGCAAAAATGTTCACCTCTCCAAATCAGTGATAAGCAAACAGCATCTCTTATCTACCTCTAATCAGGGAAACATTTTTTTGTTGTTGCTGTTTTCATGGCAAAGAAAATTCATATTCAAGACTAACAATGTGCAGCAGATTAGTCCTTCTTGGCATTAGTAAAATGCCTCTAACTCCGAATTTGGTACCAGTTTGAGTGGGGCTTTAATCAGAGGACCTCCAGTGTTACCCCATCAACCTAAACTGCTCTCTCATTTTGCTTTTTGTCCAATGACACATTGAAAATAATGAGTTCGTTGGAGAAACCAAGAATGAGCAGCAGACTATAAGAAGGTCAAGGAACTATGCTAAGGAGAAATGATCATCAGTTGTGCTGATGGTGACCTCTTCTATGGGGCAGAAAATACAAATTGAGCTTGGCCCCAAAGGCAAAAGGGGGAAAATTTATTGGTAACATAAAATTGAGAAGCATTATCAATACTGAAAGGGATCCAGATTTCCTACAGAAAAGCCTGGATGACCTCACAGACTGGAATAGTAGAAATGGGATGAAACTGTGAAAACCTGGATGTATGACCTTGCACTTTCCACTAATTTCTGCCGTAATCAGAAATTCTGTGGATTCCCCGAGGTTGCAGATGAGAAAGACCTGCATGTACCGTTTAATCATGTTTGAGCTACCAACGTCACATCACGTCACGTCAGCCTAATGCAACCCTGATGTGTATCAAGAGACACATTTCTAGCAGAGGTACAGCTGGACTAATGCCACTGTACAGGTGGCTGATGAGGCCTCTCCTGGAACAGCATGTACAATTCCCTTCACTGGTGCACGCAGCTGATGAATTCAGACCGAAGCATGAAGGACCACTGATCAGGAGGGAAATGGACGAGTTGTTTTACCAGAGGAGATTACAAATTGGACTCCTTCAGCCTGGGAAAGCCAAACATATATAAAGACTGTTTATAAACATATCCGGGATGTAAACATCAAGGGGGATGGATTTGTTAGCCTGCAGGACAATGTTATCACAAGAATAGGCAGGAAAAAATTGGGCATATATTTGAACTACTAAATAGGAAGAAGTGTGCAAGAGACAGGAGGAGTGAGTTTCTCAGAGAAGAGCAGCCTCTGCTCTGAACTGGGGAGGGGAAAACTCTGGTTAGGTTGGAGTAGGAGCATGAACATTTCTGAAAGGGAAAATATAGGATCTGCCACTGCAGGAATTTGTTAATAAAATAAAATAAAATAAAATAAAATAAAATAAAATAAAATAAAATAAAATAAAATAAAATAAATCTAGAGGAACTCTTTAACCTGAAATAACTTTGTTATAACTCTATTTATTTATTTTGGTAGGTCCGCTGCACCCAGTAGCATTGCATGGATGTGAAAGGGGAAAAGTCAGCCGTAGGATGTCTCCTGGGCAGAACTCCAGCATCTAGGCTTAAAATAAACAAACAAACAAATAAATAATTCCTCCCTGACATGTAGTTTTGCTATTGCTTAACTATTTTTAATATGCTGGACTCAGAAGCTTCATTTTTGCAGGCACATAGGTGCAGTCCCTGCCCCAAAGGCTTACAAATTAAGGTAGGACTATTTTTAGTTAAAATAATGTTTTATGGTGTCACAAACAGGGCCAAACCACAGAACTAAATTCACAATATGCTTTTAGCGTTCAGCTGATATATTAAACTGGATTATAGACTTGTATCATAGGAAATTATACTTGCGCTTTAGTTCCATTAGCCTACTTTAAACATTGGTATTAAAAGCGGATACTTACTTAAATACCAAACTGTGCCTGGGTTATAATCTGTTTCTCTGATATCGTAGATCATTTGCAAACCACAAAGCCCCTTTGATCTTGCAGAATGCTCAACCGAACTTAAAAGGAAATTAAATGCAGAGCTCAATTTTTCATTAAATTGTCACCCACTGTTTTAGAGTTATGACTCTTCAGATCTGTTTCTTCCAACAGGTGGACAAACAGAATGTTAATACCATGGTATCTGTGGAGCTATAAAATCTGCACAGAGCAAGAGATTTTCTAATTATTACCACTTCTTTATTAGCAATTCTAACTCTCATTTTTCCAAAAAGTCTCAGGACACTAAAACACCACTGAAAAAAACAGGGCTTTAAAATACTGGGGACAATTGTGTAGCCTCAGATGGTTTAAGGCAATAAGAGCTAAACAGACTTTTATAAAACTGGAGCTGCAAAAATCGGTGCTTATGTGCAATTAAAGAAGTTCTTGAGAAAACCAGCTATACTCCTTAAGACCTGCAATACAGATGCAGGCTTTGATTATGAACCTAAAACTGCAGCATTAAATCTTGCAGGTACTTTTTTCCCCGCAGCATCAATGGGTGCAGGACCAACCTCCGTGAGGAATTTCCAGCTCTCTGGATCTTACTGAGCAGGATCACAGCAACCATCGAGTACCCTGGAACTGCATCTCCAGCTCCCTGAAACATTGGCTGTGCAATGCCTCGAAGAGGCTGAGTCAGGAAGCTGGGTGGCAGGAGCCCTAGGTGTGTGTTGCATGACTCTCTTGCTATCTCATCCTCAGAGGAAAGATCTACTGCAGCTCCATCCAGACAGCCTTTGGTGTCTTTAATCCACGCTGTGGCAGATCGCCATTTTAGGCTTTAAAGCCTCCAGGTTTGGCAAAGATTGTGGTCATAATAGATAGACTTATCAAGTTACCTATTAAGATTGCAGCCAGATGCTGCAGATACGGCAAAGACTGGCTGGAGGGGAAAGAAGGAGACCAGGAAGAGTGGAAGAAGGAGGTCATGAAGCTGTTTAATGCATTCGTTGTAGTAACATCCATTCTTTTAGACCAGGGTTCGAGACGAGCTGTGATAAGGGCTAAGCAGAAATAAAAGCTGATTTGGCTCTATGAATTATCCGTGCTCCAAACTCTTATTTATTATACCAGAAAGCTGCTGGTGAAGGAGAATGACTGCGGTGAGTGAGGCTGCTCTGTATTGGAAGCATTTTGTCTGAATCAGGAACATTTCCCTGCTTCTCATTTCTTTGTTTTGTTGCTGGGCCTTGCATGCAACTGGCAGTTTATTATTATTATTTTTATTTTTTAATTACAGCAGTTTAATAATTAGAGGATTTTGGGGTGGGTTCTGTCAGGTCCAACAAGTCCTGTTCTTGGAAATCTCCCTTCTTTTTTTTTTTTTTTTTTTTTTTTTTTGGCAGTGTTTTGGATAAATCTCACTCTGGTTTCAGAAAACTTCCTCTTCTGAGAAGTTGGCTGAGCTTTGTTGGTTCACAGAGTCATTCCTCTCTCCCACGAAATGCTCAGACAAGTTGAGAAATGGAGAGCAGGAGATGTTTTTGAACCATGGAAGGAAAAAAATTGTAAGGGTGTTCCTCCTTCCACAGACACCAGTGGAAGAAGTAGTACTTGATGATGTTTTGAGAAGTAATGGATTAAGACAAAAGGGTATCAATCTCCACATTCAGGGCCTACTGCAAAGTACCGATGAAGAGTATTACAAGAATTTGTACCTAGGGCTGTCAGCCTGGGCTTGTTTTATTTGAGCCCTGGAGAAACTAGGAGTTTTAACTGTAGCCCAGTGGAAAAGGACCAAAAGAGGTACCTTTGTCAGGTACACGTCTTCAGGGTTGTAGCTGTCCTGAGAAATTTTCCAACCCAAACAGTTGCAAGAGGATCACCTCTTAGAAATATCCTGTCCATGGTCTCCACACCTGAGTGAGAGCAATTCTACTGACATGGGCTTGGTTGGTACTGAATGATTTCTCTGGCTGATCAGTTTGAAAATCTTTCCTTAATTAGTAAATCAATGCATGAAGGAATGACTCCAACTCCCTTTTGAGGTTACTGTGCCTTGGGCCATGCTCCCGTTGACACCGTTTTCCAGTGGAAGATGGAGCAAGACTGGGAGTTTCTGGTGGGGTCTTGCTCATTGACCACCCCCTGAGCTTCATCATGCTGTGCACTTGCATTACATACAAATACACCATCCCTGGCTATGGAAAACAAACAAACAAACAAAAAACAACAACAACAACCAGATGAGTACAAACACAGTAGGGAAGCATGAGGCAGCAGAAAGATCATCACAACTAGCTTGAAACTACCATGGGCTTCTTGGCCGCTGCTGCATCCCCACTGCGGTGTTTGAGCTATTGTGTGCAAACAAAGAGCAGGGAGGATGAGTTTCTAAAATGGCACTGCAGTCAAAGAACTTTATAAAATAATTCTTTATTCTTAGCCTCCATTAGTCTTGCAATGTTAATTAGGTCTCCCGGGAAGTAAAATGTTCTTCCAGGACAGCCTTTTGCTGGGAGGCAGAGTATGGATTGGAGAGATGATCATTCTTTGGGAACAGAAGGCTCAGAAATCCCCTTAGATAATTGGCAGGACCAGCTTATTTACAGACTCCCTGCAATAATACCTGTCTTTCTAGGTGGGAGATCCAAAATCCAGGAAATCCAATAGATAGTGTTAATTTTCCCTTTGTGTAGTCATCATTTTTAACTTTAGAAAACAATGGTTCTTTACAAACTGACACTTAGCCTCTAGGAGTTTGCTGTTGAGGTCTCCTTAGGGCTCTATCATCATTGATGTGTTTGACATGCTTAATGCTTACATTCAACTAGCTAACTACCAAGAATTAGCCCTTAACCAGCTCTGCCGAGCCTCTGAAGTGAGAGGAGACATACGGTACACAGGGTACTGCAAACTTCCCTGCATTTTTCTGTCTAGGGACTTCAGAACCTGTGGCAGCAAGAAAGGCTCCATCCTGAGGGATGACCATTTGCATCATGGTTCTTAGAGAGTCTCCATCCAGCATTTCCAGGGAGCCGTTTACTGACAAGTAAAAAACTTTACTTGGTCTTCCAGACTCAGCAGAGCAAGGCTACCAGTGTATTATACAACTACATCACACAACCTCCAGACAGAATATGTTATTAGGATTTATTAGGTTATAATCCTTTTTTGATTAAAAATTATAAATCAGCTCATGTTTGATGTTAACCCATAAATGCGTAGCACATGTTAAGCAAGGCGGAGTATGCATGGCCCCTGGGCACGCACGGAGGAGCCCACCATGCGTCTTCCATTGATTTGCAGAAAATAAAGGACCTGATCAAAGGAGCATGGCCCACTCTGTGTCAGGGACATGGCTTTCAAGAGGTTAACTCTCAGAGATGGAGCACGCTAAGCTGTTGCATTTGATTTATTGTCCCTCCTTTCTTCTTGTTTCTCCTTGAAACATAAAAGCTTGCAGCCCACAGACTCTTGACATTTCTTTTAAATGCTCTTGTCATTCAGAAATTGCCACAGTCATCTCCCGTAACTTTGCACTTAGTGTTTCCAGCTTGTTTGGGGTTACTTGCAGAAATTGAAAAGGAAATACGAATAGATTACAGGGCTCAATCCTGCAAGATGGAGAGTCTTCTAGCTCTGAACCACTAAAGCACTTAACCATTTACTTAACTTCAAGGGTAGGAGTAGTCTGACAGAGCTGCAGTACCACCAACTGAATTATAATCTTGAGAATGAAATTGTGAAGATGTCTGCAAAATAAACAACCACTCCAACTACGGAGGGCAGGTGACACTGTGGGGTTTTTAAAGGATCTTGTTGATTTATGAGCACAGTTCTTACTTGCAGTGGAACCTGCTGCTTAAATGCTTCTCTAAAAACCTCCCTTCTGATGATTTGGGTTAGGTCCCCTGGCTCCTTGAATTCTCTTTTGCACTGCAGGACTATTTTTCCACTCATCCTGACCGTACCACATAAGCATATTTTTCTCTAATGCATGCTAATGATGGATGGAGAGTCTTTCAACGGGTGAGACAGTTGAAGAGTTTTGCACCTTGTTATCCCAGACCTGAACAGCTCAGCTGGAAACTCAGGCGTGGGCCTAAGTAGTCCTCTAAGGTTAAGAATAAAAGTTGAGGGTTAAGAAAATCCCGGGCTTCTGGAAAAGCACCTTTATTTACTGCAGCACAGTGCAGGAATGCTACATATCTGAACAGGGATAGAGGTGATCAGCTTGTAAATGGCACTACATGCAATATGAAAGCAAAATATCACCCACAGTACTGCCTTCTGGAAGACAGCCAGAGTGAAGACACCTATTAGGACCTGCACTAATTGCTGTTAGGAAAGGTCCTATGCTTCTGACCCAGGTGGTGTTGGTTACAGTCAGTGCTTGGGTTTCTTACCTGCTTTCAACTGTATCTTCAATCTAATGCTCACCTCCAGGAAACATTCCCAGTGACCTAGTCCTTGCATACATTTACTCTTTTTTCTTTTTTTTCCTTGGAAATATTCTTCACTTACCCTTTCTGGTGGAATTTATTTTTTCTGTGACTGATGCTTCCAAAATCCTTTTCAGCCTTGAGCACTAAGGAACCTGAACACTAGCCAGCTCTTCTGAGGACACATGGAACTCATATTTCCTAGCTGAGTCCTGACAGTTAACTGGGCAAGAAATGTTTTTGTTTTTTTTTTTTTTGGTCCCCCACACACCATAAATTGGAATAAAAATGTTAACTTTTTCAAGTTGCTTGTGGCTGAATATAGCAGTTATTTCAATGAAAAGGCCATGCAAGAAAATCATGGCAGAGTGGTGGCAGATAAAGGTTTCAGATGTCCTCAGGCTGAGGAAGGGAATAGACCCAAGTCTTCAACTTCTTGGGTAGGTGCCTGAAGACAAGATTACTATGGAAAATGTGGTTCCTTCTCTTTTCACTGTGTCCTTTCAAATACAATGCTTCTGGAGTCCAGAAGGCACCTTGCATCCTGGACACCCTGGGCACTTCAGGCAAGCATCAGTGCTTGCAGGTGCCAACATCCATCTGGGTAAAGGACCTGGATTACCTTAGTGAAGACAAGACGTCCCCAGACACAGAGAAGATCAAATCTTCAAGGAGCTTCCTATGAAGCGTTTGCCATGAAAATGGAGACTTACAACTTTACAGGCACCCAAGTGGGATGGCATCATCTTTATCCCAGATCACTCAGTTCAGCTGAGGTGTTTCTATTTTATGCAACTGCTGTTTTAAATGTTTCCCTTTGTGATTTGCAAGACGAGGCCTCAGGTGGCTTCAGGAAGCTGTGCTGCATTGAACAGGCACAGCTTTTTTCTCAGTAATCCTGGCTAAGATAGCAGCGACAAGTGACATGAAAGGTGCATTTTGTGTGACGTACATGGAAAAGCCAATTACATGTAATTAATGTTGGTTAAATGCTTTGAAGATGAAAAGCTTTTATATAAGCGTGATTAACATCAATTCTGTCGAAATGATTGTCTTTCTAATATTTTAAGAAGCTTAATAGCATGTTTCAGCTTTTCAGTGTCTATCTCGGAGATGTGATGACCCCATGTAAAGCATTCACTGGAAAACTACATAAGAAAGACCTTCGGTGGGAGTTGACATTGGCCACAAACCAAGAATAAAGACTGGGACATTGTGGGACAGAGATGATTCACCTGTCAATAGCTCAGTCTCTTACAAAGGTTCCTAATCAGCAAACCAGTTGAGTGATACTCAAGAATTGTACTGATGTGAGGTCTTAAATTGTGAACGCTTGCTGCAGGATGGCTTATGGAGTCTGCAAAGTCTGCAGGATGGATTCGGTGTTGGAAGGTGCAGGATGAGGAACACCAGCTTATGGCTAGCAGGCATCCAGGATCTGGCCCAGGACCTAACAGACGCTTCAGAATGGGAATTTTGCCACCAGTTTCAACGAATACAAGAAACAGCTACATTTTTGCATGCACGAAACTAAGCTGTTATTGACTGAAAGCTTATAGTCAATTGTCTTGCTCTGATGTACTTTGCTTTCCACTGTAAATAAAGTTGATTTCATTGCAAACCACTCACAAGAGATGAGAAACAATGAGGGTTGGACACTGAACAATAGGCATTCTGAGAAAATAGTGAGTTCATACGCTGGCAGTTGTTGTTATTTTCTGAAAATGAGTACAGATGTTTTAGTATGCTGAAATCACTCAAGACTTTTATGGCAGAAAGAGGCCATGGAGTAAATAAACTGGTGACAGGTATAATGAAAGGCATTAGTTTATTTTCTTGTTCAGAGAGATTTTATTCAAGGAAGCCTCTGTTTTGCCTACCACAGGCAAATCCTCGAGACCATCTTGAAGATGTACTTCTCTGGAAAAAAAAAAAAAAAAAAAAAAAAGAATCGTGCAAGATCATGGAGCTTCTGGATGACAATCAAGTGGGTTACTTAATTCTTTGTATGCATTTCCTAGAAAGCATCAGTTCCCAGATGTGAAGATATAGAAGCCAGATATGAAGGCTCCACTCTTCATTTGCTGGGGCGGAAACACAAGGGCCATATCTCCAGAAGTGATGGGAATGCCATTTGAATTGTTCATGGATTCCTTAGGGACACGTCTCTTGAGGGTCAGCACATCCTCCAGAAGCACCAGTGACGTGGCAGCGAGGAGCACTTGGGTCTAACAGAGACCTACAAGGTCAGTGCTCACCTTGTCAGCCCCCACCTGGCAAACCAGGTGAGACAACCCCAGCCTCACTTGGACCTGCTGGCACACACGGAAGATGGACGAGGTCCTCAGGGCTTATTTCTGTCAGTTCACATGTAATAATACTTTGGCTGCTTTGCCTTCGCTGGGATTTCACCTCCGGCTAATGACTCTGTATTTGCTAATGCCATGTAGAAACATGCATTTTTTTTCCCCGTGGTGAAGACAAGCTAATTCCAGAGAAGCGCTCACCTTCAGTGCAGCTCTCAGCACATTGCCTGCTTCATCTTTCAAAAATATGGTGGGTACAAATGTCAGCATCGTTCCCGTGATTCTGCTCCAGGAGCTGTCCCACCAGGCACCAAAGTGTGCTGCTGGAAAAAGGGCATTGCTTGTGCTGTACCTGTCCCTGACTTCTACCCTGCATCAGGTTTTCAAGTCTTCCACCCTTCACAAACACTAAATTCCCCAAAAAAAAATTTTAGAGGAGAGAGCTCCTCAAAGGGAGGTGTGTGATAACTTCAGCTTTTGTTCCTGTGACCTGCCCTTGCCAGACTGAAAAGAGCTTTGAGCACACACCCAGGAGAGCAGGAAATCTCTCCTATGGATCACTTGTAAAATGGCCCAGTTTGAAAAACATTCTGCAGAAAGAATGAAGCCTGACTGCAAAGGAGAGTGTTTTTTTTTTTTTCTCCTGTGAATAGGATTTCAAACTAGCAGCCAAAGTGAATCATTATACATCCTTGCCATATGCCACTTTCAATCAATAAGGCCTTATGCTCTGCTAACAATCATCCTAAACTATACCTATTAACAAGAATGCACATTTTCATAGTAATATTCCATGCATGTCCCTGCACACAGACTGCAAACAGTCAAGAGTGATCACAGCCAAAGGGAGACGGAGTTTCTGAAACAACGGGCTAAGTGTGTGGACATACACCACGTTGTAGAGGCTGCCGCTCTTACACGTGTAGGCTGCTTTTTGCTTTTAATGGCATACGCGTCTACAGACAGAATTTTTTTTCTCTCTTGCAAGCTTTTGTTTTCTTGTTGATGCAGCCGGTGTCTCTTCTGATGATCCAAGACGATCTCAGGAGTGGCTGATGTGCTGAGGATATGGTGCAGCAGTAGCCACAGGGGTACCAGAGAGGGCTTCAACAGGACCCCCTTCAGTTGGAGGGGTGACAACAAAATTTAGCAAATACCTGAACCTGAAGACTTGCAAAACTGCTATAAAAGAGATGCAGAGTTTCAGGGGTGCAGGAGCAGGAGGTGTAGGTTGTATTTCCTGCTGTCCACCCTTGCTCTGATTCCCAACCGCTATTTCTTTTACCTACTTTTATTGCAAACTCCTCTTGATGGGTGTCACTCCTCCAGAAATACTGTGCTTGCTGCGGAAATTATTGACTGAAATGCCACAGCCCGAACTGCTCAGAGCAGCCGACTCTTATACCACGGGCATGAAGCATTGGGTAGATTCACCCGACTAAAGCAGAAATCTGTATTTGAGCTGGTCACCCGTGGCTTCCTTGCTAGTCAATGGAGAGCCAGTCAATACAGTCAATGGAGTCTACAGTGATTCACCTCATCCTAAAGTAGATGGTTAAAACAGAGCGGATGAATTGCATAATAAAAACACGTATTTCGTCTTGCTGCCTGGAAAGCCCAGTGACTGTCTGCATGTAGACATCTACTCTGTAGAGACCTGAAGTGAAGTGAGGTGAGTCTAATCCCACCTGGCCCTGCCCTCATGCTCTGTGCACATCTAGGGCTTTTGCCAGTGCAACTCCCTCTGAGTCGTGGGGTGCACACAGAGAGCTACTATTGGCCTGAGAGATGCCAGAGCAGAGGACAGGTGGCAGTCCCACACTCAAAAACATACCACCCCAGTCAACAGCCCACAGCCCCAGGTCCTCCAGTGTGTCCCCAGACCCCCCCAGACCTACTCACGTGTCAAGGACACAGGACTCAAAATGGGTTTTGCATTGGGATCACATCAGTCCTGGGTGTCTGGTCATGCTCAGGCCAGACCATGCAATGTTCTAATGTCTACAGGTCCTGGAAAGGTAGAGTGTGGTCCCATTGCTGAGGAGGCTGAAGCCTGTGGACACTACTAGATAAAAACCAAACCAACCAAACAAACAGAAAACAACCCACAACCCAACCGAACCAACCAAAAAAACACCCAACTTTTCTCTTTCCCTCAGATGTGAATTGAGTCTTTGCTTATTTTCTTGTTTCATAACTAAGGGCTGTTTCTGCAACCCTTGTGTAGATATCTTACATATGGTCTATGTGATACCCTTCATGAGTAATCCTTGTGTGTTTTGCAAGGTTTGACATAATTTTTTTTTTTTTTTTGCTAATCAAAAGCCATCACTGCTCAAATGTTTCTGTGCTGTGAAATGACCCCCAGTCAACCAAAACCCCCTGCAGAAAATCCCTGCCTACACTTACTGCTGCATGACCTTGTTTCCTGTGGGTGAGGGTGGGAAAGGGGAACGTGCTTACCTTTGAGCAAAGAGCTGTGCAACTGTGGGTGTCAGGAATATCACCAGAGTACAGCTGAGGTGGTGCAGTGCCCTTCTACTGGCTTTCCATGCAAGCACGTATCCATAATAGCATCATTGCAAAGATTTCACTCGGTTTCTTCCTCTCTGGCATGGTACGTGCTCATTGAATCTTGAAGTCCTTATTCCTCAGACAAGTCCTCTTGCCTTGGATGAAGATTTGTAATCCTGGAAGGGTTTTTCAAAATTTATACCAGTAATTTTTCATATTTGAAGGTATTAATGATGTACAAGCTACCAGATTAGGTACAAGATAACTGGCTGAGCTGCTGTAGCCTATTTTATCTGTGAAGTAAATATAACTGATCAAAGGAGAACTTCTGGCTTGAGAATGCATTAATGCTACCGATATCAGCTGAAGTAATGACACTGCAAGTATTTGTTTAAACACTTAGTGTAGCTGTTGACCCTACGGCGCCCTTCTTTTTAACATCCACAGATATTTCAAAATCCGTGGGATCTTTGGCAATGAGGGCAGTTAAAGCTGGACAGGAAATAGTTTGCCCATCATGAGAATGCTCAAGGTCATGAAATAAATCCACCCTTATTCCACGTGAGGATGAAAGCTCAGAATCACAGCCCCGGCATCCAGTCAGACAAAATGACAAAACCACATGCCCACCTAGCTTCATATATGGAAAAATGGGTCAAACACTTCCTAACATTTTGGGCTGATGTTTGTGGAAGCTACATGATGTGCCTGCCTCTAAAAAAAAACTAAGTCCCTGGGCATCCCCTGCAGGTACACACCGGCAACCCAACCAACCTTAGCCAGGCCTGAGCAAAGGAGGTGGTGGGTACTTCACACAGAGAGGCTGCATTTACATCACTTTAAAGATCCATGGCTAATTGAAAGGGAGATTTGCATTTGCCAATGGAGTTTCAACCTTACTGTGTCCCCGGGCATGGCATATTGCATGGTTTGGGACACAGGACTGATTTCTTAAACGTATCCTCTGTGACCCTTTGGAAGGATGGCAACTATTGAGGTTACTATTTTGTTAGCTGTAATGTATCTAGCAATGCAGGGCAATCTCCTGCTCTTGGCTTGGTGTTTCAGAAACAGCCAGTGGGGCTGGCTCTGCATGGACACATTGAGCAAACGCAAATCGCTACCCTATAACTGATTAGAGGGTGCCTCCAGTTGGTGAGGTACTGGAGAAATGCTATAGCCATGGCACACCACGGTCTCTCGCCAGATTCAGATCCACACCCCCAGCAACACCAGAACTGTGTTTCCTACCCCATGCAGACCACATCTATTAGTATTTGTCTTTGTTTTTTTCATCCTTCATTTCCCTTTACATAGTTTTATTTTTCCCAGTCAATAAGAATGATTTCATTCTTCTTAATTAGATTTTTTTTAGGTTTCCCATAGTAATTAATGCACTTTTCTTCAGCACTATAACCTATTACAGTAGTTAAAATATTAAATCATGACAGCTGCCAGATCTAAGGGACCAAGAAACATAGGTTTTTCAGTAGCCACTTTGTCTTCATCTTTTAAATTAGTTTGCAGTCTGCTTTACATTTTTGGGTAAGTAATAAGATTTGTTGATTGGAATGAAGAACGATATAAAAATAAATTGCATTGTACTTTTAATTACATAGTCTTAATTTTTGTGGTGACACTCCAGGCTCTCATATAATGTTGTTTAATGTTTGTATCTCTTTATTGATTTGATAATTTAAATACAAAAATGTTGTTTAATTTGCAAATTTCTACTTTCAGCATTGGGGTGCTGTGCTCATTAAGGAATCAGGGGAATTCTCTCTTTTCCCCCATCTCTTTCATGCACACCCAGGCATGTATATTCCATATTTGTTTTTTTCAGGCCCCAAATTCCAGCTACAGAGATGTTTTTCTCCACCACTCTGAGCCTGTACTTGACAGTTCAAGGAGCTTGGTGTGCAATGAGCTGCTGCTCTGGGGTGGGGCTGGTTTGGGGAATTCTTGGAGGTAGTTGAAGGTAGAGGTGGGTAGGACAAGAGCTGCCGTTGGACACAGTGACTTTGGCAGACTCTTTCTTCACCTGGGAAGTCAAACACCCTCACGGGACCAAGCGTGGTTGGAGTCCACCCATCCTCTGTAGGGGACAAGGTGGAAAAATCTCATAGAAGTCCATAAAAACTGTAGGAAGAGCCCCATTTGGTGGGCTCCTTCAGTTTAGATTTTCCAGGGGCCATCTTATAAGAACACAACCAGCCCGTGGTGTTTCAAACCTTCCTTTCTCCATCGAAAACGACATCTCCAACCTAACTCTTCCATCCACCTCAGCTCTCTTGGAGAGGAGCCACAGACATTGCTCCATCCTAACCCAGGCAGACACCATGCCAAATCCCATCTTTATGGACTGTTTTTGAGATGTTTGTCTTTCGGTTTTGGAGCTGAAGGCATATTGCAGAGTTTCTAGAAGTTCAGCAAAATTCAACTTTTCTTGCAAAAATCCATCACCATAAAACTGTTTTCCACTCCCTCTTCATTAATGATTTACTTTCTGTGGAATAAATGCACCAACTGGGGACAGAATCATTATTAAAATCTCAGTTAACAACACAATATCACTTTGGTCCTTTCATTTCCTCCACTATTATAAAATTCAAGATTCATTTCATCTATTAATATTAGCAATCTATTTTTTTTTAATTTTGACCAGACACAAATTAAAGGCAGAATGATATTATGGAAGCGACATCGGAACTTATTCCTTTTTCTGTAAAATCTATTTTTTCCCCTTCCATCAGTTCTCTCCTTGCATCTAACGTTGGCTTCTTTTGCACTGATATTCCCAGTGACTTCATTTGGTACCTGGCATTACTCCCATGGAAGTCAACTGGAAGACACCAACAGCCTTCCCTGGAAGGCGATTAAAATCCAGGGTCAGTGGAAAGCTGAAGGCTGGCAGATGGGTTTGGGAACAAGAGAGCTGGGTTCTGGTCCTAGCTCTGCCACAAAATTGCTCTGTGACCCTGAACAAGTCATTTTATTTCTCTGTGCTGCAGTTACCATGTGTTTAAAATAGGAACAAGAGTGTTTGCTGTTTATCGTTCAAGTCTCCTAGCAAATAAAATGTGATGTATAAGAGCTAACTAAGCAAGAAGGCACAGATCCTGCTCACTGGAAATCTGTCCTAAAGTAGCAGCAGACTGTGAGAACAGGGCAGAACAGAGATGTACTTTATTTTTCATAGAGCTCACAAATTGCTTCTGTTCCTTTTATAACAGATCATTGTCAGTGGGTTCTAATGAGATTTTCTTTGTGCCTCTGTTACACTAAACATAACTGATATTTCTTTGCAGCATTTCACACGGAAATGCTCTGCTCATCTGCAGTGTTTGCTTGTCAAAGAGAGGCTGGATTTTTAATAATCTCAAATAACTAACTTCTGTGGCTATGGCACATGTATCTGTTAACTTGTGCCTGTACCCCACAGCCCTGGGAGCTGCACAGCAGCTGAACATGCACAGGGTGATCTCCTCGGTTGCAAATAGAGGTTACTGCTGTTGCAGGTCCTCCCAAGCACTGCAGTGCTGAATTCCAATGATTTCAGTACCACCAGGACCATCCCTGCATGGTCTTTGTCTAAAACCTGCAGTGACAACAGGAGTACATCCCCATGCTGTACCATTCCTAGCACTGGTGTTTTTCCTGATATTTTATCTGCACCTTACCCATTGAGGCTTAAGCCCATCACTCACCCTACTAGCCGAAGATACGAGGACACATTGTGCCTTGCATGTATTTGGCAACGTGCTTTGTCTCACTCCGGTCCCCCCGTCAGACCACACGCTTCTCTCTCCCTCAGCCTTTCCTCAAAGTCAGGTTTTCTACACCTCCAGTTGTTCCTTTTGCACCTCTCTGGGCTTTTCCCAGCTGAGCCGTATCTTTCCCGAGGTGTGGAAATCATTGTTGAGCCAAGTCCCTGCCTCTGCCAGGCTGAATGGAGAGACTGTCCCGTGCCTCTTGTGGGGTGCCCCTCTGAACAGGATCCCAGCACCGCTGCAGGATTTTAGCAGTGCTGGATTCCTGCAGAGCTCGTAAGCATCACAGCCCTGGATCCTTTCTGCACGACAGCAGTCCAGCCAATTGCTCCTCGTCTTGTATCTGAGAAATTGATTTTAACTCTCCTGACAGGGAGTGCAACATTTTAATTACTTCTGTGGATAAAGCCCGTTGTTCCCATTCTGATCAGGACTTAAGAGATAAGTAAAGCAAAGCTTATCAGAGATCCTGCAGAACCTCGAGCTGGAACCCAGGCCACCAGAACATCCCCAGTTCTTTTGCCATACATCCTTCAACCTTCTCATCCTTGTCCCATGCCATCCCTGGCATAGGGTTTGAATCTTTCTCCTCCCTTTGTTATTACTGAAATCTTTTCAGATCTGATGTTAGCAGCTGCAATCATTTAAATTATGTTAGGGGAGACAATTAAGTGTCTGTGCACTATCCTTCAGCATGGCTAGGCTACAACAATGGGGAAACATTGGTCACGATGGATTATTGATGACATCCCTGCTTCCAGCTCTTGCTTCTCAACACAAGTGAGTGGCATTTGGTGACAAAAACAAAGAATGAGATCAGTGGCCTTTGGGAGCAAGAGCGGCCGAGTGGATATGGGGCCAGAAAAGTCAAGGTGTGAAGTGCAATGTTCTTTCCAAAGGACCTGATCCCAGTTTAGGGGACACCAAGAGACCTAAAAATAGACTAAACCTTGAGGTTCTTGCTAAATACATGGAGAGGCACTGCCCGTGCCAGGAACCTACGATCCCCTGGCATCGCAGCCAGCAGGGCTGGCTGCTCTCACTCGTGAATGCATTTCTCACCGATAACAGGCCAAAATGTACAAGAGATGAACTCTGCGGAGGGCTGGGAAGGAGACCAGGTTCTTCTCACAAGCAGCAGTGCTTTACCTACACCCGTATTGGCAATGTGTCACTATTGCCTGGAAAACTGACAGACCAGTGATGGGAAACTTAACAGAATAGTTTTTACACTTGGTACTTTTATGACATGTGGTATGAAGCTAGGCAAATGGAGATTTGCTCAGACAATGCATTTGAGCATCTGGGCAAGAAGCAGTTGACAGGACGGTGAAGACGTAAGGCCCTTGTGGAGGTCTGTGAAACCTGGGAATTGCTGGGATGAGCCCAGCAGGGAGCCCTTTCCATTGAAAGAGAAAGATCTCTTTCAATGCTTGCTCCCCACGTGTACGTCACCAGCTGCCAGTACATGGAGACGAGCCTCCTCCAGGCAGTTTACACCAGCATTCCCCCATGAGGATAAGCAGAGACAGCCACTTTATGCTGTAAAAGAAACCCCTGGACCCAAGGAAAACCACCACGCTAGAGATGCCCAATTTATTACTCAATACCATGTAACACAGTAATGTTGCACTTTAAAGCTCCGTGCATCTGCCTTGCTCTATTTATACTGTGGTCTTGAGTGTTTATCACCTCCTGCTAATGGCAGCAGAGTATTTGCCACAAAAACTTAATTATTTGCCTTCTCCAAGAGGGTATTTTTCCTGAGTCAAGCCTTCATGAGAGCAATGCAGGAAGCACTTGGCCCCACCGGGCATTCTTATACCCTAACCGTTGAAATCTGGGACAAGGGCCAATAATCCGGGACAAACTCTAAAAATACACCAAACACTCCGGGACATATTTTATTGGTCCTTCCATGCATGCCTCGAGCGTGTCGGGAGGCACAAGGCCACAGGTAAAGGGTGCTGAAAGCCAAACCCCCAGCGCAGTCCAGCTGGCTGCGGGCGTTTTGGCCGGGCGGCAGGAGGGATGGGGATGCTTCTCGTTGAAATGTTCCTGCTAGCATTTTGCAGGCAGAGCGATTTCAGAGGCACGGCGCCTCTGTACGAACCTTCCCATTGTTAGAGCTTAATTGCAAGTGGTTTAAAAATGCCAAGTCTCGGCTTTTAAATAAAAATTGGAATTTGAAAGATGTTCTTCTGCCAGCTGAACACCTGGGGAGGGAGGAGGGCGAGGGAGCTGGAGAGATGACAGGTCTTGGCCCTGTAGCTCCCGAATGCACTTTAAAACACCTGCATTTTCAGGTAAAATATCAACAGATAAAGACAATGTGGGTAAATACCTACTGTCCTCTTTTATAGAGGGTGGTAACCCAAGTGGAGTTTCAGGGACCAGTCTATGGGCAGCAATCAAACACGTTCTTCTCACAGCTGAAGGGCTGTTGCATTCCCAGGCTCATTTTTAGGTGTTGCTAAACCCTGCAGGATCTGCTGGCAGGCACCCAAATGAGCGTGGCACTTAATGCTGCCCTGACCTGCTCCTAACACACTCCAAGCCCAGAGGATGCTTCACACTCGCCCTCTGCCTGCTGCCCCAGCCAGTGTCAGCACCAGCAGCTGCTGCATAAGGCAGAGCTGAACGACCAGAGGGACCTGGGGGGTCCTCACCCCAGCCCCAGGCTCCCAGCATTGCATCCTGGCGTTATGCTGGCAATGGGAAGATTTTTTTTCTGTCCTTGCTGCTTGCCCACCTCATGCAGAGGCTTCATAGATAACCTCTATGGGAGCAAAAAGTTCTGATGGTGGGACCTCTGTTTATTTATCTATCTTCAGCCTTTCATGAAAGGAGTGTGGTGTGCTTTATGGGCACAGAGAAGACATTAATAGATTCCCATTTCTAGAGGCTGTCACACTCACTATGGTTATCCCAAAGACTTGGTTTTGGTGTTGCAACCACCTGTTCAGAACATGCAGGCAGCCTTAAACATTTTGAGTGGAAGGGGTTTTACTGCCACAGCACTTGGTAATCTGTTTGAATGGTTAAGATGCTAGAAATATCTTCCTTCCACTGAGTTTAAGAAGCATTGACTTCAACTCTGCAACACCCACACTGGAAAGTTAGATAGGTTTAGTTTTCAGGAGGTAAACATCAACAACAGTGAAACAATCGTATTTGTATTTTACAGGGAAACTGAGGCAGAGGGCTTGAAACCAAGATGTTAATGGGAATGTCTGAAGTGAGGTACAGGAATCCACTTCCAGAACCACTCAGCTTTTTCTGAGCCCTGGCCAGCTGCTGCAAAAGGAGCTTTAGTCCATGCAGTGCAGGGACGTTCCCCCCATGGTGAGAGCAGCACAGCCCGGTGTTTTGGGGTAATTTGAAGGCTGTCATCTCATCACTAAAAAGCCTGACAGACAAAAGCCTAATAAGATAAAACCAGCAACCACATAACCTTAAGTACAGTGAATCTCAATGAAGAAAACACCTGAAAGGAACCTCAAGTATTAGGCAGACTTTGATGCTATGTCCTAGGTTAAAAACAGATAGAAAATGCAGCCCTTTACCGATTAAGCATATACCGTCACTGCAGAATTAGTCATATGATGTCCATAATCCTTGTCTGAGTGCAGAAGTCTCCAACTTGAGCATGGGTATGGTTGGTTCCCAGCTAGCTGGCAGGGCTCGAGGTAGGGATTAAAGCTGGGACTCTGCTTTTTTGGGGAGGTAACACGGTAACAGTGCTGCCAGCACCCAGTGCTGGCAGCCCTCTGGAGCCTCCTCGCAATTAACTTCCCCACCCACAGTCCGGGCAAGTGTCCCTGGATTTAAAGGGAAATAATTACATGGCGATGCTGCTGCTTACAGCAGTAAAAATAACGAGCTATGCCCCAGAAGCCCTAGCAAAATTCATGGATGAGTAAAGTGACGCTAAGGATCCAACGGGAACAAAGCTTCATCGTGTGCCAGGAGACACGTGCCGGCTGCTGGAATTTACACCTCAATATAATAAAAAACAACAGGGAAGAGCTCAAATTCTGGTGACCTGCAAAACTACTGGGTTTTGGGTATCTTGGGAGCAGATCCCTTTTCTTGGTATGTCTCCCCCCGGTCTGTCAACATCTGATGCCTTGCTCTTTAGTCTGGAGCTAAGAAAAGCTATTGAAAATAGCGCCGTATTGCTTAGGGCCCGCTCTGTCTGCCCTACCACTCACTATTTTTACCGGCCTCACTGAAGCCAGACCGCAAAGGGCAAGTTTGGCAACGTGGGTGGGCTTTTTTAGTGCGAAAATCAAGGGCTCGTTCAGACAGCAGCAGAGACCATATGCAGGAACGTCTGGAGGTCCAGGCTCTAATTTAAAGCTGCTTCAAATATAGAAATTCCAGCAAAGTTAATTGTAGCCGCGTTACGGAGAGGTGACACCACAGCTCCTTCGAAAGCCGAGGAAGGTTTAAATCTGCCTTTTAAAGTTATGCAAAGCCACCGGGAGCAGAGTCAGGCCGATAGCAGGTATGCATCCTCCTGGGAAATCCTGCAGGTGAGGCACCGACTGCGCAACTCCTGCATTGCCACACAGCACAGATAAAGACCTGGAGCAAAACCACCTTTCCTCAGTGTGCTGATAAGCATGCGACACCGCCCTGCTGTATTAATTGACCTGTGCTTTTAAAACCTTCCTAATTACAACTGACAACTTCGAGTACTGTTATATTGAGAAACCGCTCCGTAGTGTGGGTTGGGTATTACTGCAATGAGCTGTATTACAATACAACGTGTAAAGTGACAATTTATTTACTCAAAGTTATTAATATATATAATATATATATATATTTTTAGGTTTTTTTTTTCTCTTACCCATGCATTTTGAAATGGGAAGGTACAGGCTGAGAGGTGCTGGTAGCTTCTTTAGGCTGGGTGTTTTCCTACAAACAGTGTCTCCTTTAGAAACCAGCATGGGAAGCAAGGTTGCTGTCTTGGGGCCCCAGGACGTGGTTCTCACCTGCTGCAAGGAGCACAGGTTTGGCTTCACAGGCCTGCAGAGGGGTCACTGCTACTGCGTTAGGGCTCTGCACCCTGCAATGAACCATGAGCTGCAAAATAAATCCATGCCAGTGATCACAGGAAGGGATAAGGGAAACATTGGGTCCCCTTACCCCAGTATTTTCCACGCTTTATAACACCTCTGTCAGTATAAATTTCCATTTGCTGAAGAAATTACATTTCACAAGAGCTACAATAGGATTTTAAGATAAATGACATGTGAGCACTGCAGTTTCATACAGGCTTAAGTGATCCAAGTATCTTTATCACGTGCGGGGTATCAAAATACATGAATTTGACTTGTTCTGACAGTCACGCGAGAAAGATTGAGTGTCATATGATGCTGTGAAGCATAAAACCATCAGCTAAAATTTATTTTAGCGCAGGAGGGTTTTTTAACTGCTAAGTGTAATTATTTAAAAACGGTCTGAGCTGCACAGCTCTAATGATAACTGGAAACAGGAAAAAGCTCTTGAAAACACCGCTTGTAAGGGCACTGCTCTTACAGCTTGCTACCTTTCTTCATCGCTATTTCCGAAATTCTTGGAGGCTGGCGAAGTTTTCAACTGTCATCAGGCTGAGGCTGTAACACCATCCCCAGAGCAATGCTCAGTCCTGGGTGTTCAGGTTGCAAGAGGAGAAAACATTTTAGCTTTTCAGTCCAGTAAACACCTCCCTGTGAAACAATGTAAGCAAGGCGGCCAGCCGCCGCACTGCTTGGGGGACAAAGGAAAATTTGGGGTGCCATTTACACCGAGGAGAAAATCACCCTGGGGCCTGGTTCTCAGACTCTGCTCCTCATTGTGCCCGTGGCAGGGTGCCCGGGCACAAATGGCCACGTGTGTGGAGGCCTCAGGACAATGGCCGAAGAACACCGGGCCTGTTTCCTCAAAAGTGATGATATCTGTGTGTGGAGCTCTTTGCCTGTAGAGCACAAATTCGGGTGCTGGGAAAGGGGCTTCTTTATGGGGTGTGGAAATAGGAGCGGCGTTGGCCGGGGAGTGTTTCAGCGGGTGCTGCCTCAGCCACGCCAGGCCGCCTGTGCCCCAAACATCTCCTTGTGGCTATCCATGTGGACACCAGCACAGTGGAACAGATCACATTTTCCTGTCCCACACGTCTCCCCACACTTCAGCTGTTTCATTTAAGAATGCACCCCTCGAATGAAACGAGCAGCCTTATAGGAAATGTCGGCCTGTTCCTTGTCTCTCCCCTCGAGGCCCTGCCCTGGCCAGGCCATCCACCTCTTCCTGCACCGCTGTCCCTGTCACACCCTGCAGGGCCCTCTCAGCACATTGTCCCCCAGGGGTTCAGTGACAAAACGAGCCCTGGGTGCCTCCAGATTAAGAAAAAATAACCAACCCAAATGTGTGAGAGCTGTTTCTATACGGCCAGGGATGGATCCCTGACCGCCCCGTCACAGACACATCCCTATCTTGCTTTCCCTGCACTCTGAGCAGCGAGGTGACACGACCTGGCTCCCTCCTCACCTGCCCATCACAACTTTTCATGGGCTTGCCTTTGCTGCTTCTTACCCCACAACACCTAAATTAGTTTCTTGACCCTTTTTTTGTAGCTTTACAGGTTGCCCTGCCCCATGTGTGCTACCTCTAACTTTTCCCTGAGAGTCTGGTGTTGAAGTCACAACTGCTGCATTCCTGCAGAGGTACTCCGCTGTACGTACAGCAAACATACTGTGAACGATACTATTAATCAGTTTATTGCAACTCCACCTAAGAATCCCATTCACAGCTAAGAGCCTGTTACACAGGTGTTATACAGACAGAAAAACAAACCTCCAGCTTCAAAGAGGTTACAAGCTCTCACAAAAACCTCCCGCACTTTCCTGCGAGCTTCTCATCGTAAATAAACAAATAAATAAACATTGAGGTATTTCTTCTTGGACCAAAATGGTTCTCAAACTTTCAAAGGAGTGATTCATATTTACTCTTATCTCCCTCCAGAGGGAAAAACAAATGGTTTTACGAATATTTTCAGCCTTGCTCCCAATCAGACAGTCATCAGGCTGACCTGCCTTGTCCTATGACGCGGTCTCTGCGCCCCAAAGTCTTGGGCATGGCTGAACTTTGGCATCTTCCCTTCCTCTTCCTTCCCCCTAAGATTTCTTCAGGCTCCCTAATGCCGCGTTATTTAGTTATAATTAAAATAAATTGCAGGCAGAGTTCAATTCCTGTAGCCCTGGCAATAGAGAAAACCCTATTAACCCTGAAAGGGCCTGAAAAATGGGGCTGCCGAGGTGCTTCTCCAGCGCTGCCATCCCCAGCTGCCGTCCCCATCCCTCCTGCAGCCTCCTTGGGGACATTTCTGGGCACGGGGGTGCTGCGAGGCAGGCTGACCAGCAGCAGGACCCCTACGCCTGGACGACGAGGCTTTATTCCGAGCAGGACACAGCTTATTCCTACCACCTCCCCCCATTCCCCAGCTTCACCGCTCAGCGCCCCGAGCCCCCTTTTCCCCCCTACACCCCCGTACGGGGCGCGGCCGTGACGGGCAGCCCCACTCCCCACTCAGCGGCCGCGGAGCCCCCGCGCCGCTCCGCCTCCCTCCAGCCTCTTTGTATCAAACATCCGGGTTTCCCCCGCTGGCTCCGCTTCGCCTTCTCCTTTTTTTTTTTTTTTTTTTTTTTTTTTAGAAGCCATTTGGACTCGGTTCAGTTTTTTTTTTTTTTTTTTAAACCTCCCCCCGAGACCTGCTTTAATTTTTTTTTTCTGCTTTTTTAATCTTTATTTTTTTAACCTTTGTTTTTTATTATTTTTTAATTTTTATTCTTTAATTTTATTTTTTATTATTTTATTATTTTTTATTTTATTTTATCTTATTTTTGCCCCCCCCCATGTACATGGCAACTCCCGCGCCCGCTGCGCGCCCGTTCCGCGGGCTCTTGCCTTGCAGCTCGGCACCCTCCCGGGCTTCCAGGGGCCGTAACCTCGCAAAGTTTCGCCGCCGCTTCCCCTGTTTCTCTTGCCTGCGCTGGGAACGAGCGTGCCTTGCAAAAAAAAACAAAGGTGTGGGGGGGGAAAAATCCCAAAAAATCGAGGAGGGGGGGTTCTGAGCGCCTGGCGCACGGCGGCGCGCACATTGCGCGGAGCGCAGCGGGGTGCGCGCAGGCGGGCGGGGGAGCTCGGGCTGCTGGGGGAGCCGGAGGGGTTGGGTTGGGAGGAGGAGGAGGAGAAGAAGGAGGAGGAGGAGGAGGAGGAGGAGGAGGAGGAGGAGGAGGGGGAGTCGGTGTGTGGTGCACGCCGCGCTCCCAGCACAAAAGCCCAGGGAAAGAAACTCTTGGAAAGCTCGGAGCAAACGCCGGGGCCGGGCAGGAGCAGGTCGAGGCGGCCGGGCGCTGCGAGCGGGGCTGCTTCTCTCCACTGGATACATTTTGCAACTGCGAAGGAATTAAATCCGATTTTTCGGGATTTTTTTTTCTCTTCTTTTTTCTCTTTTTTTTTTTTTTTTTTTTTTTAAGAGGGCAGAGCCTCGCTTCCCTCCTCCTTTCGCTCTCTCTCTTTTTTTTTTTTTATTATTATTATTTTATTTTTTTCCCCTTGGGGATAGAGGGGCGCACGAGGAAAAAAAAAAATAAAGGAAAAGGAATTATGATCGCTTCGTGGCTGACTTTCGCCTTGCTTTGTGGAACTTTCTGTGCAGGTAAGAGCATTTCGGCGTGTTTACCTCCCGCTCGGGCTTGCGGTCGCCTCTCCAAATGCAGAATTGAATGGGCCGTGCAATTCTTTGCAGCCACCCTCCGGGCCGGCCGACTTGGGGGAAAACCCCAACCCATTGGGGAACAGCCCCCCCCCGTCGCGAATTTCATTTTCTTTCCTTTTTTTTTTCCTTTATTTTTTTTTTTTCTCGCCCCTCTCCTCCTGGTTGCCCCCCGCTCACAGGACGAGCCTTCCCGTGCTGCTTTTTGTTCCCTTTCAGGCAGGCTGTGGGAATTAATGGCAATGTAAACACGGCGAGATATCGAGGAAACTTTACAAAAAAAAAAAAGAAAAGAAAGAAAAGGGTATTTGGTCCTGGGGCGGGGGAGGTGGGAAGGTGCTGGGGGGGTCCGGGGGGGTAAGAAGTTGGGAGCAACCGGGAGGAGACCTTTGGGGTGCCCCGGAGCTGCTCAGGTAGTGCCGTGTGTGCGCCCCGCTCCTGTAGGGCTGCGGTTGTGTAAGCCTTGGGGGGCAAAGAAGAGCCCCCCCAGCACCCATGGGACCCCCACGGGTCCCCCTTAGGGCCGCCGGCTGTTTGCACGGAGCGAGCATTTAATGGGGCCGCTCCGCGCTGCGGGGAGCTGAGAGAAAGTTGGGAAAAAGGGGTGTGAGTGTGTGTGTGTGTGGGGGGGGGTTAGGGGGGAGCACGCCCCCCCCGGGGGAGCAGGCTTTTGTTGCACGGGGGTGGTCAGCTTTGGGATTGCTTTCGGTCCTTCCGCTTCTGTGGGACCGGCTTGAACCCCAAAGTTCAGCTGCAGCCGGGGGGGGGAAGTTACCGAAAGGGCCGCGGCACCGCGGAGAGCATCCCTGGGGAAGGGGGGGACCCCTCTTGTGTCCCCCCCTCCATTTGAAGTCCCTTTACCCCCCGCTTTCTTTCCCTCCTCTATTACTACTATTATTATTATTATTATTACCTCACTCTTTATTATGGCGGTGTACGGACACCAGCTCTTTTGCCCCCCCCCCCCTTGGTGACCCCCCCCCCCCCCAAATAACCCCCTGCCCCGAGACAGCGCTGGGCAGTAACTTGTTACTCTCCAACCCCCCCCCCCCCCCCCCGGAGGGGGGGGGGGGACACCCATACACAGAAAGGGGGGGCACATCAAGGTGGGGGACACATCAAGGGGAGGGGGGCACCCACCCGAGGAGGGGGGGCACCTTTCCTCCTGGGGGCTCCCAGGGGCAGGGGGTGGGATGCTGCACCCGGGGGGATCCCCTCGGCGCCAACACCTCGCTCTCATTGCATCGCAAAAAGGTGCTTTGGGGGGCTGGGGGGGTGTCCCCGCATCCTTTACCCCCCCCCCCCTTACCCCCTTCCCCCCCCCCTCCCCCCAGCGGGGCCGGCCCCGGGGCTCTCCTGCAGCCGGGCTTCCTTTGTTCCGAGTGCCCATTAAATATGCGCTGCCACCGCCTGCCTCTGGCATGACAAACGGTGCCATCGCTTAATTATTACCATTTTTTGGTAAACTCACCCCAAAACCGGAGGAGGGGTGGGAGGGGAAAAGCGAAAGGAAAGGTGTGTGGGGGGGGAAGCAAAAAAAAATAATGAGTGGATTTGATGATGGGCAAAGCCAGCGTGTTTTTTTTTTTTATTTATTGTCATTATTATTTATTTATTTTTTAATATCTGATGGCTGGGACACTTGTGCGCAGCTTTGTTTCCGTGTGTTGGGAAGGGGGGGGGGCGAGGGGCTGGGATTTCCATCTCGGTGCTGGGAGGGCAGGTATTTGGGAGCCAGCGGGCGGTGCGGTGCCATCAGCAGTCGCAGGGCTCGGCATTGCTATCAGCACAACAGCTCTCTTGGCTGGAAAATTCTATTATGTGCATAAAGGAGATTTATGGTCAATGTATTTTCTTTCCATATATCTTGGAATCCTTTTATCTCGTGTGATTCAATAAAAGAGATGGCTTCCGGGTCGTTTCTTTTTTTCTGTTATTGTTATTGTTTTTGTTTGGGGTGGGTTTGTTTGTTTGTTTTGGTGGGTTTTTGTTTTTGATTTTTTGTTTTGGTTTGGTTTTAGCCTGTTCCTATAGCTGTGCGTACAGTGGCAGAAATCTAACTTGGAGGGAAAAAAAAACAAACCCACAGTTGCTTTAAAAAAAAAAAAAATAACCCTGAAAGCTTCTTAAATGTATCATGTTATAAAAAGGATAATCTGATCGGGCATACCTACGCTGATTCTGCCACCCCCCCCTTAAAATATGATAAAGAAACCCCAGAAAATGAATATTACTCTGTTTGTTTGGAAGGGTCCCCTTGGATCATTCAATCAGTGCATTAGCAATTCTGTAAATCCCTCCCTCTCTTTTAAAGCCTTTTCTGCATTTCTTGTGATATTTATGAGCATTTATCAACGTGATCTTTATTGTCCAGTTTTTCCTTAAGCTGCTCAGTCAAAAAAAAAAAAAAAAAGGGAGCGAAACCAAACCTGAATACGCAAAGTTGCAGCGTGTTGCTGGGGTTTCAGAGCGCTGGGCTTTGCTTGAAGTATGTCTTTTGTGTGTGTACATGTCAGGACTGGGCGAAAGTGGTGGGCTTTTCGAAAATCGCTTGACCTCCATTGTTGATGCTTCTCATCGCTACCTTGGCTGGCTGTAACAAAGCAAGCACGGGCTGCTATTCTTTAAAAAAAATCAAAAAAAAAAATCTGTTATGCTTAATTTTTGGAATACTGAGGATTCATTGAGGAAAACATTATGTTCATTTTTAGCCCTTTGTTTGCAAATTTTCTGCAGCCCAAATGTTCAGAAATCATGTTTTAATCTAGGAGCTATAGAAAATACAGAAGGTGTAAAAGGATTTGTCTTGCAGAATGCATTGCTAGCACGCTTTTCCGAGCCATTACATTACTTTTATTTTGGTGCAAGTTTAAGTAATGCCATGCAGCAATGAACTGTGCTGCAAATGGATCTGGTCTGCTCTTTCACTGTCTTGTATTTATCCTCTTGTGCTTGAGAAAGGGAATAAAACTGGCTTCATTAGCTTGCTAATTAAACACAATGAAGTGTATGGCCCAAGGTTAATGGCAATGGCCTTTAAAAACACAAAACTCTTGAACAGGTGTTTGAGATATATATTTTTTTAATCTGTCATCAAATCCAGATAATTATACCACAGAGATAACCATTGTCACAGTTCCGTGGAGAAGAAAATGCCATGGTAAAGGCGCGAGTGGTGCGGTGCATTATTTTTAGTGGCATTATTTATAAACTGGGTCCTGCGCAGCCTGGGTTTAGTCCCCCTCCCTTTCCCCCCTCCCCATTTCAGAGCATCTCCTGCACTGTTCCTTCAGCACATGCTTCTGCTGCTCGGGCAGGGTCACAAATTCGGGATCCCTGGACCAGGGCGAGAGCCTGATGTGAGCCCGGCTCAGCCCAAGTATCCACGCACCGAAATTTCTGCCATTTCTCGTGTCTCCGAGCAGCCCATCGGGGCTGTGACACCCCTGCTCGCTTGATGAGACAGCGAGAGGCAGCCAATTAAAGCGGCGGGCTCTTGCTCTCCGCGTTAGGGCTGTCACCAACCTCCTGTCCAGTCTGGTCTCCATCAGCTAAAACACGCTTGTCAGGTTTTTTTTGTGCTTGGCGTGACGCAACAGTTGTAGACCTCCCCTGCTGCCACTGAATAGATGGTAGAGAAGAAAGAAGCCGGCCAGCTTCACTTCTTTTTTAATTTTTTTTTTTCTTTTTATTTATTTACTTTTGTTCTCTTCCCTCCCTGCCACCGTCATCCTTCCTTGGCACTCACACGGTGCTTTGCAGATCAGCCCCAAGGGGTGTCCTGGCCTCGCCAGCCCTTGGGAAGATGCAGTGCTGTGGGTGGATGGAGGAGCAGCAGCAGCTTTTGGAGCCCCACTGCTGGTGGACCAGCCCAGGGACTGAGCCGCTGCGCTTTTGCGGGGTCGGTTCCCTTGCAGGAGTGCTGCAGGTGTGAAAGGAACCAGCGGCCATCTGTCCTAGTTTATCGAGAGCAGAGGAGGTGGGAGAGAGAGGTGGTTTGAGACTGGGTATCCAGCGAAGGCGTCCTTACGTGCTCTGTGCTCATGGTGTTTGTTCCTCAAAAGGCAGGGCATCTGGAAAATAATTAAGTAAAATAAAGGGAAGAAGTCAAAGTTATTGGGCTTTTGGGTGTTGTAGTGACAAGGGTTTTGGCTGTCGTGTTTCAGGGCCTGGTTCTAGGATTTCTAAAATTTTCTATTGTTGATAACTATTGACCACCTGGAGCCACGCTAGGACAGAGCAAGGACTGTATGTGGTTCTGGTAGCACTGCACCTTTCGGGCCTGTTAAAATCCAGCACCACCTGCCCAGTGCACCCAGGCCCGTTACTTCCAGCTTAACATCACAGCCCCGCTCTGAAAGTTGCAGAAGCGCCCGATAACCTCCGCTGCTGCTTGCACAGGGCCAACTTGAGGCAGTTTGCTGGAAATCCCATCTCCAGGGAGAAGCAGAGCAGCTTCCCCTTGGGGCCGGACACCCGCAGCCAGCACTGGAGGAGCCTGCTGCGATTTGGGAAGGCTGGAGGCAGGGAGCTGATGACCTGTTGAGTGCAGCCCTGATCAGGACCCGAGTGAAAGCCCTGATGGGTTTTCCCTGGGCAGCTTCCTTCGCTGAAGGGCGATTTGTCCCTTGCAAAGGGTTGGTATCAAAGGGTTGGTATTTGCTTCGGGGTGGGCTTCCCCTCGCTTTGGGGCTGGTGGAGCGGGGTGGGAAGGGAGGAAACACTTCTCAAAGACAGCTGCAGGAAGCGGTGCGGCAGCGCGGGGCCGCGCACAGCGTCCCTGCAGCACCCGGGTGCTCCAGAACTGGGTGGGAAGTTGGGAAGTGGGAACCGCGGGGTGAAATCTCTGCTTTAAAGAGGTGTTGTCTTTCCCTTTTATCCCTCCTTGGCCTTTGATTTTAAAACTAGCAGGGGGGTGTGATTTTCTTGCCTGGCCAATAGCGCTGCCTGGACCTGAATTATTCAGTGTAGCACTTGGCATTCTGCGCCCTGTTCCCACTTAAGCTCTTTTTCGCCTGTTCCTTCATGTGGAGATTTTCACATCAGTGAAATTGGATGTGTTTAAGAGAGGTGTTTGTGGCTGCAGCCTGCACCAGTATAAGTTCTTCCTTCCCCTGCCTTTCCCCTCCATTAACCATTGAGGATCAACTGATGTCTAATATCCTTTCTTCATTAGTCCTTCGTTCTGAAATAATTCTGAGTCTCATTAGTCGTTCGTTCCTTTCAGGTGTTTTAAAGAAAAACACATCGCTATTTTTTTCCTGCTTTCCTAAACCTTCCTCGTAAGTTTTCTTGGAGCCGTTGAAGTCAAGGGAGCAGAGAAGTAAATTAAAGATGAAACACTCTGCCTGCGTTCTGCAGACCCAGCACATTTTATGCTTAGATTTGAATATAACTGTTGGTCTTTTCCACCAATTTCATGTTCTTTTCTCTCTGTCATCTTCCTTCTTTAGTACAGCATGGTATCAATTCAAACTAAAAGTTAAGAGCAGCAATTGTCAGTGTACACTGTAAAATAATAATATACTTCCCTCCAGCACACAAGTGCCTCTTATTTTGCCAGTATTCGAGTTTTGTCGCTCTGATTATGTTATTGCATGTGGCATCAGTCCATCATGGTACTTAAGAAAAAGAAAAAAGCGTTACTGATGTCTAGGTGCTTTGGCAAAAAATGGCTCCTCTTTTACAAGGCGATGCTTGTGTGGAGAGGGGGTCCCTGCCCCAAAGACACAGAGCCCTGGGGGACAAGCACGGTAAGAAATCGCTGCAACAGGGAAGGGTTCACCCAAGGTCCCGCCAAAAATTTGCTCTTGGAGAAAATCCGCTCCTTTTGGGTTGGGCTGGCAGTGAGCAGGGTTGGGTTTGCGTGCAGAGGTTTGGGAGTTTGAACAGAAAAGGAGCAAGGTGGAAGGGCTGAGCTTGTTTGTGAAGGCACCAGTTACCTGCAGTCATGAATAATTCTACCGTGGCCAGCCTGTTGTGGTGTGCTGTTTCAGGGCAGGTTGGGTTTCTGGGCTGGGGGAGGCTCGGGGAGGAGGCCACAGGGTTCGGCCTGCAGTGGTGGGCCTCAGAGGTGGAGGAGCTGAGGGGAGCACAGGAGTCCGACCCCTCTCTGCGTATATTTGTGTCCTATTCCTACAGCATGCAATTTATGGGACACAACAAACGTTTACCAACCTGTATTTGTTGTTTTAACACCCAACAAGGCAGAGACCTACTGCTGTTTTGCAGTGGGGGATCTGCCCTTTTCCATGACTGTCCTGAGGTGCTGAGAGTTGGATGCTGGCGAGCGTGTTGCTCGTGGGCCCATGGCGCAAGCTCTGACCACCACATAAGCCTTTTTCATCCACCTAGAATTAAATTTGCTGGAAAAAAGACAGAGTGCTACGTTAACATATGATACCAGATGTATCAATGTGTTGTTTCCTGTCGCCGTCTCATACTGCCATGTCCATACATGTGCTCCTGCTCTTTATTTAAAGAAGAATAAAGTGTGTTCATGAAAAGATGCGGTGCTTTGCAGTCTGAGCTGTATTAATTTTCCATCCAAGTGGATGCTTGTGCAAATACAGACTTGTTTTGAACTCTGCTCTTCACATCTGATTTCCACCCTCATTTGATAACAGTAGAAGAAGAGGCTCGCAGCAGCAGAGGCAGTGCATGAATCCAGTAAAGCTGGAAGAGTCGAGTTCTCTACAAGAGCAGAGAAAGGAACCAACACTGGGAGGGAAGAGCATGTCCCTGGCACTTGTCAGGGCAATCCGACATCCCAGGCCTGTGCCGAATTGTCCCCAGCACAGCAGCAAAGGCTCTCATTTTAACAAGTGCACAGTAGCTGCCACTGCACAGTAGTATCCTAGGTGTTGTGACTTTTTACTTTTTTTTTTTCTCTCTTTTTTACTACTACTATTATTATTATTATTTAAAGCTTTTCCCATTATATAACCGGCTTTCTAACTGGTGGCAAAAGTTGAACTTTTATGTGCGGTGACTGTAGTGTTAATGCAATGCTTATTCCTAATTTATGGCTCCAAGGTGTGAGATTATAAGCCTCTTGAGTGGATGAGAGGGATAAAGTTAGCTCCATTTGTGCCTGATTTATCAAATGGTCAATCTGGGCAGCTAACTCTTCTTTGCTCTAATGTTGTCTGCTTAAAATGCATCACATAACGTGTGAAACTTTTTTTTTTTTTTTGATTTGGCTTTTAGGAATAGTTTACATGTACCTATTTTACCTCTGCAGACAGGTTTGAATTCGTGGGGAGGAAGGAATTGGAACGTGGGTCGGAAGGGAAGAGGTGTTCAATCAAGCTCTGTCTCCTTTTTGCGACTTCTTAAAAAAGTGTTTCATAAAACGAGGGCATTTCAGGCTTTTTAAGCCCTTTTAGTGCTCTGCTTGTGTTTTGCAGTCTCCAGCTCGCTCCCGCTGACTGGTGCTGTTTGCAGTTCAGCTGAGCCCTGCAAACTCCGCCGCTCTCCTGGGGCTCTATTTGCCATCGATACTTTTTTTTTTTTTTTTTTTTTTAATGGAAACGAGGGTGTTCAAGCTTCGCAGAGTTGACGTTGAGGCAGAAAGCTGAGCACTCCTTTAGTGAAGCTGTTAAGGAGACTGGTACCGGTGTCAGGAGAGCTGTGAGCTGCCCTCTCCTGTGCTCGAGCGCTGGGCATTTGCTGCTTGTTTGAGACCGGGATGCTACCACGTGTGCTCGCAGAAGGCTCAGCAGCCAGCAGGGTGACGCCGTGGCTGCTCAGTGAGGTAACCTTGTGGGGAACTTTGTCCTGGCCGGCTCACTTGGGACTACCCAGATGGCAGCACAACCCGGGCGCACGCGGCTCGTGGGTGTCTTGGTTCTTTCCCCAATGTGACAACCGAAACACAGCCGGCTTTTGTATTCCTGCTTTAGTTCCCGAGAGTAACTAATCGCTTCAGAATGCTAATTCTCCTATAGATGTGCAGGCTGAGAAGTTCAGCTCTCCTTGGGTTTTCGTGGTGGGAGTATCCAGTTACAGCCCAGCAGCTATTGGGCAGCGCTCTGGTGCACTCCAGTTTGAACTCGACATCGCTTTCACATGCGCTCACAACTCACCAGGCAGTTTATTTTGGTAGGAAAACTTCTGCTAAGGCCCAGCCTTGTGCCTGGGACAACACATTTTCCAAAATACTTACTGTGGTCGCGCTGCCAGCGCTCACCCGCTTGGCAGTGAGATGCTACAGAGCGAGCTTGAGGTGGTGCCAGCAGGCACCGGTGCTGAGATAGAGACCTTAAGGAATGTCCTGCCGTGAGATTCCTGTTCATGTCAAGCTTAGCACAGCCAGAAGGAGAAGGGCAGATGCTGTGTCTGATACTTGGTGCTGCCTTGTTGGGGTCTGGCAGTGGGTAGGTTTGGTGGGATACTACAGGACCAGAGCATCTCCAGCCAAACCGCTGTGCACATGCGTGGGTGCCCTCGGGTGGGGATGTTGTCACTCTGTGCACCCTGCCGTGCAGCCTCCTCCTCTGTGCTTCCTTCTACATAGTCCAAAGACAATTTTTTTTTTTTCTTTAGCAAAACATTAGCTCACGGAGGTGACCGTTTTCATCTGCTCACTGTTGTTTTATTGCCTTGCGATAAACCATAGTCCCTTTTTTGAGCTCCTGGTGCATCTTTTTAAAGTGCAAGCATGAAGCAGGGGGCAGGCTTGGCACGCTTCGCCGTAACATGAAATTTCCCTGTAGATTTAATCACCTTTTAGTGTCTCGGAGCGTGCTCTTGATTGCCAGGCTTCTTCACGTGGGCACCTGATGGAGCATTTCTGATGGGCACGCTTGCAGTTGCTGGGCAGCTCAGTTCCCCTCGTGGCCAAAACTGGGGGGCACAAAGCTCCTCCTTCCTCTGTGTGGAAGGTGGTAGGCGCAAAAAAACCTGCAATAAAAATAAACACTTCCCTCCAACCGTAGCGTCATCCGCCTGGCCCTGTGCCCGCTGGCATCAGCAGGGAGTTTGTCCCTGTGCACCCCTTCCTGGGGGGGCATTTTAACATTTATGTTGTACCTGAACTAGTCGGGGAAGTCTTTTATAGATAATTTTTATGGCTATAGATAATTTTCCGTAGATAGCTTCTGCTGTTGTCTAATGGGACGGAGTTAGTGCTGCTAAAAGCAAACACGGGAAACCTCTTTCGATTGATGATAGAATTTCCTTTCCCACGCAATCCTGTGCGGATTGACTACTTATTCTGTAAATAACAGCTACAAGAAGCCCTTCAAAGGCAACGGGAAGCCCCAGAGGTAAATGAGATTGCTCCTACCCTGCTAGAAAAGTCAGATGCGAGCGTACCTCGCCGTGTGCCTGTGTCTGCAGGCTCCTTCCCGGTGAGTGGCTGATGAAAGAAGAAACCCGACCGAGGGACGCGCCGTTCCTGTGGGAGAACCGGGGCCAGTTATTGCCCGACCAACACTTTTTGTGCATGGAAATGATTTCGAAAGAGCCAACGTGCAAAACTTTGAAGCGCAGTGCGACGAGATAAAGTCGGCTAAAAATAGGCCTGGATATGAAAGGCGGTTGAAAACTCGGAGGGAGGCGAGAGTCGTTTTACAGGCATTGTTGGTCGAGTTTCAGGGTCCCGGGAAGGGAAGATGAATGTCTTTCTGTTATAGTAACAGCTGCTCTCTGTCCATCGGGATCCAGTGTTTGCCCATCCAGCTCATAATAATTAAACAAAAGAGTTATTTCATAGCAGCCGTGGCGGAGGATTACGCTGGAATTTTATCTTTCTCCATTTAGACTTATCTTCGTCTATTAAAGAAAAATACAAAGTTAACCTCTCACCTGGGCTGGCTCTAGCTAGTTACTACTGGGAGGAAGCCAGCACTTAACTGAGCAGCCAGAGTTATCTTTAAAAAATAAATAAATAAATAAAAAGATCCAAGTGTCACTAATGCACTTGTCCTTAAAGAACACTTCAGCTTTTTTGTGTCCTGAGCTCTTGTGCCGTTGGGTAACCCTGCAGGGTTATTCATGGCATCCTAGTCTGGCTGCTTAGTGTCACATGCAGATTTTTTCTTCCCCCTCCACTTTTTAGGGACTTTTTCTTCTCCCACATTGCTACCCACTCTGAGGGCTAACAGATAGTGTGGGTAAGCCCTAAAGGATTTGTGGATGTGAAGTCTCAATGGGGTGCATCGCTCTGTGCATTGAGCCCTGCTCACCACTTCGGTGCCACTTACCCCGCCCTGAAGGAGAAGAGGCCCGGCTGGGTTGTGGGGTTAGCAGCTGAGCGGCTCTATGTTTTTATTAATAATTTCCACTGGTGAAATATGGATCTGAGGTTTTCCTCATTCATTTAACCCTCGTAGTTAATAGGCAATAGTGGAAATGTACCATGTACACGATGATTGCGCTGACCTGATTTCACATGTATTTCTGATCTGACTTCTGTTTAAAAACGAAAAGAATTATATATAAAATTGATTTTGGGAGCCCTGGGAAGGAGAAGGAAACCATTTATTTCAACCCCCAAATTCCTTTGAGCTGTAGAAACATTGTCAAAGTAATTGTAGCCTTTTCAATTTTTCTGTGTAGATTTCTTTCTGTGTAGTCTAAGAAAAACTGTGCTCTGTTGATGGATGTCACTGTTTTTTAACTTGTGACAAATATCTCCCAAGGTATTGTTTGAGTGATGTAAAATTGGTTCATGTGTAAAATTCTAGCTTTTCGTGAATGCTTTATCATGGATATGTGCATGCCAGCTTCTTCTGGATTAAGGTGTTATACCTTTAGTGGTTTGCTGTGGGATATCATCTTAATCATTTTTGCTGTAATTTAATCATCTTAATTAAAATTGCATTGAATTGTGGAAAGTAATTTGGGTCTGGAGAGCAGTGGGTTTTGTATTTGTAGTTTTTTTTTTTTTTTCTTGTTAGGAGATGGTAATGGTCTTGGCAAGATTCTGCTAAAAATTAGCACGGTGTACAAAAACTCATGTTGCCAAGCTAGTACAGTATTTCTCCAGCTAATTGTGGCCTTGAAGGGTATAATATAAAAGGTCATCTTTGTTAGTGAACTGCAGGCTTCTCCTGCGAGACAGAAATCCATGTCCTTATCAAGGATGAAATCTTGGCTCCTTGGTTACACAATTGAGCTTTGCTATAATTTGGACATCATTAGGCTCTTTATTAAAGCAGCGGAACACTCTAATCAATCTTTGTGCTTTGCTTTCTTAAATGTATTTCTCTATGCGAATTTGTGTTATGACTTTCCGTTCTTCTTCTCCGAGAATCCTGCAAAGGGGAAGGGTCTGAAGATGGGGTTGGTTGCCTTTTTTTTTTTTTTTTCCCCCTTTTGGGATGTTCTTTATGGAGATGGTTCCCATCTGTGGCCATGGTTTTGAGAGCCAAGGTGTTTGACCTCCTCTTCTCTTCCTCTTGTATTGAGAAGATCTAGGGGGGTGGCCCTTCTGGAAGGAACAGCTGTTCCTTTTGGTGTGTGCTGTTTGAAAAAACAAATACACAAAACTTTATGAAACCAAAGTTAATTGTAAAAGTGGTTAATTTTGTCTTTCCTTAAGCCCAAGCCAAAGGGTTTATTTTTTTGGGGAAAAAAAAAAAAAGAACAAACCCAAACAAAACTCTGTTTCAGTGGCATGTGGTCATAGGGCAGAACTGTGGGGGAAATGAGGTTTTGTGCTTTTGCCCCTTTTTTGTTGCCCCCTTTTTGTATTCTGGGTCTTGTTTTCATTCGTGCCACATGTTGGCACTCCCAGGGACATAGTTTTGAGGCTCTGACTTCTGCATTGTAAAACATAGCCAGAGCTTAAAATCTCTTTGTTTGGCTGCTGTTTCTTTAACCAGCAGATATTTTTCTAGTTGGATAGATAAATGGATCTTTCTCACTTACTGGACAGTTTGATCTGATTTTGCACAGCTATAAAAGTTAAACTCGTGCTTTGGCAGAGCTTCATTCGCAGGGTTTTGGAGACTAAATCTTGGTGCCTCTCTACCCCCTGTATTTGGGTTTGTGATGTTCTGGAAGTGCCTGTGTCCTTGAGACATTCACTGGTGTCAGAAACACTTGCAGAAGCAGCAACAGCACAATCAGATCATCTCTGTAAAGGGCTGTCTTCTGCGATGGAAGTGCCAGCTTAGCTTTCAGACATCCTGAAGATAATGTTCTGGGTGTACCACACCAGTGGGGTGTGAACACACTGCTGTCACCCGCACAGATGGGACCAAAGCAGGGACGTGCTCTATGGGAGCAATGCCTGCACCCTTGGTGGTGTTTGGGTGAGTTGAAGTCTGTAGTCTGACCCCCAAAGGCAGGGCTTTGAACCTCTAGATCATCTCAATGTTCCCATCATACGTTAGGCCAGGGAAAATGCTGGGAGGTAAATACCTAAGGTTGTTATCATTGTAATAATTTACCACGTAGGTATCTTCACCTCAAGCTCAGGTTCTGTGTCAAGCTCCTGGTTTTGCAGTTGGTCGGTGGGTGTGCCATGGCTTTGTTCAGAGTTTCATAGAGTTGCAGAACGGTTTGGATTAGAAGGAAAATTGAAATATTATCTGAAATTATTATCTGAAATATTATCTGAAATATTATCTAGTTCATACCCCAGTGTTACGTATTTTACCTTTAAAAAATAATTAAACCCACCAAAATCTGGAGAAGTGACTGTGATGTGCTTATGGATGAAGAAAGCTCTGTCTAGGGACTTGTGGCATCCAGCAACTCCTCTTCAGGAATCCTGATTTTTCCTGAATTGGCTTTCCTAGGGCTCCCGACTTCATGCTGGTACCACTGTCAGTGGCTCCTTGCTGTGTGGATGCACGCCAAAGATTTGGTGGCGTCTGAAATATTTTGCACCCCACCTCATTTACAACCGTTCCAGCTGGTGCTTCCCCAGTTTCTGTCAAACAGATCCATGTGCTCTTCAGGAGCTCTCTCCAGGTTTCGCGGGTTTGTGCAAAAATTTGCTCTTTGAGCAATTACGGGAAGCGAACATTTCGGCTCAGAACAGGAGAGCTTTCTTGGGCTGCAAGTTTTTAATGAAAGCTTTAGGTTATGAATGTGTCATCATCTCATTACTGTTCTTTACCACTTGGCGTCCTGTTGGTGTAGGCTAGTTTAACTGTCTCCAGCCTAAATTGAGTGCTGCTTTCAGTATTTATAAACTCTACAACTGTTAAAACAAACTGAACCTCCAATTGCAGCAATGGTAGTGAGGTTGAAGACAAGGAGTTGTCTCCGAGGAATAGAGTCTATTATATGTTGGGTATAAATCAACCTCTGACTTGTGGGTGTTGGGAGGAAAATTTCCTTGGGGACTTGTAATCCAGAAGCAGCCTCCTATAAATCTGCTTGGGTCTTCTCCTGAAGCGTGTGGTGGTGCTGGAAAGCTGATTATGGATGTAGACTGTGGGTCTGGGAGCGTGAAATACTACTGCTCCTTCCCATCCCGCTGCCGCGCCGGACGAACAGGTCTGAGCAGCAGATTATTGTCAGTGTTAAAAATGATGAGTTCGTTGTCCTGTTCTCTCCCTCCCTCTCAGTAAAACCTGCAGACTTGGCTTTAGATATTGGGAATTGAAAGCAAACAACCACCAATATAACTGGCTTGTTTTTATTTGCTATCTGGGGCTTCAGGTGTGAGAATGCGTGCTGGTGGCGTTCTTGTGCTTTTCATATTTCTTTTCCTGTTGCTTGAGGGCTGGAAAGTATTTTTCTTTAAATGGAAGGTAACATTTTACATCTCCTGTAAATGTCTCCGAGAGATGGGTTTGTAGCAGACAAAAATCCAGCTCTTCACAGGGTAGTGAGAAACCGTGCAAAGGAAGAAAAGGCAGGAGCTGATGCTGCCACATCTGCAGAGACAGGTTGGCTGCTGTCAGCTGGGCATGGCAATGCGTGAAGTTTGTCCTTGCATGATTTCTTCAAACAAAGAGGTTCTTGTCTTTTTTGGGGTGTAACCCAGCTGCTAGCAGCTCTTTCAGTATTGCAGGTTAAGGTTCCGCTTGAAGGATGGGTTCATGTGAGCAGCTCTGGTCCTTTTGGGGCTTTCCATGAAGGGCATGGTCTCCATGAAGGAATATGGATGATGTCCCTGAGCTCTTCATAGTCACTGAAATTTTCCCCAGATGTCATCCCTGTGTTCTGCAGAAAAATAGCCTCAATTAGGGGAGATTTACTCTGTTCAGTTGCCAGGTGGGGTTCTTAGGTCTTCAGATCCTGGAGGCTGTAGGATCAGGCACCTGTTATAGGACACGGGGCTTGTTTATACCTCATGTTGGTCACCTCCTCCTTGTCCCTGCGTCCATCCAGGTTTGTGTGCTGCTGCTGGGGCATTTACAGGAGGTTTCTCCTAATGGGACATGTGACCAGTAGCAAGTAATACAGGGGCTTGGGCTGTGTTTTTCACTTTTACTAACCTTTTTCTTTTAACATTTCTCATGCAACTTGTCGGCTTTTCTTGCTTCTTTTTGGGTGCGCTCTCTTCACCTTTCTCTCTCTTCAGAAGAAATTGTCTGTTCCGACTTCAGTAAACGTTTTCTCACTTGTCAGAACAAAAGCAGGTGAGCCTGGTAGTTTTTTTATTTGTGTGTGTGCAGGGAATGTGTCAGGGTGTTTTTACGGGCAGCGCTGCAGAGCTTGTCAGCGGCGGCTGGGCCGGGAAAGCCAGGCTCCTTTACAGATTACATATCTCCACAGATGTTTATCTCCTGTTTGCAGGGAAGGGTAGCCTGAAGTCAGTCCTGGTAGTTCAGTGGAGGTGACAGCTGTAAACACCGCCCCTCCAGGACCTTTGGCAGCAGACACGTCCTCCTGCGTGATAGAGGAGGTGATGGACGCTGTGGATGGGGCCTTCTCACAGCTTCTCCCTCACAAGAGTAAAGTTGTCCTGCAGCGATGGTCATGTCAGTCTCTCTGCTTTTGCAATGAACTCTGCTCCCTTGCCATCACACACGTTTGTTGCTCCTCACAGCTGGAGGATCCCAAGTGGAAACGGAGGAAGCTCTCCCTGTCCTGTCTCTGTGGAGGGGAAGGCCCTGTCCAAGCCCGCTCTTTGGAGCCTGAGTGACAAACGGCCTGCTATTAGTCAGGAGTCCTTAAGCCCCATGCCTGATAAAGGCTTTTTATTTATCTTTCTCCCAAGTGGCTGTTTGGGGTGGATGCTTGCAATTCTTTATGCATATTTCTTTTGCTGCTCCTCCCGTTCAAAGGGCCCTGGAGAGGGGTCAAACCAAACCTGCGGGGATGGAGCATCTGCAGCCCAGGGTAGCTCCCCCAGCCACCTTGACGTGCAAATTACAAAAATCTGATACAAAATACAGATTTTGCAAAATCTGGGCATTGCCTGCTTTGATCCAATGCATTTCATCTGCAATTTAAAGACGTTGCAGGGCATACTCACGTATATGGACATTCACATTTGTTGCTCCCCCTTTTTCCCCAGTGGCATCTGGGATGTGATGCTCTGCAGTGGTTTGGGGTTTTGTGGAGGATGAGCTGTCAGGAGTTAAATCACAAGCAGGCAGCAGGTAACTGCGCTGAATTCAGCTGGCAATGCCCTACCAAGCCTGCTCTCCTTACTGTCACATCTTTGGAAATGCCTTTTATCTGGACTGTAAATTAAATTACTATTGCTGATGTTGCTTCAAAGAAGCTGCAAGAATGAGTTAATGGGAGCTCCTGAGAGAGGTCTCCCAACGAAGTCGCCTCTTAATAAAATGTTAAGGCATCTCTTTTTGTCTCTTCTGTTCTAACTTTGGAGAATTAGGGAAATAATCATTCTGTCTTTTCCGCTTCAACTTTCGTGGTATGTTTACAAAGAGGGGAAAAAAAGCCCTATAAATGTCTCAAGTATTATCTTTTCTTGCCAGTTTCATCATAAAAATATTTATTGAGGCCTCAAGGGCTCAAAGTGTTGTGGTCAGTTTCGTGAAAGTAATGTGTTTGTTTTTATTTTTAGTGGTGCTTCAAAAAAAAAAAAAAAAAAAAAAAATCCTGGAAGTACTTTTTTCCCTGGCTTTTTGGTATTTCTCTACCAGATATGAAACTGAGAGGAGGAAGGATCAATTCCTTTCTGTTGCCAAAGCTGGCCAAGTGGCAGAAAGTGTATGTTTACAATAATACTGGAGTTTAATAGCATGCAAAGCTTGTTGTTTTGTTTTGTTTAATTATCCTGTTTTTGGAGCTGTGGAGGGCCTGGTTCCCAGGGGAGGAGAGGAAGGGGACCTTTAGGAATGCCAAACATTAGTAGATTTGGAGAGGAAAGAGTGGGGTAGTCGGAAGATTTGCAGGAAGAGAGACAAGGAGGCTTGCTGATGTTTCCTTTCAGCACTTCCCTTGCTTTTTTGTTTCTGCACCTCTTCTGTCCCCGGATCTTGGTATCACACGACTTAAAGCTTTGGATAGCTGCGTCTCTGGTGTGTTTGTGTGTCCCTCTGTTAAATTCCTGTTAAAAACGTGGTGTTTGGGTTGGAAGGCTGGTGGCATGTATGGCCCTTTGCTGAGCACCTGGGGACCCATTTACACAGAAGTCCTGGCAGATTTTAGCGTACAAGCTCTGCGAAGGATGGATTCAGTGCAGCGAGGCCAAAGCTGGAAATAATTCAGATGCGGCTGTAGTGTAATGGAGAAATGCTCCTGAGCTTTCTCAACACTGATGCCCCCTTTGAATTTTTCATGAAGAAATTCCTATTTATGGTCAGACGTGCAGTTGAAAACCTGCACTGACTGTGGGGCACTGACAGCCTGGTGGGTCCCTGAGCACCACTTGGGAATCCCTGGGTTAGAAAAACACAGGGAAAAAATAGCTTGGAAGGTGTTTAAAAGTCTCAGGCTGGTACCTTTGTATGAAACGTAGCTACCTAAGTTGTTCTTAATATTTCCACCTGCAGCTGTAAAGACATGAGGCCCACTCCTGTCATGAGCTGTGGTGGCATCCAGCCAGGCCTGTAAGCAGGGCTGACACTGACCCTAACTAAGACCAGGTTTTAGGGCAAGAGAGAGACTTTCTGAAAGTTACTGATGAGCTAATTCCCCTCATTTGTCATTGGAAGTGCAAACTTTGGAAGTCCTGCCCTCAAGTCAGACAGGAAAAGACAAAAACCAGGTGGGGAAGGCCTCTGTGATGGGATGTCGCTCCAAAACCCAGCAGCAGCTTCTTGCCTGCCTGAGCACCCTGCAAGCTCCTCTCCCCGAGATGGTGCCTGACACAAGACCGATTTTCCAAGCAAAAAAATCATCTTTTCCACAAAACACAAAGGTCAGGGTGCGTGTGTGCAAACCTGCCGCCTCTGAAGGCAACCAAGCAACCTTTGTCCTGTCAGGCCTCACCTCAGTTGCTCTGTATCGCGTGCCCTTCAAGGTAAGCTGGGTAAGTGGCTACCAGTCAAAGCAGGGAAAGAGAAATCCCATTTGAGGCTGACCTGATGTTACCTGACATTTTGCTTATTTGAAAAGAGGTGGTTCTGCATGGAAATGGCTAGTTCTGAGTTGCTACAGACCCTCGTGACATATTAATCTTGAGGGTGAATGACAGCTTTATAAGGCAAGGGTATTTTTATTTCTACAGTAAAGACTTTCCTTCCATGTCCACCTACGTCTGCTTCTGTTGACCCTGCGCCAGGAAGAGGTTTCTCCAGCCTGACATACAGATTTCCATGACTGTAGGGTTTTGGGCATGCTGTCAGCACAGGACAAATCCGAGCCTCAGCACTGGAGCTGCTGCGTGCCCTGCCCTTGCTGCATCTCCTGGGACTTGGACTGGCAGGACAGGTGCAGAGGCTGCAGAGACGTTGGTTAAGGCGATTCAAAGCCTGTCGTTGGGACAAAGAGTTGCTGGAAGGTTGAATTTTTGTAACTTTTGATGTCTCCAGGAGGAAAAGCAGCATCTTGTTCCACTTATCCCCTCCCTCCAGCCTCCAGAAGCTGGATGGTGAGGCGGCTGCTCCCCTTGCCCTTCCATGTCCTGCTTGGGGAAACAGCACGTTTCTTACCGTGCTCTCTTCTGGAAGTGACCAAAGCATGGGGAGAGCCAGAAGAAACGGCCCTCTCCCACCAGGACGTAAGGAGGAGGACGCTGCCAGGACAGCCAGTGAGCCAGGCACTTCGCCATGCGGCTCCGTGCCCGCATGCACTCCTGCAGTTGCATCTCATCCAACATTCCTGATTCTCCTTGGCCCAATGCTCCTTTCCAAGATAACCCGCTGGGTGCTTTTTAAAACCTACTGTAATCCCAACAGTGGCTCCGCCTGGTCTGCGGGCCACCAGCCAGGCTGTGGGACAGGTGACGCTGTCCAAGGCGAGGTCCAGCCTGGCCACCATGGGAGCAGACGCCAGGATGGGCCAGGAGGAGATGCGTTGGTGGGACATGGTTGTGGCAGTGGGAAGGCGAAGGACATCTGGGGATCTTTGATGGGTGGCTCCCCAGGTCCATCATTTCCTGCAGTGCTGTTGGTGTGGCTTTCAGTGCTCTTCAGGATTTTCCTTCCTAGAAGTTGGGTTAAAATCCCTGTGCAGAAAAGCTGCTGTTATCCTCACAGGAGCCAAGTTTTAGAGTGCCCTCTAATTTGAAATCACAGCTGAACCAAACTTGCTTCTATTTTTTTTTCTTGTGTGTGTGTTTGCATTCCTAAAAGTCATCCAGACTTTTCCTCTTCTTAAAAGCAGCAGTGCTGCAAACCTCTCCAGCTGCTGTTACAAAATGAGTGAACTGCTCTAGCTCCATTGAGTAGATCGTCCTTGAAGCACTTCTGGAAATATCATGCAGATTGTGGTCCAGCTGCTGGCAAAACTAGCCAGGGTTTCATACATAACAGACCCCAAAAAAGAAACAGCGTTTTGCTGTAGTGAGCTTTTTTTCCTTCCCTTATTCCACAACAGCACATGTGAGGGGTCAGAAAGTGGAGTGAACATCTCTTGTGATTTTGGACTTTTCCTTGTTGTCCTCACCTCTTTGTGAGCTGACTCTACTGTGCTCAACAGTTGTCCCGGCAGGAGAAGGGAGTAAGGGACAAATTCTCAATGAATGAGATAAATCAGAAGAGGATGGAATGGGGAGCAGGAGAGCTCCATCGGGGACAGGTACACTTGCACTGATCTTAATCTAGGCTGGCACTTGCAAATGTCTCTGCTTCCTCTAGAGGTTTCTCCAGGTCTGTCTCAGTCTAATACTCTTGGGCCCTATCCAGCTTCTGCATTCATAAGAGCATATCCTAGGCACTCTTAGATTTAAGCCTATGGTTTATGCACAGGTTATGAAGAGCTGTTTGCAGCCTTCCCTGCCTAACCAACAGCATGGGTCAGGACCAAGTGCAGAGCAGCCAGTGGCTTCTGACTTGTTTTTCTTTTGGATGTGTAGTCAAAAACTCTGCCAGCAGCATCTCCCCTCTTTTTGGAGAGGAATATGATCACAAAACAAAACACGAAGAGCCAACTTCCTCAGCCTGCACTACTCTGATTTATAAAGCATGTGTCCTTTGTGACCCCCTTCTTAAACGGTCTGCTTTCCTGTTTTAGTCACCTCTTAATCCATAAACTTTTTAATAAGGTGAAATTTTGTTTTTGTTTTCTTGCTGCACTGGCTTTTTGTCTGCAGTCATGTGTCCTGCCTGAGATGTATTCAGGTGTCTGCAACTTTCTGCAACCAAGTGACTGAGATGTTAGCAGAGCTGATGAGATGTTGATGGTTGTGTCCCACTCACTGCTAATATGCCCAAGAAGTTTTGACTCTCTTGGGACAACTTGAGTTAGTTAGTCTTTGCGGAGTGAGATATTCCTGTTCTGCACTGAACTCAGCATTTAAAACAAAACCAAACAAACAAAAAGCAAAGAGAAATCAAGGTCGAGTGAAGTATTATGAGGATCCCCCTCTTCCGAAGTGAGCAGTTCTTCAGAGCCAGAGGCAGTCTTACACTTACTTGTACTTATTACAAGTAGGGTTTAAGCTTTATCATGAGGCTGATTTGTCATTCCTAGAGTTCAAGCCACTACATCCTTCTGCCTGAGTGGAGGCACGTCTCCTCTGCAAAGACCTCCCCATGTGCAGGCAGCAGAGCAGGTGGGTGCCAGCCCCTGGGTCTCTCTTCCCATGGGGGTCCTTCAGAGTGTTGGCCATTCATTTCTCCTTGCAGAGTTGCCGTTGTGCAGTGCAAGCTCCTACAGCTAACTTTGCAGCACCAAAATGAATTTTTGAAATGTTGCTTGTGGTCCCGCAATGTGCGGCTTTAGACGACAGCTTTAAACTAGGCCACACTCTGATTTTGGGGGAAGACAAGGCAAGTGGGAGCTGCGGCTCCGTGGCTGAGTAGGCGTGTTGTTGCAGTGAAATGAGCTACCACGTCCTCCCCTTCTGCTAGGAATTTTACTGGAGATGAGATGTAAGAGTTGTTCACGGGAACACGGTTAGGTGACCTCCCAGGACCTCACTTAACTGTGGATGAGAGCTTCCCTGCTACAGTTTTAGAGAGGCATAACTATCGTGCAGTTGTTACCTTATTGGAAAAAAATAGAATTTTCGGGGAGACTTTACTTGTTAGCTGCTTTAACTTAACTCCGGTCGTAGCTTGAGGGAAAACACCCATTTCTTCCTGCTGCGCACGAGGTCAGAGACCCTGCATACCTCGCCTGAAACCTAAAAGCACTCGGGGAGCTACGTGGCTAGTTTTACTAGGTGCACTCCAGATTGTGCTATGCTGATACAGTGCCTGAAAATGCTGTGCGTGCTGTTTGGCTGTGGTTGTGTACTCTGCATACTCCGAAAAGCGCTGCTCTTCTCCAGGCAGGCAGGCTTGGAAAAGGAGGCTCTGGGGGGGGGCTCAAGTGGCTGTGGACAGCCTCACAAATCCTCCCCCCGACCGCATTGAGCCTGGATCCGGTGGGGAGGGCCACTGCCCTTTGGAAGCGATTCACGAGCGTGAAATGCTGTCCAGCAGCATGAATTTTCCCCCTGCCCCCCCTCTTTGGACAGTGAAATTTTTGTTTGTGCAGAAATCACGCAAAAATGTTGCCTTGAATTTTTAAAGCGTGCCTCGCAAGCATGAACCGCGCTCTCTTCCCTTAGCTGTAAAACATTTTGAATGGGCAGCCTGCTTTGAGAGGAGTTATTTAAGCGCGGAGAGCTCGGTGCAGTAGGTCATCAATGTATTGCACATATTACGGCCATGCCTTGGCATTTGTTTTTCGTTTGTAATCCAACACCCAGCTGCTTCGGCCTCCAACTACAAGCAGCTATTTAGCGGGTTCAGCTAGTGTTGAGGAATGCATTGTGGTGCTGTTTACTTCATTACGTGGAAGGCTTGTATGTAGTACAGGGAGGATCAATTTAAAAAAACACAAAAGCTGAAAACCCAGGCCAGGAACCGAAAGCTTAATATAGACGTTAGCCGAAGACGGGAGAGAGGGATCCAACGGAGAAAATCGGGTTTCTGTTCTGCAGTCATTGCAAACATTCTTGGTGATGAGAGCAGAGATTACTTACACTGTGATAGGGAACTGGACCAAAAAAAAAAAAAAGAGTATCCATCTCTCCTCGTTTGCTGCAGCTGTTCTGTTGCTTCTCCATCGCTGGCTGGGCAAAAATCTTGGAAAAACCCACCCTGTGCAGTAAATGGGGGTTTCCTCTGGTGCCCTGCACAAAGTAACCTCCGGGTAGCCTGGCTTGTTGCTGGTCCCGATCCAGGTTAAGGTTTCCCTTGTGGATGTGGCAGTGCAGATGCTTTCACCGAGTCTTTCCACTCACCGTGCCCTAAAGGTTCCTGCAGTGGTGTGGGGCCAGCTGCCCCGTGCCCTTGTTTATGCCCAGTGCCTTGGAAAATAGCTTTTCACAGAATCGCAGCCCGGTGAGGCTGGCAGCACCTCGGGGTCCCTTGGGCCCAGCCCCTGCCCCAGCAGGGCCACCCAGAGCAGGGTGCCCAGGCCCATGGCCAGGCGGCTTTTGGAGCTCTCCAAGGAGGAGACCCCACAGCCTCTGGGCTGCCTGGGCCAGGGCTCCTCCACCCTCCTGCCTGGGGGTCAGGGGAACCTCCTGGGCTCCAGTTTTCCCAGCTAATACATTGCCTCCAAAATAAAGAGTGATTAATGGAGGCTTCTCCCATCTCTGTGCTGCAAGTGGCAGAGGAGGGATTTGAGGACAGAGATGAATTCAGGGAGCCCAGCCCATGTCCCTGACCGGTGAGTTTTGGCCATGGATGAATTTGGTGGGATTCAGGTAAGGGTGCTTAGCTGGACTCCAGCTTGAGCTGGCCACGCTGTGTACACCGCAGCAGGGTGCAAGTACTGGGTGTTGCTAAAAAAAAAAAAAAAAAAAAAGAGAGAGAGAGAGAAAGGAAAAATGGGCTTTCTTTTTTTATCTGGAAGTGCAGCATATGGTTGTAGCCTCTTGGAAGAGGCACTGCAGTGCAGTAGTACCTGCAAATGCTCCAGCAAACAGGGCGTGATGCTTGGCAATAGGGCTCTGAGGGTCTGAAGTGCTACCACCTGCCTGGGTCACTCCATGGTTTGGCTGAAATAAAACAAGAGTGATATAAAGCATGGTGCTGTTGAACTCTGCTTTCTTAAAAATAAATAAATAAATAAATGTACAGCCTGAAAGGAATGAAGGTGAGATTAGGGCATAAATCTGAAGGCAGCTTGCCTGTGTGACCTGGGCATGCTTCACAGCTGGGCTTTTTTAAATATTAGGCTAGAGATCAGTCATTTCAGTTTTAAACTTTTTTTTTTCTTTTTTTCCCTATTTTCTCCATTTGTCATTGGGTTTCTAAAGATGATATTGGCCCTGTAGCTGCTCACTGCTCATGTGTGGACAGTAAATGTCTCCAGGCAGGTGCTGAGGAGTTCAGAAGTGTAGGTGGACACAGCTACTCAATGGGGAGGTTTTAAAATGCGTTTGGTTTTATTTGAGCAAAACGTCCCTTGGCATACGCTGCTGCTTCTGACTTGGCATTTATTTTTTTGGTTCAACGATCCACTTTAAAGCCCGTGTATCACTGACGTGTTTTGGGGGGATGCCATTATGTCCAGCAAACAAACTCTGCTGGGCTCTAGGAAGGGCTTAATGAGTAAAGGTTGGAGCCGTGACCTTTTCCATGTCTGTTGTTCCTGATGTGATCCTGCCACACAGCCTGGTGTCTGACTGTCCCGCGTTTGCAGCAGGAGTCAGGGTTTTATCAGACCAACTCAGCAATGCTTATCAAATCCCTGGGCAGGAGTTCAGTTTCAGTGCCAGAAGGAGAAACTCCTTTTTGCAGAGGAATGAATTTGAGAGAAATTAGAGAGACCGTAAGTCTGTTCCTGCTCCTATTCCCAGGGCATTGAGCTGATGGAGGCTGGGCAGCGACTGTGGTACCTCTTCCCGGGCAGGGAAACATGCAGGGCTCCCAAAATGAGCACGCAGGCAGCATCCTTTAGGAACGTACCATGCTTCTGTGTTGAAAAGAAAAAAAAACTAAGCCTATTTGTAGCAAAGCAAATAGGAAGAGGGAGTATTTTATTGAGAAAGGACTGAGACATCCCTTAATTCCAGTAAGCTCTTTGTCCTTTACGGAGGCAGTGGAGAAGGATCTTCCTGCCTCAAAGCTGATGCTTCCAGAAGGGCTTCTCCCCGTTCTGCAGCAGTCTTTACATTCAGAGAGGTGTCGGATCCTTCAAACGTATTCAGCTGCGAAATGGTTATTATCCAGCTATTTTTATAGCGGAGGGCATGTAAAAGTGGCTGTGTGGATTTCATTTCGCTGTTTCCCCTGTCAGCGTAGGTTAGGTATCTTGTCATATTCTGCGGCGGCTTTCATTAAAGTGGTTTCCAAGCAATAGCACTTCAGTGTTTTTGTTTTGTTTCTTCCTCTCTCCCCACTTTTCTGGCAGCACGTTTCAGGCAGTCGAAGAAAGCCGGGCACGTTTTCGGCGCTTTCTCATCTAGTGTGCACATCCTTCCCTGCAAACTGGGACCAGCTCCTGTCTGTGCCCGGTTTTTACAGACTCCCAAACCTTCCTGGTACCAGAAGTAAAAATTGGTGGATGCCTTCTTATATCTTATAGGATAGTCTAAAATTAGAACGCTGCCCTTTTTAACGGAAGCATGTATTATTAAAAGAAGAATGAATAGGTGACAGAAATGGAATGAAATACCCCATCTTCTTGCTTGAAGATGAGCTTTAAAATCCTAAAGCCAAAACAGTCAACGTTTTTAAAAATGGGTGCTCCTCTTCTGGAACTGCAGTGTAAAAACTTGGAATTTCTCAGCTGGTGACAAGGCTGTTGTTTGCCTTCGCAAATCTAGTTCCCAGGTGATGGGTGTTTTTCCTCCAAGAGGAGCAGCAAGGATAGAGCTGGAGCCAGCATTTTCCTAACCACTACGTGCCCTTGCATTTCTGCCAGGGACTCGTGGGTGGTTTATATATAGTGATAACGGGGCCGATTGCGTTTGTCTTGCCTGGGACGTAGCAGTATAAAATGCTCCTAAATTGGGCTGGTAGCATCTGACACTGCACAGTCATTCACACGGTGCTGCGCTGTGTAAAATGATCCCGAGCCGCTGCAGTAGCATCTTATATCCTCTGCTGGTGGAAATGGAGCGAATGAGATGCTCTGTGCCTTTTCTTGTCTGAATGACTGGCTGGGACAGATTATTGAAGGGTGTTTGTAAGCAGTGGGCCCTTCTCTTTGGCTCGGTTTTCTGCACGTTGCTGGTTGAATAACAGTGTGTATAATAAGCAATTAATGCCTATACATTTAATTTTAAAGGACACTGTAAATAACAGGTTTTACTTCCCTCCCTCCCCCAACTGTTGCATTGAATTTCCTTCCCTTTAATTATACTAACAAATGTGGAAAAATTTATAAATATTTATAGTGGACTTAGTGGCTTTATTCCACGAGCGAGTGAACATCCCAAGGTTGATTATAATCTTCCATTCAATTACAAATCAAAAGTATCTATTATACAACTTCAAGAATGAAACTCCAAACTTCTGCCAGAGGCAGAATGAAACATAATCGGACGTCAGGAATGCTGCTAGCGCGAACCGTGGTGTGGCTGACAAATGCATGTTTGTTATCCTTGATCTGAGCAGCTAAGAAGTGAATTCTGTGACTGTAGTTCTTGTCCGAGCTGTTAACTGGGGTGGCACAGTGCATTTTAGATGCTGCCAATAACTAATTTCTGGGAAACAAGTGCCAAGTGTTGTGCTTTGACGTTGACATTGATTCAGCAACTCTTTCGAAGTTTTGTGTTAATAGAGGATATTTAGGCAGGCATATGAAACGCCTGGGGGACACGAGTATTTTTTTTTCACCATCTTTTAGTGAAAACCTCCAGTTTCAATAGCACATTTATATCCCACATTTCAGCACTCTGAGTTTCTTTCCGCATCCTTTCCATGTGTGCTGGGCACAGGGGAAGAAATCCTCCTGACAGAGCAGGGTGTTACAGGGATTGCTCTATATCAATTTGTCCTGAAGAATATTAGCAGCAAACCTCCTTTTTATTTCCTCAAAAAGCATTTTTACTTTTTTTTTTTTTTTTTTTTTGCCTGTTTTCCTCACTTGAGAAGTGCCCTGCTGTTTCAGAGTACCTTCTGCTGCTGCAATAAGAATATGTAGAGCCAAGTGAAGCTGTGGAAGGGTTGAGCATTGAGCCCATGGTGGGAAGTGAGAGCTAAAAGCTTGATACAGGAGGGGTTGTTCTAAAACTAGTTTAAAACCAGTTAGCTTGCATCAGCACATGCCTGCCTTTGCTCTGTGACTGTATTCATCTGCAAAATTAATCTCTGCTAAAGTGCTGGGACTGTCTCTGCGTGCTCCAGTTGCGTATCTGCACCAACTGCTCCAAACGAGAACCTGCCTGAGCTTTCTGCAAATGAGAAAGGAGAGGAAATCTGGTCGGATGTGGCACGCTCAGCCTACATATGTATTTATTAGCATTGCAGATACAACCGCTGAGTAATGGTCTGTCTGATTAAAATTTTCTTTAAAAGAAAATAGAAGACTTTCAAACCTTCTTTCAGTTCCTTATTAGCTATTCCTCTTTGTGTCATCCAGCTGCTGTAAGCCAGCCAGGTAGACTTAATGGTACAGATTGTATTTTATAAAGAGTTCAGCATAAAAGAGTCCTAACTGGAGCCCGTAAGAGAGACAGTGATCATTATTAGTAATAAAAACTGGCAAAATCACTGGAAATGTATTGTGATTTTGTAACTTCAGATGTTTTCCTTACATTATGCTTAAATAAACGGGTCTCAAATTAGGAATCAAAGGCTTAAATTAGACTAATGTTCCTACAAGTTTCATGATGTTTGTTTTGACTTTGAAGAGCTGAAATAAAACCGCTTCATTTTATCACTCTTCCCCCTCCCTTTTTATTAGTGAAGAGGATTGAAACGACAGCTTCGAAATATTGTGAATGTGTTCAGATGAAATGTTGGTACTGTTGGTTTTAATACGCGCTTTCGACTGCAAATAGCAGCTTTGAGTTGAGGTTTGAGTTGAAGACATGAGATATAGATTTTGAGCCTTTTTTAAATAATTTTATTTTATTTTATATTTTGAAAGTAAGTTGCAGTGATAGGTAAATACTATGTACTCCCCATGTCTAGGCCCCTGGCGTTTGCCTCTTTGTCCTCTTGTTGCTTTGCATCCCCGTTACAGCCACCCCCATGGCATCATGTCTGTCAGCACCCCCTACTATTCCTTCTCCCTTTCAACGTATTTTCTCTGTACTCAGTATCACACCCATCTTTTTTTAATCTCCTTTTCCTCATCTTTAAAGCACTGAGGTAATGGGGTGTTTTGCTGCGTTGCTGGTGCGATGCCGGCCTTCGCCCTCCATTTGTCTGGTTCTCCTGTGGGCCTCCTTGGCTGCAATTTCATGCGCTTCTTAAACGGGTCTGTGAAGCAGCTTCTTTTTCCTCCAAATTGTTCTTTAAGATTCCCCAGCTCCCACAGAGAGCTGGTATTCACACACGCTAGGAGAAAGGCCCTTTGGATTTGCTGAAATAGATAATTCAGAGAATCCCGGAGAAGTGGTTCCATGGGAGGCTGAGGGCATTAACTTGCCAAGCCCCATGAATTTTAGATGGTGCCCATGTAAATCACATTATCCATGTGTCTTGTTTTGGATTTCTGTTCTTGTCTATAGTGCCATCCCTTTCCATTGTTTCTTCTCAAATTAAATTGCAAATTACGGGATGGCAGGGCAGTGCAGAGCAGGAGGGAGGGCAGGAGCCTTTCCTTCTGTGCTTAAATGCCTTCTAGCACAGGGAGAGCTGGGCCCTGTTCATACCTTTGGATATTAATTTAACACAGCCCTTTCCATTGAGGGCCACGTGCGATTCCCCAACACCACGGTCCATTGTCACCTTCTTGGAGCTTTCACGTGTCCTTCACATAGACAACAATGTCCTTCAGCTACTGAACAATGATCAAATTTATTTCCTTGTGGCCCCTTCCTGACGCTGGAGTAGATAACTTAGCACAGTTGCCGGTTGAGGCCTAAGTCCAGTTCCATGAGCCAAAGCCAGTGCTCTCTGCTGTGGGCATTCGCCGCGTAGCTTTTGCTGTGTCCAATAAGTCATATCACGTTATATTTGCATCATCCCCATCCTGAATATCACCGATTTGGCCTTCCTAGCCCAGGAGGCACCCAAGTGTGTGCAGAGCGTGAGCACTTGGGGCAAACCAGGAGCCAAGAGTGAGGAGGAGGGGGAGAAAGCAAGGTCCTAATTTTTCCAAAGGAAAGCATGGCTGAACACCTGCTGTTCCCCAACAGAATAATATGAATTTGCATCAAAAAGAGGTCCCAATCAGTTGTGCTGGCTGCTTTTGAGGAGAGCAGTTGTGTCTGGAGGCATTCTGTTGGGGGAGATGTCTTCCAGTGAAAGCATTTTCCACACAACGGCCGTGGGGCCCACCCTGCGGCTGGCATTTAGAGAGGGGTGGAAATGCTATTTAAATTTCAAATGGCCTCAAGTTTTCACAGTTGCCATGTCAATAGATCAAGTTCCTTGAAATACATTTTAAGCGGAGTTTACACAGAGCCGCAGGAGCCCGCATTGACTCCCAGGCCTGCCTTTATTGTGCCTCCAGCAGCGGTAAGTCAATATGGCACATTGAAAGCAGCTCTGCTCTGCTGCCGAGTGAAAGTTAGTAAATTCCCCTATCTCCTTCCAGCTCTTTTCCTGGGCAGCAGCATGTTTAACTAGAGCCATTTAGCTCATGCTAAACTGAAATGGTCTTTTTCTTTTCTCCTTTTTGACTCCTTTTTGGGAGGCGGTGATTAGATCAGGCTATGGAGCTCATCACTCCTTCCAAAACTCCCAGCTGAAAAATCAGCGCGGTGCAAGGGAAGGTAACAGGAAAACACGCGGGACCAGGGCAGCAGTGATAAGAGCCGACAGTTACTTCGTACAGAACAATAGCAAATAAAACTTGGAAAACAAGAGGGGCCAGAAGAGTGGTCGTATTTCATTGCGGGAACTGATAAAAGTTGCAAATCATAAATGCGAAGGTTCCAGAAACAACATCCTCTGGGAGTGACCCGATCTGACCCTCCCTGCAACTGTCACCCTTTTCTAATTGTAGGTCTCGTTCGTTTGTCCTTGCTCCCAACCCAAAACACCTTCGAACCACAACATTTAGGGCTTGCAGCAGATGTGGTTTGTGGGCAGAGGCTGCAGGAGTCAGGATCGTCTCCGAAGAGCACCGGCGTAGGAGCTCCAAGTGTGGCTGGAGGTGGCTGCTCTGCACTTTGTCGTAGCCCAGCTGTCAGAGTATGACTGTATCTGACATAAATGTCAGGGGTTAAAACTGCCTGATGTTTTTCCCCTTTGTCTTTCCTGGGGAAACGGTGCATGGAGCGCTGTGCTTCTGCGAGCTATTGTTTATGGCTGCCGCTCGAATCAGATTTTGTCTCTGGTCTTCTAGCGTGCGTATGCATTTGGTGTGTGGGTGCACGCACAGCACTGGAAACTGTTTTATTTGATTTCTACAAGACATTTGAAATGCTTCTGGAGATGTTGTGGCTCTAAATGTGTACTTCCTTCTCCATCATCTGTGTGTGAATGAAAAATAGTCTTTTCTCCTTGGTGCAACTACCTTATGTACTGACCCTGTTCAAGGTGCTCACAATAACCCTTTCTTGACGCACTTTCCCAATGGATCTGAACATCCCCATCCATGCTGAGCAGATGCTACCAGGTACTTCTGGATTTGAGTTTGACCTGCTTCAGTGCTTTGGGATGTGGCACGATGCTGGCTGTCTGCAGTCCTACTCTTCATGCTGTTGTAATGCGTGAGGAAGCTGGAGCAGCACACAAGCTGGTGTCTAGATTTTGAATTCCGAATGCTGTTATGAGTTGTTTTATTTCTGTTTGGATTGTGCCTACTACTTTTATACACCAGTGCTATCCTGCCAGGATAAATTGCTCTTGAGGTGACCATGTATTTCCTGAGAAATACAATTAACTTAAGCAAACAAATGAATGACCTGGGAAATCGCCTTGTGATGTTAGGCAATGGCGATGGAGCCTTTGGTTCTACAACCCGATAAATGTTCCTTCCCCTTTCCCAGGGCTCTGGTAAGGCTCTGAGATTGTGGTGCCCCAAAAAAAAGATGCTAAAGATGGTTAGATTTAGATTTTACTGGAAACAGAGAGAGGGTGGCATGGGAGAAACATATGCCTTGATTCCTAAATGGAGAAGAAGAAAATATTTAGGAAGGAAAAACAGTTCTGTGACTAATTATTTTTAATTGTTTTCTTTATAAAAAAGATCAAGATTGTTAGAGTGTTTCTTCCCCTCCAAAACATCTACAAGTGATCAGGCTACCAAACAGACTAATTAGATGTCAAATAGACTTCAGTTCTTAAATTGGTTTAGTTACACAATACAAAACATCGCATTGGGAAGCAGATGGCGTGTCATATTTAATATGTCTTGTAACTTGCCTGAAACCACTTCAAAGTTTTCTTAAAGAAAATGTTGCTACTACTGACCAAGCAAAATGCCGCTGAGCATCTCTCATCGTAACGGCAAGGTGTTGAGCCAGGGGCTTGCAAATAGTCACTGACTTCAGGGGCTTTGAGGTATCACTTAAAAGGGTTTCTATTCAGAGGATAAAGAGCTGGCACTCTCTTAAAAAATTGGGACCTTTTAACGTCAGGCAAATTGGACGTCAGAAAAATTCAAAGCTGTAATATAAATAGTTTTGAAAAATCTTTCTCTGTCCCTGGACTACATAGAGAGATGAGTTCAACTCAGAAGCCTTTTGGGCTTTGCCTGCACTGCACTGGAATCTAGAAGATATTTTTAATAGGAATATGGAGAAAGAAAAACCCGGCAGCAGCGTGGGGAACTGTTAGGCTTGTTTGCAGAAACATGAAAATGGCTTGATATCTTGTAACTCAAGTCATTACAGCATTAATAAAAACAGCATTAAATGCTACCAGGCTGTTCCATTACAACCTTAATTACTGAAAGAGTAGTAAATGAGTGTTTGGGTGACAAACAAGTTTAGGATTGTGGTGGAGATTAATACGGGAGTGGAGGGAGAGCTGTGCTTGAGTAATCAAAACTAGGAGATAACCTCAGTGGTATTTTGAATCCATGCCCAAAGCTATGCTTCGGTGGCCTTGGAGGGTCTATTTGTTGCATAGGTGGAAAAGTCTGTGACATGTTGACAGTGGCAATGAAAACAAAGTCAGTAACAGGTGAAGAGATGAGGTTTTTTGATAGGCTCTAGGATATATAAAAGGTCAGCGTAAGTGTCCTCAGATGATTTCATGCTTGAAGAAACACAGCTCCCCATGGTGGGTTTATTAAATGCTATTAGAAGAACATTAGTTTGGGTTGGGGTGAAAAACAGAAAATAAAGCAGTGTAGGCAAGTAAGGTCAAGAGTTTAATTTCTCTCTAATATTCATTATTCATAAACAGTATTAGTTCTGTTATTCAAAATTCATATTTCTAAAGAAAAGTGGTAATCAAAAAGGATTATTTCCAAATTAATATTTTAACCTGATGTGCAAAGTTTAGACATATGGTATTCTTTGATCAAAACCTTATCCAAAGTAGTGGAATTAACTCCCTCCCTTCTATCCATCTCTTCCTGAGCTCATATATGGCTGGAAAAGCTGGGTAAGCTTTGCCACGGGGCATCCTCTTGTCAAAGATGCTTAATTGCCTTCAAGTCTACTAATCTAATATATGAACAAATACCAAAGCAATTAATTGTGTTGATTTAAAACCCATTTCTCCTCTTTTCCTCCCATTTCCCGCTCCCCAATCTCTTGCCACAGTCATCCTGTTGGCGACAGATTATCTATAGTAAAATTGGGCAGCATGTGGATGGTTTTGGTGGCTGAAGGTGGTGATTTGCAGGGTGAGCGCAGTTTTAAGAGGGAAGGAGGAGATGGAGGAGCTCTGTTGTGTTGGTGGCAGAGGATGGGACAAGGTACAGTCTGAAACTGCTGTTGGGTGTGGGACATTTGGTCATCACCATGGGGAAAGAGGAAAACCAGGCTGGATTGCAGCTTCCCAGGGCAGGGAAAAGGGGAGCTGGTCCTTTCGAGTTGTTTTCTCACCCTTTAGTCCCCCTGCTGGTAACAGAGTTTATAATTAGCCTCATTAATACGGTGCACGGGGTCTCAATCAATCTCTGGGCAATCACTCCAAGGATATCCTGCTAAAGGAGTATATGATAAGTGCGTTTGGCACCAGGACGTGCTGAAGATTTTTGTCCGTGGTGCTAATTGCTGGTGTCAGCCTTCTGCTGCTGCCAGCGGCACGCGGGGTTGGAAATTTTCCTGAACGGCAAAGAGTTTCCTTGAAACAGTCTTGCCTATATTTTAGTTCCTTTTATGCAGCAAGGGTTGTTTCATTGGTGCTGTTGGGAGGGATTTGAGGAGGTGGTGTGGGAGCCCCTGCTAAACCCAGGGGAAGGATGGGGTGGACTTGAAAGGTGTTTCTCACCTTTGGTACTTTAGCAAAACCTGTTTCTAAAAGCAAAGCAGAACTGAAAGCGTAAAATGAGAAAAGCATGGAGCAGGATGGCTTTGCGTTTTGTGTTTTTTCTTGCTTCCCCAAAACACGAGTGCATGACAGCATGGTGCCGCACAGAGCTACAAGATTCACAGAATAGTAACCAAGTGGAGGAGAAGGGGAAAATGAATGCAAAAAGACCTTGATTAATTCGGGGTTTTCCAAAAAAAAAAAAAAAAAGGAAAAAAAAAGGGCATCCACTGTGTTTGTGGGGTAGGCAGCTTTCCATCACATGCGTATCACATCATCTCATTTCATTCGCCTGGTGGCATGATTTATCTTTTGGTACCCAGTGGGTTTTGTCCTGTGTGGGTTTGTGGACCTTTCCCTGCTTTTGCTCTAGATTTACAGATCTTGTGGAACACTTAATTATTCTGTCGATAGACTTACTTTTATTAGTTTGCTTCCTGGACCCTTCACAAGTAATCCCAATATCCTACGGCTTCTTTTATCAGTAGCTTGAAACTCCTCATCTCTTGCGTTGCAGTGGTGCCTCAGCTGATGGACTGGGTCCCATTCAGCTCTTTATTTCTTTAAACGCAGAGGAAGACTGGAAACTTGGTTGTGTTGCAAAGGAGTTATGGAAACTTTCAGCATGATCGCACTTCTGATCTTGCAGTGGGAGTAAAGATGCTGGAGCATTTTTGAGAAATCTGGGGGGAAGTGGGTTCTCGGGAGCCTTGACTAACTGATGGTTTTTGGATGTTTGCTCACAGTTGGCTTCTCCACCCATCTTCTCTGTAGCTGTGTACTAAGAAAAACTATTGGGAGAGGAGGTTATATTTTGCAGATAGTTCAAGTCTCTGCAATATCTGTGCTGTTCAGAGAAAGTGAGAAAAGGAGAAAGTAAGAAGGTGGAAGCCAATAGAACGAAGAACCAGCCGCAGCATGGACCTTGAGGACGACGTTGAATCCTGCCTTGCTCATTGTTTTAATTACAAATATTTTACCTTTCATTTGCATGGGGGCAGGGCTCTAGCAGGAGCTCCTTGACCGTACGTTGGAATGAACAAAAGCAACTCAAGAAATGTGACCTACCGCTGCCTTTTGTTCTCAAAGCTATTTTCAGTGACTATAGGCTTTGTTTGCGCTACGTCTGAAAAACCTGTGTGGCAGTCTCAACTGGTGGGCTCCGGGAGGATGGGAAGGCCCTGTAACCATTTCCCCCATTTTATTTTCCATAATGTGCAAGCATTTTAAACAGAAAACCTGACAAGTCGTTTCCTATCATGCATTGTAATTATCTATTATAATAGGGAATAAAGGATTAATTAGTTTTCAAGCTGCAGATATGATTTAATTAGTTTTCAAGCTGTATCTGAAACACCTGTCTTGGCAAAATCAAAGTGCTTTCAGTTAGGGGAATAAAAGAAAAAGGGGAGAAGGAGGGGAAGAGAGGGGGAGTCCAAACCTGGCAGTGCTCACCCGCCGCGAGTCGCTCCCCTACTTTGCATCCTCAGCAAGACTTGATGTGCCTCTTCGTTTTTTGGGGGGGAACTCAAGGATTTGGGGACAGGTCAGTGCTGAGTGGTCATTTTAGGTCAAACCATGTTTTTGCTCTAGGTGAGCAGCTCCACCGTGGGCAGCAGCTTCTTTCATTAGGATTAAGTGTGACTCAGGAGGAAAACGGGTGTAAAAGGGGAGGATTTGGGTAGGTTTTACTATGGCACGTGGCACTTGCAGGAAGGTGACTGCCCCAGCTGCAGTGTTGCCTGGGGCCAGCTCTGCTTCGAGTGCAGCTGCATCCTCTCTACTATCTTCATTTTCCAAAATAATAATAATAAAATTATCCTACAAGAAAATAAGCTGCTTCTTCCCCTTCTCCACCCCCCTGAAAACATATTTCTGGAAGAAGTTTCCAAAGGGGAGTTTTGCATTTTTGGAGATCAGAAGAAACGGACCATTCCTGTTTTGGGGCAGTATCTACAGCTTTTTTGCTTGCAACTTGTTTATTTTTTAATTTTTCCTTCCATCTCCCTTTCACCCCAACATTTTTATTTTGCATTCTGCCTCGCAAAGCAGCACAACCCACCCGGTCAGCCGTGCCGCAGCTCGCTCTCTTCCTGTAGTAGTAGTATAAAGGTCGCGCTTCCCTGCCGTGATTTTTTTTGGCCGGGTTATTTTTAACCAGGCACAGCCCCGGCCGTGCTTCTCCTCTCCCTGCTATCCTCCCCGCACGCGACGCAGCCCATGCGAGCAGAACCCCAGCCCTCTCTCAGCTCCGTTCCTTTTGCCTCCGTTGCTGTTACGATGACGATTATTTTATTTATTTAATTTTTTTTTTTTTTTTTTTGGAACCGCTGGGGCTCTGCGGTCGAGCTGTGCCTGGGCGCTCGCCAGCGGCTATAAATAGCCTTGTGTACAAGCAAGAAGCGCCTGAATGAGGTTGAGCGGCAGGAAAGGAAAAGCCCCTTTTGGCTTCCAGCTGGCCGCCGGCCAGGCAGCGCATTGCTTCAGCAGCCGAGCGCTCGGAGGTAGCGTGGGAAGGAGAGAGCAGGGAAGCGAGATGGTCTTTCTCCGGTGAGAGGTGCGTGTCTGGGCTTCGGCTGCCTTTTCTGAATGGCAGCGCTCGAGGCAGGGGGGGTGCTGCCTGCTTGTTGCCCAGCTTTAAGTCCTGTAGGTTTGGGGAAGGGAAAAGGGAACGGCCAGGCTCTGCCCGGGGCAATGGGGAGGATGCTGGTGTTATGGCAGCACCGAGAGGGTGCTGATGCGAGTGGAGACTGCAAGGAAATACTCAAAATCACCCTAAATAAGCACACCTATTTCCCTCACTGCATAGATACCCAATTTAAATATATTTTGTTAATTTAGTCTTTTATCTCTACATATATTTGCAAGAAAAATTAAAGAGTAGTAAAGCACCTTTTAAGTGTCATGTGTAGAAGGAGGGATTAAATGGCACTGTTACTGGTAAGTGGGTTTCTACCAGAACACTCAGAGCCACTTTTTCAATGAAGACTGAGCTGGAATGGGAAAACCCTGACCTTGCCCTGCACCATTCCTCCCGCAGCACCGATGGGCTTTCGAGGAAGAGCTACCATTGGCGTGGGCTGGCTTTGTGGGAGGGCAGGACGAGGGCTGAGGCTGCTGATTTTGGCTTTCCGTGTGCTAATGGAAAAACAGCACAAAACCCCACCAAACCTTCCTTCTGAGTACAGACTGAATTCACGACTTTTAATCTAAAACTGGAGTATTTCAATGGGTTGTAAGCTGCCACAAGTGGGGAAGAAGTAGAAGAGTTTAGGCAATTTATTAATTCTTCTGTCTCCCTGTTATCATTTGTCTGCAAAGTCGGCGAGGAACATTTCTGCTGAAAAAAAAAAATGACATCCTTCAAGAAGTACAGTCAATGATTTACTTAACTGGGCAAGATTTCCTAAAATTTCAAAACTGATGAATTAGCACTGCAAAAAAAAAAGTAAGCAGGGCATTTGGGACCAGCTGATATGCCGAGGAAGGCAGCATTAGTTTTTAATAGTGCTGGTAATGAGTTAATGATTGTGTATATGGCAGCCCCATCTACTGCAATGTTTATGGTCGTCTTTGCTGTGCTATGACTGAGCAGTAACCATCCCTGCCCAAAATATTCAGAGATCCTGCAGGGTCTGCTTCAGAGAAGCCTCACGCTGTGGTGCTTGCTCCCTTAAATGTTTTAGAGACCTTCTTTTTGGATGCTTCATTCTAATTACATTGACAGTCCTGCAATATAGATAGTGGAGCAGTAGTTTAGTAAATAAATAAATCCCCTCTTTTTGGTTTCATACCTATTCATGTGCTATCGCTGCATTATAGTGCTGGCTAGTTTTTTCTTCTATAATTGAATAGTCTCAAAATGCAGAAACGGCACACTATTTATTTGAACTGTTTAGTGGAAAATTAATTGGACTGTTTTTATGAGTGGTCCTTTGTGTCAGAGTCTTATTTTTAACGGGCTGATTTATGTAGCTAGAGTAAAAGGACTAAAAAAATTCTCCCTCATGTGAACTGCTGAGGCTTCTTCTATGGAGTTCCAGGTTTGGATTTTGTCGTTTCTGCTTCTGTAGGAGGAGGCGGAAAGTTTCGAGCAGCACAGCTGCGTGGCACAGCCACGTCTGTGTGTGTGCTTCTGGTGGGGGAGAATGCAAAACATCCACGTTTTCCCTTGTGCTGTCGTGACACGGGGGCTGCTTTCATCTCCCACGGTGAAACGCGAGATGCTGCAAGGGGAAGGGATGCTCCTGACACCGAGGGGGCTTTTGCAGCCCCTCGCATTCCTCGGGCAGCTGGTTCAGACAGGGACCCTCTGGAGGCAGGGGCTGGGGTCAGGGCTGCAGGCTGGGAATGCCGTTAGGGGCAACGGGAGTGACCGAGGTCCACAGGAGCCCTCTGGGATGACACTGAGCAGTGCTTTTCCCTTGTTCAAAGTAGGTGATTTGTTCTGCTCCTTGGGGTTTGCTCTCCGAGGTCAGAGACCAAATGCCAGCCCGAGCAGGGAGTCTGCAGATGATGATTTGGGGTGTCTGCAAAGAAGAGGAGGTGAGGGCACTGCCTGCAGTCCCACGGTTTTAAGACTTCGGAGCTGTGGTTTCTGCCTTTGCTGGCACCGTGCTTGGCTATGGGAGGTTTCCATCCGAGGCACAGCGGGGGAGCCTCTCCACAGCAATACCTTGCTATCCAGGGAAACGCTCTTATCTCTGTGATAAAATTCTGGTTCTGTTGGTTTTGGCAAAGAGCCTGCTCCCCTTACAGTCACGACAACTGCACAAGTTAAATGGTTCAGCACAGGACAGACGTTTTAAGGGACCTGAGCAAAGCAAGGTGGCTGGAGCCCTGCTGCTCCAGTCCCTGTGAGCTCCCTCCTTCGCGGCGTCGGCACGTTCGTGGCAGCACGGGTTGTTGATAGGGAAGTGTTGTCCTCTAATAACTGAGAGATAGCGGATAAGGACACATTAGTGGGGAAGGCGCTGCATGAGAAATCAGCACCAAAAGCACTCCAGGGTTTGCCGGCCCCATGCAGAGCTCAGGGCACTCCTGGGCTGTGCAATTCCTGGAAAATCCAAGAGTTGGTAGGAGTTAGTGCTAGCCCTGAGGCTGAAATTTGGCTTATTATGCTACAGTACCTCTACATTTCACAGTTTTTTGTTTGTTTTCTTTCAGTTTTGACTGTATTGAGACCTCCTAGTCTGTAAGCACAGAAAATGCTGCACTGGGAGGCTGAAAATACTATACCAATGTTTGCAAGATATTTGAGCCATCACATGGAGCTTATGTATGCATCCAGCATGTACTACTTGAAATTGTCTCCTGGCTCTACAAGAAACTGCCATTGTGCTCAAACCACGTGTATATAAGGTGCTCCTTGCCCTAGGTGATCAGGTTGCATCACTTCGGGCTGGGTTGAAGGACTGCCAGGTCATGACAAGTGCGTTCAGTATGCGAAGAACAGGATGCGTCATCCCCGATCAGCAAGTCTCTGTCTTTGTTACTACTGTTATGTACATCTTGTGTGTATTGATACATACGTGCATTGAAATCGTGGAAAGTGTGCTAGGAGTTCACACAGTTTTGCAGGGCTATTTCAGGAGCAAAACACCCTGAGTGATCTGGATGCCTGTAGTCACTGGAGAGAGTGGGCTGCAAGCATTCCTACCGCATGTTTTCTTTCTGTATTTGAAACTCATACTGGAGTATGAGATCAGAGTTGTCTTTTTGAGAGATGGAAAGCAAGTATTTGGGTGCACAGTGTAGTCACCAGTGTAATTACCCTTCTAATTAATGAAAGCCTTAGTTCTGACATCCAAAGGAGTGGTTGGGAAGAATGCACGTCGATGTGCTGGGTTGTGGGTGTCCCTGACTCGTGCACTGAGCTCTGCTGGCTCAGGGTGCTGGGGCTGAGCTGCCGCAGGTCCCCGATGAGATGCGCAGGGCAGGGACGCCAGCTATTAGCAGAGTGTTGCAGGCACACTGCCATGGAGGTAGAGGTGAAATCGCAGTGGCCTGATGCAGATTGGCACTAAACCTTGCCAAATTAAATGTTCAACCTTTCCTCTGTCAGGGGTTGCATTAACGGGTGGTGTAATTAAGAAAAAAAACTAGTAATTTTGCTCTGAGAGAGAGTTGAGAGGGGTCTTGTACCTAGAGTTGCAAGAGCCAATAATGCAGATGTCTGTCCAATTCAAGTGTTTGTACTTACAGGTTTTTACAAAAAAGATGAGGCAGTAGGGAGAATTAATTCTAGTGCCAAGTAGAATTCCAATTCCTGCTGCAAAACACTGTGACTTAAAGAAGTGGAGAGGATGGAATATGGTTAGAAGGAAAGGTAAAAACCCTTTCCATCAGTGGAGTGACAATAACAATCAGTTGCTCATTGCTGATCAGAGTTTTGGTTGTATTAAATGGGCATAGTTTCAGGCTGTGCCTTCTTGTCACTTGTTTTGGTAAACTATAACCAAAAAACACACAAATTAGCATGTGCACATTAAAGCAGAAGGAGGTTTTCATCCTGGCTGCTCAGCATCATGTCCCCTCCCAGGGCTCTGCTGTCTCCCCAAAAAACTGCTGCTGATGGTTAACCATCATTTATTAAACAATAATTCCACCTGCAACAAGCTGTGTCATTTCAGGGAGAAAGGAGCTTTGTATCAGTCTGTTTTGCTGATTCTTGCCCTCCTGGGCATCACAAGCTCATGCTGGCAGGCTTGCAGGCTGGATGCGGAGAGAAGAGCAGAGCAAAGAGAAAAAGCCTGATTTCTGCTTTTTCCCACCAAAGGAGAAGATCCCTGGGAGGGTAGCTCTTGTGCTGGGGTCTTGATTTTCTTATAATCCCATCTTTATAGCAGTTTAGAGCCCCGCTAATGAAAAACTTTCTCTTAAATTAGTTAATTGGAACTACATATTTCTCTTTTCTCTGCTGAAGAGGCAGATGTCATTCTCTAACCCTTTACTTAAAAACAAGTGTAACACAACTCCTCTATTCAGAGAGGGTAAAGGCAGTGGGAGAATGAGGTTGAAAATCAAGCATCTTGTTATTCATTCCTATTCCTCTTTTGTTTTAACGTGCAGGGAAGTGGAAGCCTTGGTTGCTCACATGGTAAAGTGGTTTTAAGCAGTTGAGCCATTTAAGCTAGATTTTGTTTTCTGCTCCAGAGATGGCAGGATCTCAGCTGAAGCAATGGTCGCGACGTGGTAGCCCAGACCTTCCTTCAATTTCATGTTCCTCTATTGAAGCTGTTTCTGTATTTTTTTTTTAAGCTCTGTTGTTCTGTAGCTCTTCCATGTCTTCACGGGAAGCTGCGCAAAACTGAACATCATGGCTGTGGTGACTCTGCAGTGCTGGAAGGAAAATATTTGGGTTTTGTGTCAGGATGAGCCTGAACTGTGGGGTCTGCGGGGTGGAAAGGGAGAGCTCTCCAGGTCCTGTGAGACCCCCAGTAGCCACGTAGGTGCTGCTGATCATGCCCAGGCTGCCTGAAGAGGCCGTGCTGGTCCTTGCATCTCTTTGAGGTGGCCCCTGTGGTGGTTTAAACCCAGTAGGTAGCTGAGCTCCGGCATGCTGTTCTCCTTCCTATGAAGGACAGGGGGAGAAAATATGATGAAAAAAAGCTCATGGGTTGAGATAAGGACAGGGAGATCACTCAGCAATTACCATCACGGGCTGTACTCAGTGGAGGGGGATTAATATAATTTATCACCTATTACTAACAGCCTAGAGCAGTGAGAACCAAAAGCAAACTAAAAATACCTTCTCACTCCTCGTCCACCCTCTTCTCCCTCCTTCCCCCGAGCAGTGCAGGGGAACAGGGACTGGGGGCTGCGGTCAGTCCCTGAGGCTTTGTCCCCACTGCTCCTTCATGGTCCCTCTCTGCCCCTGCTCCCCACGGGGTCCCTCCCACGGGATGCCGTCCTTCCCGAACTGAGCCTGCGGGGGCTGCCCACAGGCAGCAGCTCTTCAAGACCTGCTCCCACACGGCTCCGTACCACGGGGTCCATCCCCCAGGAGCAAACTGCTCCAGCACGGGTCCCCCACGAGCGGCAGCTCCCCCCAGACCCCCTGCTCCTGCGTGGGCTCCTCTCCACGGGCTGCAGCTCCGGCCCGGGGCCTGCTCCTGCGGGGGCTCTCCATGGGCCGCAGCCTCCTCCAGGCCACATCCACCTGCTCCACCGGGGGCTCCTCCACGGGCTGCAGCGTGGAGATCTGCTCCGTGTGGGACCCATGGGCTGCAGGGGGACAGCCTGCTCCACCAGGGGCCTCTCCACAGGCCGCAGGGGAATTGTGCTGCGTGCCTGGAGCACCTCCTGCCCTCCTGCTGCACTGGCCTTGGGGGCTGCAGGGCTGGGTCTCCTCTCTCTCCCAGCTGCTGTTCAGCAGCAGGTTTTTTTCCCCCCTTTCTTAAATCTGCTCTCCCAGAGGCCCAAACAGTGTTGCTCATGGCTTGGCTCTGGCCGGCGGTGGGTCCCTTTGGAGCAGCTGGACCTGGCTCTAATCTGACATGGGACTGAACTCCTCACAGAGGCCACCCATGCAACCCCCAGCTACCAAACTCTTGCCACGTAAGCCCAACACACGCAGTCACAGGTCTCCAGCTATCACAACCACCCGTTTAGTGTCACAGCTCCTTGCAGGACACTCAGGGCTGCAGCATCCAGCAGAGCCCTTCCAGTAGCAGCCCCAGCGGTGCTGTGCCACTCGAGGGACTGAAGGCGCTCCTTCAAGCGGTGCCACATCACGGTTTGCTTGCAGCGAGCAGGAGGTGTCAGCAGTTCTGTTTACGAGCCCCTGTCCTCTCCCCTGTAAGTCATTCCTGACAAAAGGAAGTTTAAACACTCGCATTGATTCCTGACTGGGAGTGCAAAACATCTGCACATGGCAGCGACGCTGAGATTTTTCAAAGCAGCCTAGAGGATTTAAAGTGCTTTTAACATCTCCGGCACGGTGCTCCCAGGCCTTGGACCGTTGCTTTTAAGCATCTGTAAGTCACAAACAGATTTATGAGATAAAATGCTGGAGGCTGTTAGTCGTCTCAGTGCATACTTTTGTTATTATTTCTTTTGAGGAGAGCACGCGTGCTAAATTTACCCTTTTTAATGTTTGGAGATTGATACTTACAGATTTGGCCTCTCTAAAAGCATGTTGGGTTTTGTAAACAACGTGATGGCATGGAAGTGAGATTTCTGGAGACTTTTTTGTAAGTGTCCTTCTCCCTGTCTCTGAAGAAACTACTCAAAATATAGTTCTTATGGTTTAACACGTGTTACATATAAGAAACCAAGATGCTTTTTAGTTTTCAAGGAAAAGCTGCTTTTTTAAAAAAACAACATTTTTTTAACAGAAGTGGTTAATTTTTCTTGCTTTTTAATAGAGTGAAAATGTTTCATACTTGAAAGCTCCCTTTGAATTTTTTTTGAAGTGGCTAATTACATCTTTGCTGGGAAAAAAAAAATCTGAATATTGTATAAGTCCCAGTATTTAGGGAAAATGTGGGAAAAGAAGAACTTCTATTTAAAACTATTTTATGTGTCAGACATTTTGGAGTTCCTTGTCTTTTGTGTCTTGCTCACGTGCAGAGGAGGTACCCGGATAGTGCAGGTGACCGCTCTGCCGGGTTGGTACCTGGCTCCGTGTGATACCCCCATGCAAGCAGCCGGCCACAGCTGTGAAAAAGCTTGCGGGAGATCCCCGCAGATCGGCTCTGGTGTATGTTACCAGCTTGTCAGGACTCGCTTGACAAATTGAAAATTAGCCAAATGCTTTCGCGAGCCAAAAGTAGCCCGGGATGATGCGCCTGCTTTGTACCGAAGAGCTCTCTTCAGTGCTTTAAGGTGACTGACTCCAAAATTATTAATAGTGCCCTAATAAACCTGGACAGTGATCCTATAAATTTCTACATGTTAGGGGGGTCAAGCAGTGAAGTCAATATTAATTAATAGTCAAATGCAGTGTTTTATTTCATGTAATCAGCCTCCTGACAGCCTGAGCAGCCTTGGAGGTTCGTTACACTCAAAGAGTGGGAGCGGTGCCAGAGCATCCCATGCTCCGTTGTTATAAAACAGCAAATAATCTCGAGCTGTTCCATGTAATAGCTGCAGATTTAATATGTCACCTCTGTGATATATGCCTCCGGGCCCTTTCAGAAGGGGAGATGTTCTGGTGGACCTTCTGGTGGTTTCTTCATACCCTCCCACCAGCTCTCAGCGCAACCTGCTCCCATCCATGGTCCAGCACAATGGAGCAAATTGAATTCTGGCATCACTTGAAGCTAATGTGGCTTCAACACAACGATGCTAACGAGTTTCTGGGTCCTCTTCCTGTGGGCATGTTGATGAAGCTGTAGGATCGTGCTGGAGGAGATGGGAGGAAGGAGGGCAGAAGCAACCTTGGTGTTCCTTGGGCAGGGAGCAGAGAGAGGGGGCTGCAGGAGGATGGGCTTCCAGTGATGGGGGTGACGGGCTGGTGGGTGTAAGCTGGGGAGGGTTTTTTTCTGTCTTTTTGTTCTCTTTATTTCCTACCTCATTTTCTCATGGAAGACATAAATATCTTCTGAGGAGAAAGCATTAGGAGCAGGAAGAAAGAGAAAGGTAAAGAGTGGCTAGATTCAGATGGGCCAAAGCAACCAGCAAAAGTTGCCTTTATCATGAAGGCAGGAAAGGGGTGCAAAGACCTGGGCATCAGGGGGAGCTGGGGTGGTTGGTGGCTTCCATGAGTTTGTGGTGGCAACTCCAAGACAGAAGGTTGCAGGGAGAAAGGAAGAACCTGTGGAGAAAGAGAGGGGCTCCAGAGGGAGGGAAGAGGATGCACTTAGGGGAACCAGCCAGCTCTGGTGTAAACTAGATGACTTCAGAATTGTTTAGCATCCAATATGGGGGATATGTAAAGCCTTCAAGTTTTTTTTAAGGACGAAGGATGGCATTTGTGTGTCAGGAATGTCAGACTGCTGTGCTCAAAAGCAAATCCATTTATTTGGAGGAACAGTTTATAGATTTTTCTACCTTTCAGTAGCTGCTCTGCAGCTTCTAGAAGTTCCTCATAAACTCTTCTCCTGTGAAAATACCTGTAATGTGCCCCAAATACAAGCCTTCACTCCCTGAAAAGGGGGTGACGGGGAAGAAAGAGGATCAAAAAACAGCAGAATATTTTCCAGGCAGATGTGCAGATGCCTCTTGGCTGAGGATATTTGGCAGCTCCAAGATTAACGCTTCATCCAGGTATTTGTATTTTCTCTCTAATCCGTTATTAGAGTGAATTAGGATACCTTTTGGCTGCCATCTCTTTTCCACACCGCAGGCTTCTCATAAGTTATTTATGTGGGAGAAGTCACCTTATTAATTATGTTCCTATATAACCTTACGGTGCTGATGCAAAGCATTCCCCAGCGAGGAGGATTCACGTGTGATGGAGCCGGGCTGGATCCACAGCCCTCATCTTCAAACCTGCATCATACTTCATTCTTGTTGAAAAAAACAAGAATTTGCAGAGATTTGTGGCCAGTTAACCCGGGCAATACTTCATTTCTGTTGAAGAAAAAAAGAGATTTGTGACCAGCTAAACGCATACTATTGGATTTTAAAAAGATCGCATATACACACATGCACACATAAATACAATATGTGAATATAAAATAAACACGTATTCACTGCCAGTGCTACTTATGGTACATTAGTGCTTTAATTCAGCTGAAATATGTTGTGCCTGTCATGCTGTTGAAGTCAGAGTTGCAGTCGCGGGATCGCAGCATCCTTGCTGAAGGATCCTTCCCTGCAGGGCAGCGTGGTGGTTTGTTCTCCAAGGAGGCAGCGCCGAAAAAAACTGAGTGTTTTGCTTTTTCCAAAGCAAAATTTCGCTCTTTTCATCTTTTTTCCCTGCCGTTGAAGACAATTGCTTCATTCAAAGAAAATGAGATTTTGATTGAAATCTTCCCGTCTCTGAGTTTTGGCCCCAGTTCAGTGGAGCGCATCTTGTGATTCTAGTTTACACCCATCATATATTTATAAATATTGTCCAAATGTCATGTTTAAGGCCTTTACCTGAAGGATATGGGCTAACACATGTACCTGAATGCTCTTCTGAATCTGGGTCTTTAATAACATTAGCCAGATGTTCGGCAGCCTGTTTTTGGGGGGCGTATCCAGATGGAGCGTAGGAGGGGAAGCTCTTCCTATCATTCTCTGCTTTTCTAACGCTTACAGACATAGTTGTTCATCTTCCACATTTGTGTATCCAGATGCAGATGACAGTAAATGTTCTGAAAACTAACCATTTTTCAACAAAATTGTTGAAATAATTTTGCAGAGCTTGGTGTTTCCTTCCATGAGCACTTCTTATCCCAAGAGGTTTCCTAACGGGACGTTAATTGGCAGCGCTGCGTGTCCACCTGTTCTGGTCTCTGCTCCTCGGCGGATGAATTTTTTGAAGGCAGCATGTCTTTCTCCATTTACCCTGAGAAAAAAATGCTGGGTTGAATGAGATGTGCTTCTGCCATCTTTTTGTCAAATATTTTCTCGCATCTGGGCTTTTGGGGTGTGAACCATGTGGCTCATGTGGCCAGTTATAGCAAACTTCTGGCTGATGGGACACGCCCAACACTGGGGTGATCGCACCAACCTTCCCTTCCCTTCCCTTCCCTTCCCTTCCCTTCCCTTCCCTTCCCTTCCCTTCCCTTCCCTTCCCTTCCCTTCCCCTCCCTTCCCCTCCCTTCCCTTCCCTTCCCTTCCCTTCCCTTCCCTTCCCTTCCCTTCCCTTCCCTTCCCTTCCCTTCCCTTCCCTTCCCTTCCCTTCCCTTCCCTTCCCTTCCCTTCCCTTCCCTTCCCTTCCCTTCCCTTCCCTTCCCTTCCCTTCCCTTCCCTTCCCTTCCCTTCCCTTCCCTTCCCTTCCCTTCCCTTCCCTTCCCTTCCCTTCCCTTCCCTTCCCTTCCCTTCCCTTCCCTTCCCTTCCCTTCCCTTCCCTTCCCTTCCCTTCCCTTCCCTTCCCTTTCCGCTCCTCTCCTCTCCTCTCCCTTCCCTCTCCCTCTCCCTCTCCCTCTCCCTCTCCCTCTCCCTCTCCCTCTCCCTCCCTAATGAATTTTGTGTGTTTGAGGAGACAAATGGAGGAGTGCCTCTCAAAGGTGCCTGCTGACGGGCTCTCCCCACTCCATCAGTGTTTTCTGGTTCAGACCTGGGTGATTTTTAGCTGCAGCATCCAGGTTTTGAGCGCGTTTTGTTGAGCACGTTGAAAATCTTTCCGGTTGGCAAAGCCCATGTGCCTGCAGTATCGGGTTCCCCAGCACTGCGGTGGATTTTCTTTTAAAGCTGGCTGTCTCAAAATAGCTTGGTTGGGTCCCTTCTTGCTGAATTGGTGCAAAAGCAGGAGAAATATCCTGAAATCCATTCATTTGTTTGGGGACTGGTTTTGGAGTTGTTTTTCTTTTAGATTGATTGATGGTTTTCTTTTAATCCGTGGGGCCAAAAATTGCTCTTGGCTTGAGGAAGATGTGTTCCTGCAGCGTGGATTGAGATTCAGCTGCAATCTGGTGTGTCTTTTCCTAATGAGAAAGCTGTCTGCCTCCTCTCCCCCGTAGCATTTCTTGCTCTGTTTCTTGTCGGTTTTGTTCTCTTTAAGTGTGTGCCTTCCACAAAACCCAGTAGCTTGAGCATCTCCGAGCCTCAGTTAACCACATGCCTTGGAGATGGGAGGGTTTAGGTCCTTCTGAACTGCCACATTTCCCTGAGATGTCACTTGTAGCAGACACAGAACCCTTTTTGGTCCGTCAGCATCAAAGTGGCCAAGGAGGAGAAGTGCTCTGTTCCCACCAAGCTGCACAAATTGGGATGATTAAATAGGTGCTTTATGAACCGATTCCTCCGTCATGGGGTAGGTCTGAATGGATGGATGTGGACTGATGCCCACTCTTGGGTTTGGACATTCGTTCCTGAGTCGTTTTTATGGGGAAGAAAGAAAAAGCAGCTGCAGGGGCTGGCTGAACTGGTGATGCGTTGGGGTTGGAGCTGGTTGAGCTGGTGACGTGTTGGGGTTGGGTAGGAGCACGGGTGGACAGGGATCCAAGGTGCTTGCCTTGGCTGCACTCCATCCTCCAGGATGGGAAAGATGCTGAACATCTCCATCCCCAAAAGGCATTTAGGTGTTTCAGTGTCTTGGCAGCTCTGAGCCTTAGAGCTGCTTTTTTCAAAAGGTGTTGGTGAGTGTCGTTTTTTGGCGATACTCGTGTCTGAGTTTGGTCCTCCTTGCTTTTTTTCCTGAGCGCTAAGAGGCTTGGGGTGAGACGCTGCGACACATCTCCACGGGGATCCTCCTGTGTTTGCAGGGGAGCCCGGGGGAGCTCTGCGGTCGCCTGGGCAGGGACAGGATTCAATGCGAGAGCATCCCGTGTCAAAAACCAGTCCGAAACGCAAGCAGGGCTCGCCGGATTCCCCCAGCTCCCGTTTCTTGCAGCAGAGCGATGGGGACGGTCCTGGCCTACTTTGAAGCGAGAGGAAGGGAATGCGCCAGGGGAAGCAGGAGCTGAAGTTGCTAAGGAAACACGAGCGGGGATGCTTTCAGGGCTCTCACCTGATCCCTGCCACCGCCGCTCCTCGGCGCAGGTTCCCTTTCATACAAGCATCGTGTAGCCTCCCGGGTGAATTCACGGTCACAAAAACCTGCTCTGGTTGTTCCCCCTGGGATCGTTTCTCCCCCGAGGGGCAGCAGCAGCGCCCAGCAGGACACGAGGAGACGTGATCAGCTCCTGGGCTGCTGCGGGGACACGGTGCCCGTGGGCAGCACCCCGGTCCCCTCCAGGGCCAGTTCCCGAGGGCTGCGTGGGGAAGGAGGCAAAAGGGGATTTTCTCCTTTTAGGATGGCTTTTGGGGAATTGCCAGCTTTCCCTCGATAGGAAGAAACGCAGCAGGTTTGGGGGGTTTCTCTGGCTGCCCCCATAGCATGGGACATGGGACACGGGCCCCATCCTGGTCTTCCCCATTTCCATTGCTCTTACAAGTGCAGCTCCCATACGTCCCTCCGGACTACGAGTCCCAGGTTACTTTGCTATTTGGACGAGCTGTGCCAGGCAGCCTGCCTGGTGCTTAGCACAGTCCCTAACACGAAAGATGACTTTCATCGAATTTATCATTATGCAGGTATTTTCTTTCCTGCAAATGTTTTATTTATTGCAGTGATTATTGATAGCTGCACTTAGCAATTCTGGTGAGGCAAAACAACCTTCTACAGTGACTGCTTGTTTTTTTTTCCTTTTTTCTTTTTTTTTTTGGTGCGTGTGGAATAAAAATCAATCCTTGCGAAAATTTGAATATCTGGATTCCTCTCAGCTTGTTTTATTTTTTTCCCCCTCTGTAAAATTTAATAATGCCTTGTAAACGCATTCATCAGCTGCTCCCGTGTTCTTTAATTGAGCGCAGATGGATCCTGAACGAACAGGTTTTGTACAGCGCTGCTGTTCGCGTGAAAGCAGCGGTCCATTCAGTTTGAGTGCTTTTGGGGGTGGATGTGGGACTGTTTGCGGGGCGAGTATTTTCTTAAGTTGAAAATTAAACCATCAAGGAGACCCACAACTGAAACTTTCCCATGCTGGCTGGCTCCTGTGTCGGAATTGGAAGCAGCTGGCTTTGCTTTGTATTCATCAAGGGAGTGATTATCTCGCGATAATCTTGCCCCCTTCGTCTCCTGTTGCAGAAGTAAATAGAATTTCAGCTTGTATAAATGGAGTTTTGGCCTTGCACCTTTTGCTACCAGGGGCCAAAATTTGGGCGTGCTGAGCCATCTCTCGAGCAGCTTGGTGTCCCCACGCTGCGACAGCTCAAGGCTTTGCCAGGAGCAGCGGCGCAGTCGCTCAGGGACCATGTCGCACAGCTCAAAAGGCACACGGGATAGGTGTGCATGGGGTCTCCAAGAGCCTGGGGGTTCCCGAAGCACTCAGAACTCTTTTTCTTTAATGAAATATTTCTTGCTAGAGGCCTAGAACCAAAAACAGAATGAAAAAATGAGGTGGGACTCAGACAGCGTGGGACTGAGCCCTGGCCCAGGCTGCCCAGAGGCTGTGGGGTCTCCTCCTTGGAGAGCTCCAAAAGCCGCCTGGCCATGGGCCTGGGCACCCTGCTCGGGGTGGCCCTGCTGGGGCAGGGGCTGGGCCCGAGGGACCCAAACCCGCTCCTTCATTCTGTACCCCGTGCTTGGGTGCTGCGGCAGCACCTCGCTGACCTTGCCCGCAGGCTGAGATCAATCATTCCGGTGGCTCTGGGCGAGATGAGCCGGGATTAGCTGAGCTCCTGTCCTTAAGAGCCTTGGCTACGGCTGAGCTCCCAACTGGGCTGGCACGCAGGTGGCCGGCAGGTTTCGGGCTCTGCCTGGGGCCAGCCTCAGGTCCTTGTGCCCTGGTGCTGGCGGGGAGGGGGGTGGCACTGTCACCTCCACGAATCCCAGTGCCCCTGTCCCCACGCTACCGCCCAGCCTGGGGCTCTGCCTTTCCGGGCTGCTTTCAGCTCCTGTTTCAAAGGAAGGAGAAGACACGTAGAAGATGTTGTGCTCATCCCTGCTTTTATTCCTTGTATTTCCCTGCAGTATCCCACCAGTGGGTACGTGAAACCATGAGGTCGAGGGCAGCAGCTCCTTGCTGGTCACCAGCACCGGCACAGCTGGCCGGGAGGTGAGGGATGCTCAGTGCTCGCTCCTGTTCAAAATGCACTTGGCTTCTAAATTAGGACAGGGATTCTGCAGAAATACTTGGCATAGGTGTGTTGGAAGAAGGTTTTAAGGGTAAGCAGGTTATTTATTCTCTGCCTTGCGTGCCCAGCCTGCGTTAGTGCTGGGAAGTCAGTCGTGTTTGTTTTGTGGAAGAAGACCTCTGCCATAAATACTCCTCTAACCACCCGTCCACAGCAAGTGTGGGGTGGCTGTAGGGCATGATGGCCAGAGGGCACAGCTGGGGAAGGAGCTGCCATGGGACTCAGCACCTCCTGAGGACCCTATCCTGCACCGTTCCCTCCCCTGCAGCATCCAGGAGAGAGCACCGGGCTGAGCGGTGTGTGGATGAGCAACCCAGACCAGGGTTAGAGGCTAGGGCACCTGTGTGCTCGTGGTAACTTCATTTGAAACAGGACAATTTAATTGTTTTCCTCCTAGGGACGTAGGGACGAGCTGGCCATTGGGCAGCAGACTAAGTAAAAGGGGTTTGCAGGTGCCTCTTGGTTAAGGGATGGAGGAAGAGGGGTTGCAGGAGCTGAAACCTGCGAGGTGTTAGAGGAAATCCCTGTCTTTCTGCCAAATGTCTGCAGCGATGTTTATCCTCACATTTGTCTCACGGAAAGAATTAAATGTCGGCTTACATGTGTTCATCAACGCAGCCCTGAGGAGGTTTCTCCTATTCAAGAAATAAACACAGAGCTTGTTCGGCTTAAAATATTGCAGGCAGAGCTTCCTTCGGCCATCGCGCTGGCAGGGGGGAGCAGCTTATGGGAAGACGTGATTTCCTGGGGAGGTTTTAGTGAGGAAAGTCAGGGATTGTGTTTGTTTTCTAAACTTTGCTTGAGAATTTTGAGCTGCTCCGGTGCTGTGCTGAAGACCAGAGGCGCTTCAAACCCATCTCCGAAGTGTCCCTGGGGTGGTAGGGGAGCTAAAATCCCTGTTAGCCTCCCCGTGCATCGGAAAATGGATGCAGGCTTGAGCTGTTGGGCTGCTATCTTCAACGTGGGCTGGAGGAGGCTGCTGGTTTTGTGGTTGCCTGCAAAAGCAGCACCCTCTGAGGGTGCTGAGATGGGCTGAGGGTGCTGAGATGGGCTGCCCCTGCGTGGCTGCAGGATGGAGCATCTCCACCCCCGTCAGTGCAAGAGTTTAGTGCTGCAAGCCTCCATCGTGCAGGGCGAGAAGGGGAAGTCTCGAAGGCTTTTCACCTCTGCAGGTAATTTCAGTTTAGTGTTTCCATTAGTCTTCTTAAGTCTCTGGTGTGGGGTTATTGCTGCCCTGATAGATGGAAAATTCGCCCCTCGTTTGTCTCACTAAGGCGCTGGGAAGTTGTACACGAGGAGGGCTACGCCGTGTGCTAGCTGCTCCCCATCCCAGACAGATCATTTTAAATAGCGCCTTACTTTGCATTGTAAAAATAACCCTTCCCTCCTGTTTTTTTCCCCCTCATTTTCTTTTTCTTTTTCTCTTTTTTTTTTTTCCCCATTGCTGGCCGGTCATTCGACCACCACCCCAACCCCAATTGAGACCTGATGCGGAGGGGCAGATGAGGCAGCGAATGCATTCAGCCCGATGATTTCCACATGAGAAGGGCTCTGTGCCGGTGAAAGACGTGAACTCATTGCAGAAACCTCCCAAGAACAAAGCTTTGGAGAAAGGATCAACCTTATTAGCACATTTAAGGAGAAAGGGGGTTTGTCACTGTATCAGTTTATGCTTCAGCACATTAGTGTCGTAAATCTCTTTGTGGAAGGACTGATTAAAAAAAACCCACTGTATTTGCTTTGCTCCCTAAAAACCCAGAAAAGGAAAAAAAATGAAATTCCCAGCACACTACTTTGCTGTAAATCTTTTAAATAAAGTTTATGGGGTTTGATGGTTTGAAGCCTCCTACAGTTAAAATGATTTTTTTTTTTTTCAAGCAATCTTTTGGTTTCCCAAGTATTCTTCTGGCCTTTTCACTTGAAAAGGAAAGGCAAACTTTCATGAATTGAGCAGGGGCACTCTTTGAATGAAGCGAGGGTCAGTGCTTCTCTAGGCTTTTCTTTCCATTGTTTGAAGGATACACTGAGGATGCTAGGAGCAGATGTGCTGCTTCTATCCGGGCTTATTCTTCCCCTATTATGGATATGAGCTGCCTTTACATTAATTTCTCTAATGCTCGCTGCAGTTTAATCTACGGTACCTAATGTGTTGGGGCTGTTTGTGGGCAAGGAACGAGGCTCTTCTGGTGAAAGCCGGTACTGTACATGGACACCGCCTCATTTTTAATCAACAAAAAGTAGGATGAAATGTATTTGCAGAAGGAAAAACCAGCAGAAATCTTTTGTTTCGGTGATTTATGTTGCCAGATAGCATACCCTGAGCTTGTGACTTGTCCTGAGGTGTATCTGCATGTCGTCCTGGCACGGCTAGGTTGGCCAAACTCAGTTTTGGTGACGAGGGGCGAACTAACGCAGCATCCATCCATTGACTGGCAAATGTGAAATACCATTTGTAACAGCACCTGCCACTGGCATTTAGTTCCGGCTAAATAAATAAAAAAATAAAATGTGAAAGGTGAAGGAGATTGCATTTAAAATATGGGAATGATTTATCTGCATTTCACAGTATACGGCGAGATCAGCCCTCCCAGCGCTCTGAGCACTAGACTACTAATGGCTTTTGTTTGGCCAGCGACTCTCAATCTAAGTATGCTATAAATGAAATTGAGAACGGGCGTTTGTGGTCAGGAATGTTTTAATGTTAATGAAAAAGGAGTATGGTTTTTATTAGGGCGGAGGTAAAGCGGGGTCTGGCTTTGGAGCATCCATAGCAGCCAGCAACCTGGCAGATTTTTTTTTGCTTTGGGGAGAAATCCTGCAAACTGGGGCTTGCTTCTGTCTAAATTGCCATGACGATCTGCCTGGTGTTACTCACAGACATCGACAGCCTCCTTGTTTGGGCTGTGTCCCGTTAGGAAATGCTGTTGTGTCACTGCGTGGTAGTGCCTGGGCTCCTGCTGTTCCGATGTCCTTCCAGGTAGGTCTCGTGGCCACACATCACTGCAGCCACCGTTTCAAGGGCAGTATCTCTTTCACAAGGACTGTGTCTCTCTCTCACCCTCTGCACCTCTCATCCTCTTGAAGTGGAGCGGTTGTGTGAGTGAGGGTGTAAATGCATCCTCATCCTTACCCATCGCTAATAATGGAGGCGGTTTGTTCTGGTTGGGAAAAAAAAAAAAAAAGAAGATTGCTCATCTACTCCCATACCTTTCTGTTCCTTTCTCTTACCTTGCTCCCGCATGCAGGTGGGACATGGTTTGGGTTTGGGACACAGGAGTGGTGGCTGCAGAGAGGATGAATGAGCCCTACCCCATGAAATAGCCACGTGGAAAGCACCGAAGCTGTGGTTAGGTCTCCTTCAGCTCATGAGCAGTGCCCCAGGGAGGGATGTTTCTGCTCTGCTGGAGCCACCTGTGGCACTGCCCTCCTTCATAATTCAGCCTGGTTGGCACCTAGTTCGTGACCACACCATGCCCCCATGGCTGGGGTAACTGTGGCACTGCATGAGGCCAGCTGGAAGAGGTGCTCTGGGATGAAATGAAGCATGTTTCTACCTGAGCCACCTGCCTTAATCCCCTGAATGTTTCACTTCGGAGGGCAGGATGCGTATTTCTCACTTTCTTTCTGATAAGTATGTTTTAGAAGCAGGGCTAAACTTCAACCTGCCAAACTTACTCCATCCCCTGGTCAGCCTGAGTTAGAGAGATGCTGTCGTGAGCAGAATTTGTGGTGTGTTTGTGTGCTTGGAAGACTTTTCTTGATCCCCAGCCACAGGCTGACCATTCGGGGAAGCGTTCAGCTGCCCAAAGGAGTCACCCAGCAGCTTACTGTGACGGCCTTTAGATTTTGCAGACGTTGAGGTTGTCGAGGCAGCTGTGATGCACTAATTGAACCCTCTGCAGTGCGTGGACAGCGGGACCGTATCCTTGGATTCCTGACTCTTTTCTGCGAGGTGCTCTTCGGGCTTAACATCCCTTCCAAGATAACAGTCTGCTTAAGCCCCTCAGGCCGCTTAGCATTCAGCAGAGCTGCAAACAGCACGGTTGGCTGAGGAGAGAAATGATACTCGGCGCATCGGTTCCAAATCCGCCGGGGATACCCGGGATGTGGCAGGGGCGGCTGCTACCGAGGCGAAGCTCTGCCGAAGGAATTGGGACCAAGAAATCTGGCTGCGGTGAAATCTAATATCCACGCTGGCGTTTGAGTTGAAAACCGTCTGCTCAAGCTCTCCTGCTATTCCAGCCAAACAAGGCGGTGTGCTTCCAAGAGGAACCGTGCAGAAGTTGTGTCATGCATATGTAAATGGGGAATGGAAACAAGGTCGGGAGGTAGAAATCTTGCACCTTAGGGAAATGGGGGTGAAGATGGGAGAGATGCATGGGGAGAAGATACCTGGGAGGCACATCTGGCCGCTGTATAGAACTTCTGTGAAAAAATATGTCAAGTCCTCATCTCCTACTGAGGATGCACTGAGTTTGGGATTCCTGCTGTGCCCCAGAAATCATATTGCAGCTTTGTTGGGCTTTACTGTGCATTGAAATGCACGAGAAAGAGTCACTTGCTTTCTAGCACTGCTGTGACACGCTCTGTTCCCCCTGTCCCTTAGGCAGATAGTTTGCGAGGCGGGATTTCCCCAAAGCACTCAGTATTGACTCAGCCCTGCAAGGGGAGATATCCGCCGAGGGCCTCGCGAAACCCCTCCTGGAACTGCTCGGGTCTGGGAGGACTTGCACATATGCTTTGATCAGGCTGCCTGCTGCTCTTTAAACCAATATTTTGTGTGTAGCAGATAGCTGGGATTCCTGGAGGCTTCGTACCTCCGTTCTACAGCAGCTCTTCATCCGTCTTCCCTCTATAGTGACAATGGCTAGAAGTGAAAGACCCTGATCCAAAGCCTCTTGGGCACCTTCTTTTTGGGCTTCATTTTTTTTTTTTTTTCTTTAGGGACCTTCTGTTTTTATGCCAGAAAGTTGCAGCCAGCATCCCTGGAGCTGGAAGTGGGGTTTCCCACGCGGATAAGCTCTGGGAAGCAGCTTTCTGGTTTTCCCAGCACCAAAACACTGGGTGCAGTTGGGTGCTTGCACGCTTGAAGCTGGTGACCTGAAATGTTCTGTGTGGTTTGTTGTGATGCCTGGAAATGCGGCAGGGTGAGTCACAAAGAGAGCCTTAACCCAGGGAAACAGCGCTCTTAGAAGTGTTGGGAAGACTCGGGGTGGGGGGGGGGGGGGGGGGGGGGGAGGGGGGAAAAGCCCAAGGGCTGTGTACTTTGTTCTTAATTAGCTCTGGCCGTAATTTAGCTTGTCCTAGCTATACAAGGTAGCCTCGAGTGATGTGCTCGATGCATCTCAGCGGGAGCACCACTGCTGCACGGGGACCTGGCTGCGTGAGCTGCGGTGCCACCGCTGCAGTGAGCTTCACACCGCCCCACATCTCAGCAGTGACCTGCGAGTGCTTCCCCTCTCCCCATCCCACCTCGGTTTTGTTTTCTGGAAAGGGAAACCCGAGCACGTATGTGACAGAAAGCGTTGTTGCCAGAAACTCTGGATGCTGCGCTGGGAAATGCTCTTTGGACTGCTGTGGTAACACTCTCGCTCAGCACACCCTGTGTTTGCCTACCCAGTTTAAAGTGTTACCAGTTCCTGCATACAGAAACTATTTGCAGGAATTCATTAGCTTTCCTGCTCTTGAGCTTTGCAGCTTTTAAGCAGTGGCTGCTAACGATTTGGTCAGATGTGCTGTTGAAAATAAAATGCGATATAAATGTAATGTGTAATAGCTACTCCTAAATGGCTGCGCCAATGTGGATATTTCTAATCTGGAGCAGAGATTAATTTTTAATCTGTTTTTGTGTCATTGCGATATATCCACGAGGCTAAATTGGAAAAAGAAATGTTATTCCAGGATAAGCATGTTTGCTAGCAGATATATGGGAGAACCGTGCCTGAACGGCTCTGCTGCAATCGCCCCATGCGTGCACAAAGCACCGAGCGATTGCAACCAGCAGTCGTGGGCTGCAGTTTGAAGAGGGAGCCCATGATGTAGAAAATCCCTTGCAGGTGATGTGTCAGTCATGCCTGAGGACCAGGAGGGAGGGATAACAGCACCTCTGCTTCCCAGTTGAGGGCGAGCAGCCTGCAAAACTCTCAAGGCACTCTGGCCTTGCTGGAGCAGAAATGCCATGTGCGGCTGTGGGGCTCCTCTGGCTACCGTGTCCCCAACTTTGAAGCAACGCAGGATGCCACATTTTGCTTTTCAAAATAAAAAATGTGCCTTTTTTATTTTTTTTTTATTACTACACTTTTTCCCTTTCCCTTGTTTTTTTCCTTCTCGTGGGGGGGTTGTGATGGTGTACTTCAGCTATTTCTACACCCAGGCTGGGAATTACCCAATCTAAGACCTACAATATTTTCCTCTTAGCCCTGTAGGGTGGCTCAAAGCCTGGGTACTAAACAGCACCCATCCCAGCACCCACTGCAGTGGTCACAGAGCTGGCTCTGGATGTGGTGGGAATGAGGTGAAACTTCCCTTGGCTTTTTGGGTGTTCGTATAAATTGCTTCTGCAAGTTGGAAGAAGCCCTACAAGTTTGTTTCCTGGGTCACTCAAAACCACAACCCCCTTCATTGCTGCAAAAGAGAGCAGTTACCCAGGCTTTCCTGCCCTGGAAGGGGAGGATTTCAGGTGTCCATCCATCTCGACATCACTGGTGGGGAACAAGCAGAACTGGAGGAGGTGGAAGGGAAGAGCAGAGGGAGGACAGGACCAGGGCTGCAGCTGAAGTCCTTGGTGGGGGTAGCTCAGCAGTGAAGTCCTGCAGGATCCTAGGTTACTGGGAGTCCTTACAGCCCTGTGACATCTGGCCATAAGGGAACAGCTCATTTTATCTTAGCAAAACCAGCTGGGTGGTTTCACTGAGAACTGGGCATGGCGGCATGGCAGCGGTGGTGGCCCACCAGGCGTATTCCTTATTTCAATACTATGCTCTACAATACACATCCAACAGAAATCCTTGCTTTACATCTAGCCCCAACATCATCTGCACTAAAACGACTGGTGATCAATGTGACTTTCCCCTGAATTCAAGGAAATCTCAGCAGAAGGCTGGAGCCCAGCTGGAAAGAGCAGCAAATGCTCTCTCCCTGATGGGGAAAGAGTCTCTTCCTTCCCCGTTAAAAAGAAAAAAAATAATAGTCCTGAAATAGTCCTTTGTACTAATGGTCAGAAATACCTTGAACATCTCAGGAGTCTCCTCAGGTGTTTGCCAAAAGCCTTGTTCAGGATGCAGAGCCCACTTCATTCTAGATCAAGAAAATTTCTCATTGTTGGGAACATTGCTGTGATAGCGCATTGGTCAGGATGGGAGAGAGCTCCAAGCATAGTGGCTTCATCCATCCCTGGAGGTATTTAAGAGACCCGTGGACATGGCATTAAGGACATGGTTTAGTGATGGCAATCAGTAGGTCAGGCTCCTGGTTGGACTTGGTGATCTTGAAGGCCTTTTCCGACCTAGGTGATTCTGTGACTCTGATTGTAGGATCTCATATCAAACCTGGCAGCGGGTTTACCTGCTTGGTTTAATGCACACTGTGCCTCAACCAGGTCACTCCCTTCTGCTATCAGCTCTCCCCACCAAAGGTGGGAAGGAGAAACTCAGCGTGAGACCCCATCTGCACCGAGGAAAGGGTGGGGACCATGCTGCCCCATAACCTTCGGGAGCTCCCACATCCCCAGTTTGACAGCAGGTACCTGCTTCTGTGCCAAAACCACGGAGGACATGCACACATGCGGCTTTACGAAGAATTTGGGCTGAGCTTCTGTAATGTTGAAGCTGCTGGAGACGAGAGGATTTGAAGAAAAGTGGAGATGTTGAGGTGAAGGCAGTGTGCTGGTCTGAGGGTGGTGGGAACTGGCTCTGGAGCATTACGGAGGGCGGGCTGAGATTTCAGGAGGCCAGAAGGCAAACGAAAAGTGAAGCTAAAAGTTCTTCCTCAGAGGTGTTTGCTTAAACAAGCAAAATAAAATAAAATCCCTTGGAAGCAGCTTTTCGCTAGTGCACACCCGAAAGGTTTGACAATTCAAAGGCAAAAAAAGAAAATGCTAAAAAAAAGAAACTAAAACTGTTTGAAAGGCAAGAGGCTTAGAAGAAGGGCCATTGGCATGTGTGGTGTGTTCTGAAATTGCTTAGCAGAGAATATTGAATTGGGGGGGGTGAAGAAACGGAGGGAGAGACTAATTATATATAATCTTAAAATGAATTAGGTGATATAAATGTAATGAAAGCAAATCCTGTTCCTGGAGAGACTTTTCAGTTTGCATTTTGATATCCTAGGGCAATGGCATGTTGCTCTCTGACAGACAACCATTTGATTTGGAAATATGTGAATAATTGGGAAGTGGAACCTCTTTGAATTTGTTACTTTCCCCTCTAGCATCTGAAGGACTAATTATAGGAAGAGCTGAGAATGCCCTACGCGGGCATGCATGCAGCCAATTTTATACTTTGCCGGTTGCATGAGTCACTGCACTGCATCCTGTGCTCTTTGATATGTGTCCTTGCTTGGAATATTATATATTTATTTTAGAGATGGAGAGATAAGCGCGCTACACTCCGTGTTGCTGAGCTCCTGCAAAACATCTTACAAATACACGAAGTCCTTGGCTCCTACTGGAGGCGATGCTCACAGTGTGCGCGAAACCACTGCTGCATGGGGAGGTGCAGGGGCAGCTATAGCGTGGGATGGGTGTAAAGCCACGAGCCTGCAGGCAAGAGCTGCAGTTCCCAAGCTGCATTACAGTGTCTTAAGCTCAGCTTTTGTCAACTGGGACTTGGGAAGTTTGGGATCTTGTGACATTGACGAGTCAAATATCGCTGCTGGCTCATAGCTGGTCTGGATTCTGGGGCTTGGAGCTGTGCCTCCTGCTCCGGTTCTCCCCACCTATGACACCAGGACGAGGATATTTTTTGCCGTTAGTAAAGCAGCGCTGGGATGGGGAGCTGCAAGGTGAACCAGGAGGCGTCGCAGGACGGGGATGCAGGAGGCTGCGCTCGCCAGTGCAGTGCGCGAGGCCGAGCGTGGGCATCCTTTGTCTCGCCTTGTTCCGGCGATGGCCGCTTCAGAAGATACTAACGCAGTGAGGACCAGATGTATGTTAAGCCCTTGGGGCCATACTGAAATGCAAATGGAAATGAAATGGCGTGTTACATCCAAGAGCAGTCGTGGTGGTGCGGGCGAGAACGCTGTGTTGGCAGAGCCCGCATCGGAAGGGGCGAGCTGGGTATCAGCCCGGACAATGCCTTCTGCTGTTGGGAAACCTGCACATCATGCAATGTTGTATCTGGGGCTCTGAGGTCATTGTTACACAGATTATTTAAGCCTGGATGCATTTTTAGCTGGACTTTGTCTAAAGGATAAACACAGCCAGGGCTGATTTCCAGTCATCAGCTAAACAGCCGGATCAAGGGTTTGAGTCAGCGATCCTTGCAAAACGTTCCTGGCTGTCTTCAAAAACATTTCCTAACACTTTTTTGCTTTTTGGAATTGTAATTGTACAAATGTACCATGTAAACGGATGCACACGTTATTTTTACTTCGTGAATGACTCTGCTGTCGGGAACTTGTGTGCGTGTGTTTTGTTTCTTCTTCTCACATGGGTGCGTGGGGCTTTGCTTCCGACCTGCTTCCATGCACGCCTGAGACTGTAGCCTAAAGACGGGACTAGTCCTCTTCTGAGAACAAAGGAGCTTACTTGTCTCCTTCCAAAAAAGCAGTGGCACGGGGACAGGAGTTGAATATTCACTAGACATGTGGCTTATATCAGCACAACCAACGTGTAGTCCCCATCCCACTAGAAAAGGCTGCTGGAAGCAGGGCTTCAGCTCCTGCTGCAAGGTCGCTAGGTCTGCCCTGGCTTTTAGTGCAATTTGTACAACTGTTTCCAGCAGAAACGCCACTGTAAATTCAGATTTCAGGGTGAGAAAGCTAATCCCCATCAGTTATCCCAACATTTTATGGCAAGGAAGACACTATGTTGAATCCTCGATATGCCAAGCTCAAACGTGGTTGCAAGATGCCAGCTCGGACAGAGCACCGTGGGGACTTCTCTTGGCTTAGATTTTCAAACTATGTAGTGGCTTGTAGTGCTTACTCTGAGACATTTAAAACTTGTTTTCATCCCCCTTGAGAATCATTTTAAGATAGCTGAGTCTGGCTGCCCTGCATGAGCGTCTCCACTGCCTTTGAAACTCTTGGACCATGTCTTCTCCCAGGATGCAGTGGAGTGGGCACGGACGGGTTCCTCTGCTTCAGTGTAGAGGTCACTTATAATGTGTCCTTAGTGAATAATGACCATACTTTCCTCTTTAAATGGCAGGTGTAAATTCAGAATATTTTTAAATGGTGTTTTTTGGTTTGAGGACATGAAGTATGACCAATGTACATTGGCCAGAGTGGACCAGAACAGAAGCCCACCCAGCCCGGTGTCCTGTCCCCAGCTGTTGCCAAAAGACACCTGGGGAAGAATGTCAGGACAAGCAAATACACGTGATTGAGCACCCTGTAGGAAGGGTTCCCCACATCACCTGCCCTTTGTGTGAGGAACCACCTCCTCCAGGCCTGCTTTGGACCTGCATCCCACCAGCTTTGATTGTAGCATCGTCGGTGGCTTCACCCTTACAAAGCTGGGGCCATCCCTGAGATGGAGGAGATCAATCAGAGATATTATCCTCCAGTCTTAGTTCAGCATTAAGAAGAGCGCGCGTCTTTGCGCTCACAAGAAGCCCTAGGATAATAACATAATAACAGATTATGTTTTGCTGGGGTTATTATATTAAAGAACATAAATCCCATACTGGAGTATTTATATTGGAAAGTTTGAAATGTGGTGGATGCCCATGGGAGATGTCCACATGTAGCAGCGGGCTGAAACACTCCCATAGTCCTATGTTTACTCTGACCTTAAAAATAAAGATAAAAGGTGGAGAGCTCTCCATCCTTGTGGTCAGAGGTGGTCTGCCTGGGGCAGGTGCATTCACCTGCTTGTCCGTGTGAAGCAGATGGACAGGCCTACACCCTCCAAAAAGTTATCTAAAGCTTTGTTTGCTCTTCTTGGACAGCTGCCACGCGTTACCAAAGTTCATGAAAACTGGCTGAAAAGCCCTATGTTCAACCCTAGTGGGTAGCCGACTGGTTTTATTGCTCCACCGGCTGCCGTCACGGGGAAACTTTTCACGTTGCCTTGGTATTCTTTTGTTTTATTTTATTTAGAGTAAAAACGGAGTTTATTGCTGGTACGTCTTCCATTTCTGCTCCCGCTGATTACCAGGAGTGTGCAGCAATGTCTCATACTGCACCTTTTTATTAGACAGATGGGAGTAGTTTGCACGCCTGTCCCCCCGAGTGTATGTAAGCGTGGGGAGGCAGTGAGAAGATGTGTTCAGGATTGCAGTTTACTCATCTCTGTGTGGCTGCCAGACCTCCGTGAGCCTGTTCCTGCAGGCACCTTTCTCGTCTTACAACGCATGCATGCGGAGGTAAACAAATGATTATTGCACCTTGCTGATGAAGCTCTTGAGGAGAAGGGAAAGGGTTTGTCTGCAGCCTAAAATGAACATATTGCAGGGTACGGAGGGAGCATTTGCCTGATTTTTGCAGGGTGTTTTAAACAAGGGTGAACTGATCCTTGGTTGCCCTCTTAGTGAAATCCGGAGGAGTGAGAGGGAAAAAAATGTAAAATATCTCCAGGCTGAAGCGGTCTGCTCTGTCAAGGTTGGGTATGACCTGCTCTCTGAAATCAGGAAAGGTCTCTCCGCTGAGTATTCGGGTCAGTAGAGGGAAGATATCTGCATAAAATGATAGCTTAGAAATGCAGCCCGCTCTCACGTAGTGCTTCGCACATTGATGCCTGTTGATCATCCTATTTATGTACGGGGAAACCAAGGCATGGCAAGTCAGGGGTGACTTGTGGTGGAAACAGGACGGTGACTTTGGCAGCAGAGCAGTGCCAGTAGCACTCAACATGATGTGAATCACCAGGGATAAAACCTTCTCTTGTCACTGCAACAGTTGTGTCATCAAGGCTGCCAACCATATACTGTTGTTTTCCTTTCAGCAACTCATCTGCCTCCACCACCTGGGTTCTCATTACATTTCCAGTGATAAATCCCTCCAAATACTCGTGGTGTTCCTGAAAGTGCCCAGGCAAGAGCTCCTCCATCTCCTTGTTCTCATATGTCAGCACCTGAATATATGGGAGCAGCTTCAGAAATGGGGCTTGTGGAGGTTCCCAAACCTATCTGTGGTTTGGAAGTCATCTAGGAGTACACTGCTGAATCCTAGAATATTATTTAATATCATTTTATGTAATATTGGAGCTTAGTCACCATGGGAATGGGCATCTAAATAGAAAATTGAACAGGAGGGGGATGCATGCAGTTTCTGGGGTGGAATTGTTGAGCTCCTGTCATCCAGAAAGCTTGGACATGGATGGAAGGTAAATGCTTCTATGCCAAAGTGGTCCAAAGTGTTTCAGTCTTCCTTATGGCCTGAAAACACTGTAAAAGACCAGGAAGGAGAATACCTGCCCAAGAGCACACAATTATTTTGATGTTTTCCACCTCTGGAACAGGCAGAGTTTCAGCTCTTTAGGACAGCTCTGCTCAAACACATTTATTTCAAAGTGCAATCCAAATGCTGGTGACTGCATGTAATCAAGATAAAAGCTAATAAGGTGATTTCATTTTTTTTTTGTCTCTTTACATAATAACTCTTCAGCATCTCTTGTATAACTTGTCTTTAGAGACTCGCTGTAGTTATCCAGCCGTTTCTTTTGTGCCTTTCATTATTGTAACAGAAACAATCACTGGAAATTGCATGATGCTATTGGATTGTGCTGCATTCCTTCCTCAGGTCATTTGATGGTTGCTTTTTTCAATAGGCCCAAAGGAGAAAGGTATATTTCTGTAAACAAGAGACAAGTCCTAGATGTGCTGTAGTCACTTGGGAGATACTCCATTGTAAAGGAGGCTTTTGAAATTGCTCGTGTGGGATTTGCCATTAGGAGCATAAAGACTGGAGAAATGGACTTCTGATTCAGCTGACAACTTGCTTCTCATCCTGTGAAGAATTTTAGGAATGTCTTTACTTCCTTTTGGAGGGCTTAAGGCTAGTGTGTGATTGCAAAGGCTAGAGAGTTGCTTTTCTTCCTGCCTCCCTTTTCTTTCTCCCTAGGTTCAGCCTCCTTCTCAGTCTTTGGCTGAGGCCTGTTAACTCTTGAAATACCAGTGTATGCTGGAAAAAAGGCATTCGAAAGTCAGCATATTTGTGGGTTTGTTTTTGTTTGTTTGTTTCCTTGGGCTTTTTTTTTTTTTTTTTTTCCAAAAGTAGAATGATTTAAGTAATGTAATAAATGTTGCTTGCTTCAAGGAGTTATCACCTATTTTCATACATAATGCTGTGGGCTGAACTGGGGAAACTCTGGCTAGGATGTGGTAATGTGTGTTTGTCCTTTATCAGTTATAAATTATATAAATTATAAATCGTGCTAGTGCTTGTTTGTGCGCTGTGCTTGGGTTGTATTCTTACCTTTTGAGCTTAAATGTACCAGGGCATCAGAGCATCAGTGATCGCTCACGCACTGGTGGTTGCAGGTAGGACCAGCGGCTAAAACTTACACATTTTATTCTTTAGTACATATTGAAATATGGGGATTTTGTCATTCTGTATTTCGTATAATATGAGTCTTTGCCCAAAAGGGCTTATAACCCATCAAAACATTGACCATGCAAATCTAAGCAGGCTGGGAACTGTGGGCTTTGCTGTGACTCAGGCCTCTACATAAAGAGCATCCCCTGTGCGATCCCACAATGTTTCCTCTTGCTGAAGCCCCTTGTGCAGGAGTTGGTTTTTGTCTAGGGGATAAAGTGGAGGCTCTGGATCAGCCAACAAATGTTCATCATCAGGCTAGAATGGAGGTTGGTCCTCATACATTGGAAAGGGGGAGATCTGGTAAAATTTTTAATTTTCCCATGCCTTCTCTTCACCTGGCTGGCAAGGAGAAGCTAAATACCTGTAAAGCCATGGAGGAGCAGGGGGGTGACCTTACAAACCAGATTTCCAGACAGAGAGAATCTTCTAGTGACAAAGAGTTACGAGATTAATTCTTCCATGAGTCTACCACTCACTTGTGTAATCTGCTGATAAAGTGAGTCCTCTCTAGGGTACATTTGGATTTCGGTCACTGATGGAGTTTAAAATAGTGATTTTGAACCCTGTCCTGGCAGTTTAGAAAGATTGTGCTGTTTTATTTTCATTCTTCCTCCATCCTGCTGAGAAAACCGCCCAACTCCAAGTTTTGATCGTTCAAGTGGAAGAGGGTGACAAGAAGACAAACAAACATCATTTAGTTCTTGGGGGCATGCTTTCCTGATGCTTGACCTTTTGGACTTCCAACATCTTCTTGTCCATTTACATGCATTACAGTTTTTCCAATTACCAGTGAATTAAATTTGGAATTGTGGTATTTGGAAATGTCAAGCAGAATCAATAGAAAAGCACTTGGGGCCCAATCTTAGTAGACTCAGCACATTTTAAAGCATATTTGAAATGTCCCTGCTGATAAATCTCAGAGGACCACGTGTAGATTATGAATCGAGGTGCTGCTATTTGGGTACCAAAACTCTCGGTGGCTTACCGGGGCGCTGTTTCGCCATAATTTTAGGTGTGCATGGTGTGTTAGACACATGAGGCTCTGCCTAGAGAAGACCTGAGAAATAAGGAGCTCTGAAAGGGCTTTTCTGCAGGTGACAGCAGCATGGGAGGATGAAGGTGGTGGGATGGAGTAGGCACATGTGAAATGGCTGGGAAAGGTATCACCACATGGCTATCGCTCTTCTTCAAGTCTCTGCACTCCACAAGGAGATGCTCCTGTATCCTCATCCCTTTGCCTTGAAGGAAATTGGTTTTGTAGGCTTGCTTTGAATGCTTTTCAAAACTTCGGCATGCAGGGAGAAAATATTTATGAACGTAACATGATTTCACTTCCTCCTCCCATGCTCTTTTGAGACCTCATGCTGTCTCCCGAGGAGAATGGGAGAGAACAAACGATTTTGTTTTAAATGTCATTTCAGAATTTGCTGCATATTTTACTTAGTGATTTGTGGCATCTGGTCAAAATCTGCCCTCTATTTGATTTTTAGGAGCGTAGTTGGAAATATCTTTATCTTGTCATTAAATTCTAATATTTTCTCGCCAAGGTTGCAAAGTTTGGGGGTTGACACAACCTTCTCGGTAGGTTATTTGCACAACGTATATCCCAAGAGGGTCCTTTTTCATGCCAGAGAGTAGTTGTTGCTACCCAAAGGCAAATAAATTGTCTGCTTAATGCTTTTACAAATGTGCATCTTGAATTTAAGAAAAAAAATACCGAAAAAACGATATGCTTGTTCAAAAATTCACAGATCAGGGGAAAAAGCGACCTCTCATTTATGGAAATCCTATAGCAAGAAAGACATATCCTTAAGACTGGTGGTGCAAAGGAGTCAGTGGAGATAGGCTTGGCATTTTCCTGGTAGACTTGTGGCAATGGTCCTGGACATGCAGGTGTCCTTCGGGGAGGTGACACATTGGGGCCGAGCAGCTCAGCCCGTGTGCAGGGCCGGTTTTTGGTGTGTAGCGTCACGTTGGTTGAGGCTGGCTTCATTTTGTTTTTATCCTCCTGTGGGCAGTGGAGGAGTGTGTGCGTGTCTATGTTAAAAAAAAAAAAAAAAGGAAAAAAGAGAAAAGAAATTGGGCCTTTTTGTGTGTTATTACTAATCCAGTTTGAGCGCTGCTGTCCAAATTGCCTCGTTTGTGACCCCGAGTGCATTTAAACATGAACTGCAGAAGCACCATGGCATTAAATGCTTCTGATTGATCTCCCTGATGGCTTTATTAAAGAACTAAAACCTTTTTTGGGGAGACAGAAACAGTTAGCAATGCAAAGGGAGAAATCTAATTACATTTTGGCTTTGTCCTTAACCGAAATGGTACAAAATAGGATTTTTCTAATGGCTAACTAAAATGATCTCTTCTTTAGATAAAATATAGGAACGACCAGCTGAGTTCAAGTTAAAAAAAAAAAAAATGCACTGCTTCCAAAAATTGATTAACTGCTGGCAACGTTTCTGTCCTGCTGCACGCCAGTCCAGCCGCTGACCTGGCCAAACCTCCTTGGATCCCTCTGCCTGGCCGGAGAAATGATTTACGAAGCCTTTTTCTGCCCGATCCTCCCCTTTGGGCCAAGAGATTAATCTCACCGGCCACGCATGTGTGCGTGCGCGCTCCGTATTTCACTGAGTCCTTTTTCTACCCACCCTATTTGACTTAAAATGCCAGGGAAATCATTCAGAGGGATTAAATCTTTATTGCATCCTTTCCCCCGGTCGGTGGTAATGACTTAAAGCGTGCTCCTTCTATTTTACAAAACAGGTTTAACTAGCAGTTTGGGGGGAAATTGTAGTAAAGATCTAATTCTTTTAAATAATTTCCTTGTTATCTTTTAACAGACTTAAGCCCAAGTTAAAAATGAGATATACGGGGAGGGGATTGCTACACAGATGTCCGTGGAAGCTGTGAAGCGTGAGTCATGGTGTGAATATAGAAGCCCTGAGTTGTCATCCCTGGTGAGCAGGGAGGATGTATTTCTTAATATTAAAAGTTCCTTTTTTAATTTTAAAAGAAAATGACTTAAAGCCTCCTGTCCTTTTGAGACTGGTTGTCAATGGCATCATTGCAGGTTACCATGGCAATAGATGCTGAGATAATAGATTAACAGCCATTGATTGACTAGAAAACTTGAAGCTCTTTTATCGTGGGATATGCCAAATCTATTGACAGAAAACAGAATTCAAAGTAATATCCTCCCTTGGCGTTATGTTCTCAGTGCTGCACGGGCTGCTTTTACCTGAGCCAGCTCAAGAGCCAAAACGTTTTGAAATAGTTGATTTTTTACCAGGATTTTTAATTAGCCAAGGCGCTGCCCTGGAGGATCTCCCACACCCAGCTGCCTGGAAGGGCTGAGCCTGGGGCTTGCGCCTGGGTGTCCGTGGGCACGGGACTGGGCTGCCAGCCCCGGGGTCCCCAGGGGCACAGCGAAATTTTGGCTTGTTTCTGGTACGTGGGGCCTCGCCGTGTCAAAGCTTTGGTGAAAGAGCGGGGGATACGAGCAGCGAGTCTTTAAATCCTCACGCACGGTTACGTACTTAACCACAGATGTCATCGCTGGTTTGATGCTTTGCCTAAAAACGTATTTAGACCTATTATTTAAGGACGGCAGGAATGAAATCACTGCGCTCGGGGAATACGCGCTGGAGCACCACGTACTAATTGTGGATTCGTTATAGGCTCTGCAGAGATGCAACTGGGTGGTCTCTCTAGAGCAACGTTTTCCAAACTTTTCCAGTTGCAAGCTTCTCCTGGCTTGGTTTCGTGATCTGAAACGCTGGCAGCAACACCTGGAGTTCCTTTAAATTCCAGACTTGCGTGAAACTTTAGGGCTGGTGTCTGGGGCAGGGAGAGCTGGGGGCAGCAGCCCTATTTCGTTGCCTTTCCCTCCCGCACCCGATGCCTCCTGGTGTGCTCTACGCCTGCTCATGTCGTTGTTTCCCCAACCAAATGATGTCCCTGTGCCAAAAGGCAGCCCTGGTGGCTGGGTGAGCATCCCCATGGGTGCTGAGCAAGGGCAAGGGGCGTGCGTGTGCCCGCGCTGCAGTGGCTCACCCCGGAGGATGCTGTGCGGCCAGGTGAGCGCCCAGCAGCCTCACAGTCCCCAGCCTAACCAAACCGTGCCGTGGGTTGAGGGATAGCTCTTGGAAACAAAACCAAACCTCAAACAAAGGGCCCGACTTTCATAATCACACATGCAAGAATGCATCCGCAGTTGCTTAATTGCTACATGCAATTACCCTCCAAATTAGAGGGCAATTACCCCAATTCGGTGTACAATCTCTGTCATTTTATATTATAAAATTACATGTACAAATAGCTATATAGGGACATAACTAAGTGTTTGCAAATAACTTCAGTTGCATACACAGTTTCATGTATAAAGCCCGGTGGTTTTGACAGTTAGGCAAACAGACTGTCTGGGAAATCACTCCGTGTTTATGCAGACTATTTTGACACATCCCATCTTCTCGTATATACTTTCATTTTAGGTTTTAAAAAGGGGGCAGGCAGAGATAAGGAGCTGAAATTTATAGCAGCCTTCAGCCTTGGGGAAGATATTCCCTGTGTATCTAATTATGAGTTAGGAGCCCAGCAACTGCTAACACCTAGACCCGGCGCTGCTGCACAGGATCCTGGCTATAATTTAGCGGCTGTCGGATAATGACACAGCCCCGTTGATCTGTCGGCCGCTCCAAATGAGGAGAGCAGAGCCTGAGTCTCAGATCAACATCAAGGTCCCAAGGCTGAGGTCCTGCGGGTCGGGAGGACCCTGTTTAATGAGCTCCCCGTGCGCCTGGCGGCTCCCAGGTGCAGGAGTGGTCCTCCCGCGTCGCACGGTGCCTCGGCTCCTCTTCCATCATTACCTGCCTCAGATGGATGCTGGGGGCCTTGCTCGGCAAAACCCTGGTGATGCTCCGCTCATTTGGAGCAGAAAATCCGCCTGAGGGAATCAGGCTGATGACAGCTTTTCGGCTGAATTTGAGTGCTGGTGGGTGGGCTCCCTCTGTCCTCGTAGTGTTGGGGTGCTGGGTGTTGTTTGGGCTGGGTGGTGCTTTGAGGATGTTTGTGTGTGGCTTCTGTTCGAGGAAGGCTGGGGAGAAGCCGTGCTGCATCGTCCCCGAAGCTCCAGCTTGGTGCAGCAGGGTGCCAGAAACTAAGCCGCTGGTGCAAAGCCTTAATTCTTCGTTATTCTTCGATTTCAAGCAGGACTTGAGATTTTATTCACTGCATGGGTGTTTGTAGGTTGTGGTGTTAAAACCAGTCGGTGCTGCTGTGCACAAAGAGAAGCCCGTGTTCCAAGCCAAGCCTTGTTGCATCAGGTGTGCACGGGTGGAAGGAGAAGAGTGCTTCCCTTGCCCGTTTTGGGCCCAAACCCTCTGATTCTTGCAGCTTGAAGCAAGCAGCGGGGCACGGCTCAGCTGCACCTCTCCCACCCGCAGCAGCTTCCAGCCTGGCATTTCTTGCAGACCTCATGGGGATTTGGGGAACTGGGTATGTGTCCGTGATGGAAGGGGGAAACAGGAGGCAGCAAGACCTTCATGCCTTGAAGAAGCAGGAGCAGAGGTTTCCTCCTCTTACTCCCCCTCCAAGGGACAAAACCCATTTTTAACCCTTCTCTCCCTCCATTGCAAGGGGGTTTTAACACAGCGAATGCAGATAAGGCAGCCAGCTGCAAAGTTTGCTCTCTGCCTGATCCATCCCAGAGCAAGGTGGGAGGGTTTCCTGATGAGCTGAAGCAGCGGGCACATCAACAGCCACTCCTGGAGCTGTGTCCTTCATGCTGAGACCTTCTCGGGCACAAGCAGAAGGGTTTCCTGCAGCTCCGGGCACCCAGCAGGCTGGGGATGCTCACCAAGGGGCTTTTTAAGAAGATCTGAAAGCAGGTAGCAAACACACGGGATTTTTAAAGTGTCTCCTGAAGGTGAGCATCCTTAAGAGCGGTGTTAAGGGAAACGTACATGTATTTAGTCATCTATCCCAAACTTTGTACGTGCTTTTGTTCAACTTTGATAGGGGGAAAAAACTGCGAAAGGCCGTTTTCTTGGCGCGGTTGCTGTTTGCAGAGTTCGCTTTGCGTGTTTGCAAGCAGATCGTACTCTTAATCTGAAACTTGTTCCAGAAAAGACAACTGTCTTGGGGGAAGGGAGCCTGGGCTGAGCTCAGGATTTAGCAGGCTGAAGTTTCTCTTTTCAAAGCACAGCGGAAACCTCAAATCTCCCCACAGCTTTGTGCATTGTATCGGCCCTCGGCGCAGGTGGAGAAAGCAGAGGCTGCCCAATATTGCTTGAGGTTACAGACAGCGGTAGCTGAGCTGGGATTAGATTTTGGGGCTTCTTCCCAGCCAAATGGTTCATTAAATCTCCTCCTTTCTGGGAGATTTGGTTGGGGGAGGGAGAGGAAATTTCCGTCTAGTGCAGAAGCAGGATTTGGGTTGGGCTGATGGGAAAGATATTACAAAATGGGATTCGAGGAATGGACCAGAAGGTAACAGTGAGTATCAGCTGGAAGCCATGTTAAGTATTACAATGATGCTAAGATATTTACTCATTCCTTTATAAATAAAAAGACATCAACCCCTCTGCACACGAGGCGATGCTCCCCCACTTTCCTACTGATTTAACTCTTATTTAGCAAAAACACTTAATCTGCCCTAACAAAGCACAGCATAAGTAGCGGCAGAACAAGTATCAAGGCTTTAACAAGGAGTGTCAATATTGACACTGTTCCGTGTTGAGGGATATTGGTAGGTTGTTTTTATTATAGTAAGCAACTTGTCAGAGGAAAACTCAGATGGAGCTTTGCAAGTGCCGATAAAACCTGCAGGTGCTATTGAAATTGAGCTCTTGTTCGTGTGTGCTTTGAATGTAATTTCCAGTTCCTGAAGTCAGCTTTATGACTTGCTTGTACCCCTCCTCCCTTCCAGTCTCTCCCATGATGCAGATGAAACATTCTTCCCAAAAAAGAGTTATTGAAGAATCGAACACCTCTTCAAAATGCAAAGAGATCTTCCTAGTCCGATGGGTTTGCTCCGTACCACAAGAATTACCCATCGCTGAGGTCAGGTGTGTCAGTACCGGGAGCAGGCTGGGCACATCACCCCCAGCCCACGCAGCGACCGTGGTCACACTTCTTGTGGTCAGTCTTCTTGTGGTCACATTTCTCGTAGTCACACTTCTGCTCTGTACCAAGTCATCTTTTCTCGGGTGACAAGTGATAGGACGCGAGGAAACGGTCTCAAATTGCACCAGGAGAGGTTTAGATTGGACATTAGGAAGAATTTCTTGATGGAAAGGGTGGTTAGGCACTGGAACGGGCTGCCCAGGGAGGTGGTGCAGTCCCCATCCCTGGAGGTGTTAAGAGACGTGGACGTGGCACTAAGGGATGTGGTTTGGTGTCGGGACTCGGTAGGTCAGGTTGATGGTTGGACTTGATGATCTCGAAGATCTTCTCCAAGCTGCAGGGTGCTGTGACGCTGTGCACTCCTTACCTGCTGCCTGTGGCCAGCAGAAGGCTGCATCAATAGCTTGGTTGCCATCTCCAGCTCAGGTGCCGTCTCCTGAGTGCACTGTGCACTGCAAAACTGGAAGCTGATGCTGGTGACAGTCTGGAGATGTGGGGGCTTCAGGAGCTGCAGGCTGTGGGAAGGTAGTTCAGGCTCCCTCCTTGTTCACATGGGACCAGTCCTTCAATCTTCACACTTCAGCTTTTCGGGTGGGAGCAGTGCTGCCTTCTCCAGCTCAGGGTGGTGAGTGTGCTTATGTTGGTGGTGGATGGGTGTTCAGATGGGGTAAGTGCGATGTGACAAAGAGTGTCCAAGGTCAGGAGCTGATGTCTGTGCCTGGCTGGGTGTTTTCTCTGCCAGCTGTAAACCACTCACTGCTCCGTGTCTCCTGAAAGCTGAATTGAATCACCTTTTAGAGACCTTTCAGAAGTGGCTGCTTTGCCTTGTGGAGCAGGAATCACAGATGAAGTTGCATTTAGATCATCCAGACGTGGCCCTGACCGCCTTAAACCCAACATTAAAAGTTGCACACACGGCCTTGGGAGAAGGCAGAGTCGTAAAAACACTGCAAAATTTTCCTGCCAGAAGCGTAGTTCAGTGTTTTGCAAAGCTCTGGCTATTCTGGGAGCACAGCACTTTCATTTCACCATCCTGTGGGACCCATTTGTGTTTTTTACCCAATTGTCCGCACAGTTTATTGGGATACCTACATTTTTTTTTGTGATTGCGATCCATCAGTGTAACAGCCTGGTCTGACCTTGCCTTGGTTGGGTGATCCCAAGGGCAGATGGCTGCAGAACATCTCAGGATTCAGAAAGCCACGCACTTCATGGTGCTATTTCTGGCTATCTGCTCACGTCTCGTGTGTTTGGTTTCCTTCTTTCCTCTCATTTTAAACAAATCATCAAAATGCTGTGATGCAGAGTATTTCCAAATGAAGAGAGGATTTCTAACGTTTAAGACAAAACGTGTCATGTGTGGATATCACCATGTCCTTGCTTAACTCCTTTTTTAAACTGATGTATCTATAATTGTGTTTCTGCTGTGCGGTCTGATGGCCATGGAGGAATTGCTTCACTTTAGGGGCTGCAAGAACTCCTTGGTTCTTTGATACAAGGTTGTGATGTAGTAAAAAGACAGGCTCTCCATAGAGAGCCCTTGGTTTGTGGTGGCCAGAGGTCTATGTGGGGTGACCAAAGTTGTTCGGGGAATGGAGTTGCTTTTGCTGAGGGTCTTGCTCGGGTGGAGAGGCGGCATGAAATAAATACATGGCATTTAGCATGAGGAGGCTTAGCGAAATAAGCCTGAAATGGGATCTAAGTGAGGACTTGGTATCGGTCTGGCCCTCCTCTGCAGGATGAATATTCTCTATTTCCAGTTATGTCCTACCCGCATAATAAACCCTTTATTTTTACATGGTGTTTCCTGAAATAGTGGTGGAGAGGGAGGCTGTAACTACCTTGTGTGACAGCCCTGCACGTGGCAAGCAGCACCCTAGGAGGTTCTCTTTCCTAAACAGGCCTTCTGTGGTTAAAAAAAACTGGGCATGGGTTGCTGTGTGCCTCCCTGTGCTAGGGACCTGTGGTTGAGGCACTGGCCAGAGGGGACCTGGGGGGCCTGTGCTGGGCTCTTGACTTCACCACAGGCTCCTGGTGTGAGCCGAGGCCAAGCTGATCTCTGCTCTCCACCTCAAATTGGCAAAGGAGAACACGCCGTGCTGAAGCTCGTGTCTATGACAAGCATAGTTCGATACCAACGCGTGCGTCACCCAAACCAAAGCCCCGTGGAGATGCGCCTCCTGAGATCTGTGAATGATTTTGCTTGAACGTGGTTGGGCTTTGACTTTTGCTGCAGGACCAGGCCACGGGGAGGCGGAGACGAGGGAATGCATTTACTACAACGCCAACTGGGAGCTGGAGAAGACCAACCAGAGTGGCGTGGAGCGCTGCGAGGGGGAGAAGGACAAGCGGCTCCACTGCTACGCCTCCTGGAGAAACAACTCGGGCTCTATCGAGCTGGTGAAGAAAGGCTGCTGGTTAGACGACTTCAACTGTTACGACAGGTAAAAGCCTAACCGGTTGCTCTGAAGGCAGGTTTAATTGTTCCTCTAAGCGCAAAAGCTTGTGATTTCTGCATCAAGGAAAAGAAAGCAAGTCCAAGTCAATTGGCCCATTCATCCCCAGTAATTACCTCTGTTGCTAATGCAGCTCTCAAAATTGTCACTTTAGTTTCTAAATAGAGGCTGCAAAATGCACTTTAAGTTTTTTTGTTGTGTGGTGTTTTTTTCTCCTTTCCCTTAGCAAAGCTTTGATAATTCTGGCATGCTTTGAAAAACGTGTCCTGTACCATCAAACGAAGAGCAATATGTTCTTCCAAGAGCATTTGGCGATACAAAGGAAAACTTGGAATCATTTGGAGCTCTCTAGAAAAAAAAAAAAAAAAAAAAAAAAAGAAAAAACAGATATCTGGGGGTGTTTAGAGGTTGAGATATTCTGGCATTTGTGATGTTGCAAAAAGTTTGACTGTTCTTCGGCTGAGCGAAGAGATGGGCTGGGAGAAAGAGTGGGACAGCAAAAGTAAAGCTCATGTTTGCGTGTTGCTGCCTGTAGCGAGCTGAAAAGCAGAGCAGCTTTGTAGTACGAAGGCTCCGGCCTCATTAAATAGCTGGGAGAATAAGCTAGTCTTTTCTCATTTCCCTTAATGCAATTCTACAGAGGGGAAAATAACTCCAGCTAAAGAATACAGCCCTCTGAAGTTTCCCGGTTCAAAAGGACAATGCTCAGTAGTTCTGAGCTCAGGCAGCGTTTCTGTTAAAAGCGAGAACAAAACAACAAGCACCAACCAAACAAAGCCCAGCCCTATCAATAAGCAGTATCAGAATACAAAATTCAAGGATTTCCCTCGGTATCACACCAGCATAAGCTGCTGTCACCTTCGTGCAATCACAGCATCATTTTTGTAGCTTCTGATTCCAAAGGTTTTAGGACACCAGGTCCTAAGCTGTGGGCTTTAGCTGGGACCAGCTTTGTCCGATGGCTGGAAGTTTTCCTTAGTCATTGCACGGTGTCCCTGGTTTTGTGCCTATTGTCTTGGCACATCCCAGCTGTGAGTTAGTTCCTCATCTTCCTTCTCTTATTAGCGCTAGGCTTGCTTTCCTACCACACCTATTCCCTTGCCAGTTGCATGGTTGGGCTCTGTGTAAAATTAACTTTTTATTTTTAACTGATAAATCAATCCTTCTTGGCCCATTAGTCTTTTTAATGCCAATCCTTCTGAGAACAGAAGGTCACTCCAGTTCCCTACTTCCAAGCAGAAGTGTTTACTGTAAACAGATTTCTCCTTTCAGTGCCTGCTCTCGTACGCAGTGACACTTGTATTGTCACTGAGAGTCTCCGTGCAGGGATGTAGTGCTTCTTAATCTTTGTCATAACGTGTTGCTCCGTTACAATGGTTAAAAGTTTCCAGGGCTCCTCACAAGCCTTTTCTCAGCCCTGGGGTTGAGCATCCATTATCCTGCAGCCCGATTCTTCAAAGTCGCAGTTCAGGGCAGAGCTAAAAGATGTTCTGAGAATTAGCAAACACTGCAAGTGTTGAAAGCAGCATTTGAAATAAAGGTTAGCTTTAATTAAATAAGGACTGTTTAAATCGAGTCTTTTTTTTTTTTCCCTTGAGTGCCCTCTTCAGTCTTTCATGCAGGTAGCGTCGCATCCCACGATGGCAAAAACAGCTTAAAAGATGATTTTTGCAATCAGCGGTGCTGTATTGTTGCCCTTGCCTTCTCCATCTGCGGCACCTTTGTGCAGGATGCTGAGCTCCTGGGTGCTGAGCTCCTTGGGCGATGCACCTGGAGCTCCCTGCAGTGTCCCCTGCATGCAGGACATGGCCCTGCTGGGCCCTCCTGCAGCATCTCTGGGCTCAGCACATCAGCAGCACTTGGTGTTACAAGACAGGCATGTAACTGTGTCACAGGAAGGTGACAACTGCAGGACAGCAACAGTCGGGATGCTGAGGATGAGGGCTCCTTCCTCTGCTCTTTATATTAAGGAAACCAGAACGTGGCACATGTGCATTGAAGGCTGTAGAGGAAGGGGACTGGTTAAAAATCAACCGGGTGCTATTTGTTTATTTACACAGCCCCACCGGAGAGGTCGTGCTCACATTCCCTTGAAGAGCACGTGAACTGCCTCGAAATGTGCTCTTGCTGCCATAGAAAAATGTGTCATTCTCTCCCACTATATCATTTTTAATATTTGCGAAGTATAACATGTCAGATGTACCTGGATGGCTGCCCTGAGCGCGCACCAACTGAAAGACAGGGATAATGAATTGCAGATGTGGAGCAGGCTGTTTTCACTCATTAGCTTGATTTCTTAACCAACAGATTTAGCAAAGGATGTGTTTGCTATTGAAGACTCCAATACCGATGCTTTTAAATCCAAATGGCTTGTTATCTGATTTCAAGGAAAAGCATCTGGAAGCATTGCTTAACTTGTTGAAATATCTGTGTCCATTTGAATAACTCAAATAGCTGCTTTCTTTGAAGTTGAAAAAGAAAAAGGCCCCCAAACCAACCAAGTGCTTCCCAGCTGAGGCCTGGCGTGAGGCATTTCAGCTAAAGCTGCCTTTTTTTTTTCCCCTGAAAGGAATAAAGTCCTGACAACTACCCTGCATGACGATTTAAGAGAGCCCTTTCCATCCTCCTCATGGCATTAAGTCAGCGATACCACAGAAAGGGAGGCTTGGCATGGGTTCATAAATGAGTAATAATGTCAAACACATATGATTGTTTTGCTACTTCCTCCGAGTGGTTGAAGGAAGGAAGTTATGCATATAATTTAGCTGGTCTTCAGGAAATAGTTTGACACAGCTCTCTGCAGAGAGCAGCTCTGCAAGTGGAATAACTAAAAGCAGAGGGCAACGCCGCGAAAAGTGGCAGGGAAGGGAAGTGGGTATTTAAGAAACAGAAAGAAAGAACTGCTGGAGCCCTGCAGAAATCATCTCTTCTGCATTGATCTGTGGGAGAGGGAGGATGGGGGGAAGTGGAGTTGCTCTGGCACGTGGAAGCCCCCTCACGCCTTGCAAAACGGGGAGGGAAACAGCGCCAAGAAGGCTGCCTTGATAAAGGGGAAATTAGAAACGCGAGGGCTGCAACCTGAATTCCTTAAAGGCTTTCGTACAGGTATGGGATTTTTTTAAATGGGAAGGAGATGGCACTTGAAGATAAAACTCAAAAAAACCAACAAACTTCCAGCCTCCCTCCTGCCTTCAGCAATCAGAGGCACTGCAGGTGTCTTGCAGCGCGTACAGTTAGGGATGCTAACACCTGTGAGAGCAGTCTTAGCACAGCCCTCTTCATACGAGCTTTATGGCGCAAGCTTTAATTGCATGCTCAAACACCTCTCTCCCCTGGTAGCATAGGTACAGGCTGCAGGAGAGGCACGACTCAGGATGCGAGGCACCTCTCCGTTGTTTTTCTGCTTCTCATTCACTTAGCGGAGCCTGCTGTTATTTATTATTCACCATCTAATGCCTTCAGTACATATGGAAGCATTTGTTTCCTTTATGGCCTTTTCAAGGGTCCCTGCTATCCACTGGGGTATGTGAGTGCCGGGTTTCCTGTAAGCAGAGCCTGCCAGGCTGTGCCGGCAGGACAAGGCATGTGGAGAAGACGATTTTGTGGGATGTCCGCATTTGCTCCCAAAGACACGAGTTGGCTGACGTTGTTTTTCTTTGCTGGTGTGCGTGTCCCTCCCTGACGCAGGCAGGAGTGTGTAGCCACAGAAGAAAACCCTCAAGTCTTTTTCTGCTGCTGCGAGGGCAACTATTGCAATGAGAAGTTCACCCACTTGCCTGAAGTAACCGGCCCAGAAGGTGAGTGACTGCTGTGGATGAGGAACTGGGGGGTCTCTTTGCCTTGACCCAGTTTGTGATTACTTTGGGTTGCTGGATGCTGAGCACAAAAATGCATCTGACAGGACGCAACTTGTCATTTGCTTACAAACTTCCCAAATTCCCTAAGGTTCTTTAAGAACAGTTTTTTAGTGTAATTTAACTCTGGATAAAGTGTGTTGTACCAACACTTCGTCCATCACTAGTGAGGATAGGGTTTTCTTGGTGGTGGATGTTCACAGTGGGCTCTTACAAGCTCTCAAGGAAGAGGTCAGTGTAACTTACACAAGGGGGATCAAGACTCAATCTCTTAAAGGCATTTTGACACCTACTTCTTAAATTTTCATTTCACAAGACTCCAAAAACCTCGGGCATCCAGAGTTTTTGCTTTTTATTGGCTGAAACGCGGTGTTGTGTTGGTCTGAGGATTAAAAGGGAATGGGTGTGAGGTTTTGGATGTACTTCAAGGAAAAAAAAGTCATAGTCGGTCCTGCTTTAGAGGCTAATAGAAAAGTGCTGGTTCTTTTTGCCGTAGGCTCACATTCAAGTATCATTCAATAAAAATTATTAAAGCAGGTGTATCTTTTCCGTAAGATGATTTCTTTTGCTATCAACTACCTGCATTTACTGAGATGTTCCCAGAGACCATTATCAGATTTTCCTGGGCTTTCCTGTTAGGTTTTTAATTGTTTACATGGTTTTTATTATCTCCTGTTATTAATGTACCCGTAGCAACCTAGTAGCAAATATTCTTTCTCTCAGTTTTTTTGTTTAATTTGGCAAGTCTTGCTATTTTTTCCTTCCCTGTCTCCAACATAGCAACATGGCTCCATTTAGTATTCCCATTGTTTGTGTCTCAACTGCACTGATGTAATTTGGAACAAGAACTACTGTGGGAATAGTGCATTTGATTGTGGCTCCTGCAGCACTTTACTGAAAACTGACGTCTTGTCAATCACTGCACAAGGCAAAGCAACTCCGTGAGGGGTTTCATGCTCTGCTCGATTCATATCTTCGGAAGGGTTAAGAGGAGGAAATTTTCTGCCTTTACGTATCCCAGTAAGAATGCCCATCTTAAATAAAGGTCAGAGGGAAGCTCATTCTGCAAAGTGTGCTTTGGACCACTGGACTGTTGGTAATAGCAGTATGGAAAAGAGTAAATGGTGGAGCCTTGTGGATGGATGTGATGAGACATGCCACTAAGCCTTGTTGACTTTGGAGCAGAAGAAAGGACAGTATTTGGTTATGTCTGGACAGGTAGCTCACGGTGTGGTTACGCTTCTAAAGGGTCCTTCCCCATGTTCTCCTTGATCTTTCCTCACAGTCATATACGAGCCGCCGCCACCAACGCCCTCTCTGCTCAACATCCTGGTGTACTCTCTGCTCCCCATTGCTGTCCTGTCAATGGCCATCCTCCTGGCCTTCTGGATGTATCGGCACCGCAAGCCCCCCTACGGGCACGTCGACATCAATGAGGTGAGGAGAAATTTCTGGCTTCTCCAAGTCGTTTCCCTCTGTTTGTACATTATGGAAGGCACAGAGGCTGCTCAGTGTATCTACAATACCAACTGGTTCGGGTTGGAAGGGACCTCAAAGCGCACCCAGTGCCACCCCTGCCATGGGCAGGGACCCCTCCCACCAGCCCAGGCTGCCCCCAGCCCCATCCAGCCTGGCCTTGGGCACTGCTGGGGATGGGGCACCCACAGCTCCTCTGGGCAACCCATTCCAGTGCCTCACCACCCTTACCATGAACAATTTCATCATTTTTCTTCAAATTTCACACTTTTCAGGTGGCCTAACTTTTCTTCTCCATCTTTATGAGGTCAGCGCTACAGTCGGCCCCATGACAGTGTTAGCACCCCCTGTGAGGCTGGTGGGTTTAGACCGGGTTATCACCATTTCCAAAATTCCTAAGGGATGGAGTTACACAACCCTGCTTGGTGGCAACTCGTCCTCCAAAACCGTCAAACCCATTGCCTAATTTCAGCCAACTTTGCGGAGGAGTGGAGATTGTAGAGATTAGAAAGTCCCTATCAGTTTTATGGGGTGAGAGGAGATGTTTTTTCCCTGTTGAAGCTCAGTTTTTATGAGCCACCAGAGAATGCATGCAGGAGGTCATCCTCACAGCCCAAAGCCATCGAGAACTGGTCTTTGCTGGCTCTGCTGTGCCCTGAGCCTTCTGGTTTCTTCTGAAGGGGCCAGCAGCTTCCTCTGCCCTGTACAGACCATGCTGGGAGCCTTTCAAAGCTGAAAGTAGATAGGACAGAGCTCCATTGCCACATGTCGGGGCTGCATTGTTCTCCCGACAGATACTATCTTTATAATGCTGACAGACCTGTTTACTGCCAATTGCTAGGGCTATGGGAAGCACTCCTAATTAACTGCAAAGCAGTTGGAGGTGTTAGGTGTATTTTGCCGTTTGGTCACAAAGGTGAAAAAGTTCCTACTTTTGGCAGGAGGTAGCCTTGAGGTCATCAGTGTTTTACAGCCCAAAATAGCCGTTGCTTTGAAAACACTGGAGAATTCAGGTTTTGCAAGAGGATGACAGGCAGTGGTTTGACACACAGAGTGACACTTGAAGGCACAAGTTGTTATATATGTTCTGTACAAATACCCTGCAAAGCGAAATAGGGAATTTAGTGCTGCTCTTGCTGTGAAGAGCACATCTCAATAATTTGGATTAGATAACAGGCCCCTTCTTCACTTCTCTTTCCCCACACACAGCCTCTCCATTCCTCCCCCTTTGTTCTACAGTCCCACTTCAACTTGCGACAGTGTTTTTCTCTTGTGCAGGACCCCGGCCCACCACCTCCTTCTCCCCTGGTTGGCCTAAAGCCTCTGCAGCTCTTGGAGATCAAGGCAAGGGGACGCTTCGGCTGCGTGTGGAAGGCTCAGCTGATGAACGACTACGTGGCAGTGAAAATCTTCCCTATTCAGGTGAGAAGGGCATCACCTTCGGGGCTCACTTGCAGAGCTGTCTGCCAGTGCTGAGACACTCCGAGTGCCTGTGGAGGTGTTTTCGAGACCATTACAAAGATGTATTTGGGCTCTTCTGCTGGGGGAAAAAGTTCAAGGACCCTCCCTCCCCTATACTTTTCTCTGTGTTACCTCATTACCGAATGCTTCCTGCGGTAGCTGTTGCTGCAAGAAGGGCAAACAAGCACATTTTGAAATCCACAGGATCACTGCAAATGGCCGTGTTGTTAAAAACCGGTCTGCAATGCCCGAAGTGCACAAAGGACCAAATCCCTGGCTTTGTGTGTCCTGCCCTGGCACACAAATCCTAAACCCAGACCCCAACCTAGCAAACAATTTTCAGCTTACAGAGAGAGGCACAGCCCTGGTACTGTGCAAGCTCACAGCACTGCAGCGTGTCTCTCAGCTCACGTCTTCCACTCCAGGAAACCTTTGAATGCTTCTGACTTGACTCTCTAGGAATGGTAAATGGAAAGAGTAGAGCAATCAAAAGTCAAATGAGAGAAGAATGACTGAAATGCCTTTGTGCTCCTCTGCTACCTCCTTATTTGTTAATTTTTTCTCCCTGTATTTGTTGTCATAGCGTTGCTAAAGGAGATTTGCACATCTTCTGTCCATGCCAGCTGTGACCTACTAGTAAATATTCAATAGAGCCTAGATTAGATTTTGCAGTCGTAACAATTACGGCTACAATGCAGATCTGGGTGCTGCATGCACAGGCTTTATCTCTGCCTTCTTTCTTCGGAAATCTTGAGAAATGTTATTTCTCAGTGAGGTTGGGCAGGGGGGTGGAATCTAAACCCAAACATGCGCTTTAGGAATAGCCGAGGATAATTTTGGAAAAGGGAGACCGAGAACAGCAACTTCCATTCTTCCTCCAGCACCTACCCTTTAGAAAAACAGCCTCATTTTGAAGGGATGCATCACATCCTCACGCTGGAGAATGGCATTAAGAGGAACATGAGCAGCTCTGACTGAGCTGAAGGAGCTGTTTGCTTTAAAGGGAAGAGTGATCTTTGATGGTGCATTTCTCCCTGCTTTAGGATAAGCAATCTTGGCAGAGCGAGAGGGAGATTTTCAATACTCCTGGCATGAAGCATGAAAACCTTTTGCAATTTATCGCAGCAGAGAAAAGAGGGACAAACCTAGAGACAGAGCTCTGGCTGATCACAGCTTTCCACGACAAGGTAACGTATCATTGCACATACATTTGGGGAAGGCAGAGGGCTGGCTGGGCGTGAAGCAGCAGCATTTGGTGTCTAATATTCTCCCAGAAGCTCCCCCTTGGTCCAGTTAGTCTGCCACTGGTGGTTGTGGAGGGCTGCTCCTGCTCCCCTTCTTCAAAGGCCCTTCCTTTAGCTTTCAAGGCTTTCCTGCACAAACACACAATGAAGAAAGGTGGGAGCTGGGGAGAGAGAGGTGGTACAAAAGGCCATGGCTCCTGTATGCCGTGGTTGCCGTCTCATAGCACACGTAGATCCCAACCCAGCCCTTGCAGATAGGCTTTGTATTTGCTTTAGAAGCTCGGGGCATACCTCCTCTTTCATGGATTGCTTTAGTTATCAAACATGACTAATACTTAAAATAAAACAAACATGCACAAATCGGGGTTGAGCCAGCAGCATTATCCCTCTGTTTAATTCAAGGCCTACTGAGTCAATCATTTCCACCACCAGCTGATACCATGCAACATCTTCTTGCATGCAAGGTTCTCCCTTTTCCTAAGCTGTAAGACTTGCTCTGTTTTGAGACCATTTTGTCCCTTCCTTCCCTCCCCTGGCAGATGAGTAGACTTGGGGCTTGTTTTGGAGATCAGACACTTTCTGTGCTGTCAAGGGCTCAGAACTCATAAATGCTTCTGGTTTTTATTTCTCCTTCCTTTTCACTTTTGCTAGTGATATTTTTCCCTCTCAAATGAAGGTTCACGTTTCTCAAGCATTGACGAAAACCATTTTCTAAACTGATGAGTTTACACATCTGTCCATAGCAGAGGCTGTGGTTAAGAACATGCGATGTCCTGTTTTATAGGGGTCTCTTACAGATTACCTGAAGGGCAACATCATCAGTTGGAATGAGCTCTGCCATGTTGCAGAAACCATGGCCCGTGGCTTGTCCTACCTACATGAAGATGTCCCTTGGTGCAAGGGTGAAGGGCACAAACCTGCTATAGCACACAGGTATGGCATCTTTTGTGGACGCTTTTTAAGTTCCCTGTTCAGATACTCGCAACCTCTTTGAAATGATGCTGTCAAACAGAGGAGGAGATTGTGCTTTTGGAAAGTAAATGCCTTTTAGCCCCCAAAATCCTGTGCTAAGACAAGAATTCTTTCACCTGCATCTGAAATGGCAAAGAGTAGGTAATCAGCACCTTGTTTGTGAAGCAGTACGTGTGCTTGGTGGTGGTTTATGGCAAATGTCTGAAGGGCAGGCGCTTCCCTCTGCCCTCTGCTCTTCTTTTGATGTGTATGAGGAAGGGGAACCTGGTTGCTGGAGAACCTCTCTTGGCAGGGATTGTGCTTGATGAGTTACATTATAATCCATGTATTTGTATGGCTATCTGAAGGTTTGGACCGTATTCTTCCCTACGTGTGTTAGACTGATAACTCCACTGTATGTCTTCCCACAGAGCTTTTGAGCGTTTGGTTTTGATGAGAAAAATGTAGAAATGTAGAAAATAGCTACTATTTATTTTTCACGGTAGTTTTATGGTGCCCAAATCTTGCCAGGGTGCTTATGAGAGACAGCAAAGGAAGGGCGCTGTGCCTCCAAGACCTCCCTGCCCACAAGTTGGGGCAGCAGGAATCCCAAATGAAGGGGGTGAAACCATCCTTGTTGCAGCAATGCTTGTCTTAGCCCTTGCACATCCCTGCAGTCCCACGTCCCTTGCCCTGGCTAAAACCTCGTAGATTCACAGAATGGTTTGGGTTGGAAGGGACCTTAAAGATCATCCATTTTCAACCCCCTCGCTACCGAGTTGTTCGCCAGCAGCATGGCAGGAGGGGGAGCTTTCCCGAAGGGATTTGTGACGGTTGTGTGGCTGCGGATGGTAATCCACAGCCGTGCTCCCCCACTGCTCTTCATCGAGGAGAGACTTAAACCCTGTGCCCAGCTGCAGCAATCTGCATCCAACCTAATGGGGCCGTCTTCCTATACGGCAAGATGATCTCTGTTTTTAAAAGGATGTCCCGGCCCCTGTGGGCCCCCCCGAACCTTAAAGTTGGTGGGAGCTGGGGGCTGGTGAAAGAGCCTGCAGCTGCCTTTGTGCTGCTCCTGGGGCTGACCCCGTGGCCCTGACATTTGTCCCCATGAAAATAAAGGCTGCGGTGTATGCATGAAAATTCCTGAGGGTGGGGAGCAAAGAAAAGCTACAGAAAGGCTTTAAAGCAACAGATCGTGCTCATTAGTGTCCCCATCCATTTAATAAATGATAAAAGATGGAGAGCGTGCCACTTGGGTGAACTGAATACATTCCTACAGAAGCGGGATTTCAGGACACAGTGGATTTTCCTTGGATTACCCCATTCTTTTCTTTTGTACTGCAAACAAACAAACAGTGTTGAATACTTTTTAAAGGTGGGGCGTCACTGAACGGGTTAACACGATGCATGCGAAGATGCTGGAAGGCCAGGTTAGGACTCCCTGAGTCGCTGCTCTGCAGACTTTGAGCAAACTCCTAGGACAGTGGCCCCGGCACAGCAGGATGGAGGTTATGGGATCGCTCGTCGGTGCTAAAGTGCCCCCACGTGGAAGCTGAAAATAAAATCTCTGGTGTCTAAATAAGGTTAACGCACCGACCACTTGTTGTCCGCTCGCTCCCTTGTTCCCTGATTTCAAGGATGACACTGAAAAGGGTATTTTCTCCTTTTCAGGCCACTTTTTTACTAGCAACTATTTTAGGGTCCTTACTAATGGTGTTGGTGGAATTCTCTTGGGTGTGGGTTGAATCAAGCCTTTCTCCCAGTCCTGGGTATGTTTGCATTGAGTTCACTCTTGCCAGCTCAGGGTGTTTGTGGAAGGAAGGAAAAATGGGGACGTTTATAGAAATATGGGGGAAAAAAGGAAGCACAAAAGGAAATCCCTGCCTTCCATGTGTAGATGTAGCAGGTAGCTGTCACATGCCCCAAGGGCAGTGTGGGTGGACAGGAACAGCAAGCACCCATACAATGATCCTGCTTTACATTTCACTTCACCTGGGAAAGGTGTGGCTCAGGCAGAGTGCTGCACAATTTCCGTGCGGTCCCAGCTGAGCCACTGCTTTGTGAAATCTCGTGCACAGTCTGTGCCGTCCTGGAGGGTGTAATCCCCTAACGCTGACCGCTGACAGAGCAAAGTCATTTATCTGTGTCATTGGGCGATGGCTGCTTTCTAAGCCTGTGGGCAAACTGCTATAGCCTGGAAGCAGCCGGTCTCTAAGATGGCAAGTAGTAGGTTAGGGGTGTTTTCAGGTGTAACAGAGATGTGCAAATGTTTTGCAGGCTCTACAAGACTGCCCTGTGTCCCTGGAAACCCCGTGGCCACAGCAGGCAGATTTCTGCTGGGGGTCCCTGCCTGTATTCCTCTCTCAAGCTTCACAGCTGTAAGGGAAATAACCCACTTCCCCCGTGCTAATCCCCGAGCCAGCAATGCCCTTCGTGCTGCAGATAGCTTGCTATGTTGCTGCACTCTGGCCAAACCTTCTGATGTTTTAAGCTAAGAATCAGGGTTGGGTGACACAGGATGAGTTTTGCACGTGATGCTTTCTCCAAGGCCACAGGCAGCAGCTCTTTTCTCTGGTCCAGCAGTTTCTCTCTTCCCAAGGAATTTTGACAGGTCTCTCTAGCGCGGAACAATTGTATCTGCCCTCATTAATTATTTTGCGCAGGCCTGCAATGTCCTGCAATCAGCAGGGTCACTGAGTGAATTGATGATAGGGAAATTATAATGCTGAGCATACAGGACAATTGCCATCTGCTGTCTAAGGTCTGTAATTTAATTATATTGCCAAACATTCCTTTTCAGATGAAAATGTGGGAAGCCCAGGGAACGAGGCTGGGCTGGTTAGTCATCTCGGTGCCATCCAACCCCACCTCCCCGGCTCCTGCAGACTCACCTGAGCTGCCCCGAAACAGCAGTCCTGCAGCACAGAGCTGACCCAAATGTCCCCTTGAAGTCATCTTCAAGCACAGTGCCATCCTGTCCGCTGCAGAGGCTGACACCCACTGGTCAGCTGCGTGGGCTGATCCCGGCAGCTCGTCTCCGTGGGGGCTCACCCCCTCCCCTGCTTGCTTTCCAACCAGGGGAAGTCAGTCCTGCAATTAAAGCAGAAGTGTAATAGAAGACTGTGGCTGATTCCCAAGGAAGGCTTGGTCCTGATTTTCTCTGTATTAATGACACGTGGGAATAGCTCAAAGCTGCATCAGGGGCTGTTCATACTAGATATTAGGAAAAACTTTACTGAGAGGGTAGTTAGACACTGCAACAGGCTTCCTAGCGAGGTGGTTGATGCTTCGTGCCTGTCAGTGTTTAGGAGACATTTGGATAATGCTCATGCTGATGTGTTTTAGCTTTGGGTTAGCCCCGAAGTAGTCTGGCAGTTGGACTTGGTGATCTTGGTAGGTCTCTTCCAACTGAAACTGTTCTGTTCTGTTCTGTTCTGTTCTGTTCTATTCTATTCTATTCTATTCTAAATGGGATGAATATGTAGCCCTTTCTTTCTTCCTTTGATACCTCTTGGAGGGGATGGGAGGGATACGGAGTTATCCGGTGGTGCAAAGGCCTACACAGGCTGTGGGTGGGAGACTCATTATCTGGATTTTATTTTGCTGGTAATTTCCTCAGGACTTCTGCAGCTTGCCTGTCCTGAAGCTGTGCTTTCTCTCCCTCCTTTGCCCCACTGCTTGTCCCTGTGCCCTGCTTCCCCTCTGGGCAGGGAGAGGAGGTGGCACTGCCACATGGCTGGGCAGCGCATCGAGGACCGATCACACTCCCCCGGTACCCAGGGCTTGAGGATGCTCAGGGTTATGTGCCCGAAACATGCTGTAAAGCACCCTCCTGCCGAGCGTGAGCTCCTGCAGAGAGCAGGGCTGGAGACCTTCACACCATGTGAGCACAGCGCTCAGAGAAACTGTTTGCCAGCACCCCCATGACACCACCGCTGTGGCAGTGCAGCACCGATGCCACCCTTGGTCACCCCTGTTTCCAGCAGGTGATGGCAGTCAACAAAAGCACCCAAGAAGTGCGTGGTCGGGGTCAGGGTGGCAGCAGTGACCTCAGCACCTTCCCTGGGTTAGGTCTGGTCCCAGCCCAGCAGCACGGGGCTGCCTGGTGGCATCTCACGGACACCCAGCAGCAGGGAGCAGCTGAATTTGCCAGCTGGGGAAGGAAGGAAGGAGCTGATGCCACCCAGGGCTGCTAAATGTAGAGGTTACAAAGTGGTGTGTTGCTCTGTGATTCAGACCCGTGCCGTAATAAACCCTCCTAAACTCGCTTCTTGGCTCTCTCTAGGGACTTCAAGAGTAAAAACGTCTTGCTGAAGAACGACTTGACGGCAGTGCTGGCCGATTTTGGTCTAGCTGTACGGTTTGAACCTGGAAAACCTCCAGGGGACACTCATGGACAGGTAATCTTTATCTTTAAAAATAACATTGTAAAAAGTCAGCTTCTCGTGCGTAGAGGCGGTTTGTGCAGATGCAGACTGGAGGCAGGGAGATTACGGGAATGTTTTCCTCTTCCTTGCGTAATTCATATGGGGGAAAGCACCTTTTTTTTCCCTTTAGCGTGACCCTGGAGAGTGAGACCTAAGGAGAACGGGAGCAGCATGCACCCCTGAGCCCAGCCGCAGCTCTCAGCCCCTGGCCCTGTGTGATGGGAACCCACCCCTACATGCTGGTGCAAACATGACATCTCCCCTGTCCCCCCATGCACCTTTTCCTTGCAGTGTCGCTTCTGTGCATTTAATTTCCTCCAATACAGGCACTTTCTGTACAAGTAGAGGTGCAACCTGTCCTGGCCCTGGTGGCAAGCGACTTCTCCCTTCAAACACGGAACGTGATGACTCTTTTATTGCCTCGGTATTAAACATTAACACTCCTAAAACTGTAGAGTTGTTTTCAAGAATTCAGCCAGGCTCGCTGCCAGGGTAACCTTTCGCAACGGTGAACTTTGCGTGCTGGCTTTGCGCTGTGTGAACAATTTCCTGCGTTTTGATCAGTTTGGGATTTTCCACCGGTGAGCTGCAGCGAGTGGCCCCTCACCGTGTCTCTGGGCAGGGGTGCAGCAAGGGCAGCCGTTCCTCCGGGCACCTCCTGGGTTTTAGGAATGCATGTCTCCAATGCCATCTCCCCTTTTTACCCTTACCTCAGGTTATCTCCTCACAGCTTTCCTCATTTTTGCCACCTTTCTTTGGATTTTTCCAGCATTTCCCGTGCTTTCTCACATCTACGTTTCCCCTTCTGCCCAATTCCTCAGGTAGCAGTAAGATCAGATGAGAAACCCCTAAAGAAAAATATTAAAAGGCGTTTCAGCTCCCATATTAAAAACGTGCTTTTCACCTTGCTGTGCTCTCCTCTCTCCTACATCATGGGCTATGATTCTGCCCCATACATAGCCATGAATATCTGAGAAGTTTTGTATGGCTCTGCCTGGGCTGAACGCACCCAGGCATGCTGTGTGGTGGGGAGAGGGAGTCTTTTCCAAACCAGACCCTGGTAAGTCAGGGCAGGGGGGATTTGTGCTTTACCATTCCTGCGGATGATTTTATCCAGGGCTCTGAAACCAACACCTTTTCCTACCATTTCAGGATACATTGATTCTACTCTTCTTCTTTTTTTTTTTTTCTTTTCTTTTTTCTTTTTCTATATGTATTTTTAGAGAAAGGGAATTGAACTTTCAGCGGCTGCAATAACCAAGTCTGGCTTGACCTCGGGGTGTTGTGTGTGTCTCCAAAGGCAGCGTTTTCTCCTCCAGCATGTGCTGCTGGAGCAAGATGCAGTGGGATGCAAAGGATTTCATCCCCACTCGCTGTGCCTCGCTGCATCTGAATTAGACCTATAGCGTACGCTGAATGTATACGACACACATAGCCATGCTCTTTGGCTTTTTCCTTCAGGTAGCTTATCTAGGCTCAAGTGAGCTTAATGAGAATCGGTGTCAGAAGAAACAGCTCCCTTTTGGTTGTCTTTCGAGCGAGGTACAAATTTGGCAGAAGTAGCCTTAAGGCTAATGAAAGCAGCTGTCATTCATCTCTGACCAACGGAGGCTGACGGACCCAACTGGAATTTAACTCGAGCTGTTTCTTTCTCTGTAGGTGGGAACAAGGAGGTATATGGCTCCTGAAGTGTTAGAGGGAGCAATCAACTTCCAACGAGACGCCTTCCTGAGAATAGACATGTATGCAATGGGACTGGTATTGTGGGAATTAGTCTCCAGATGTAGAGCAGTTGATGGTAAGACTAAAGATCTGCCCCAGGCACGGCTCTGTTTCAGCATGGTTTGCTGGCTCAGAGAACGGGCCTGGCTTTGTTAAAAATAAATAATAATTAAAAAAATAATAATCAATGGCATATTCTTATTAGGCTGCTAGCCTGTTTTTCATTTGCTTCGTTTATAATGTAAGCTGTCATTTTCTGTGGATAATAACCTTTGTAGTGTTCAAGTCTCAAAGTGCTTTTAATACCATCAAAGTTCACGGTGTCCCCTTTCACAGGGGGGTTTATCCTAAAATGATGCTGCAAAATGGGTCATCTTTTCTGTCCAAGTAGCCCATCTGCTTTTGGTTACATCCTTGCTATTTGCAGGACTTTGCCTCTGGTCAGGGAAGCTGTCGTTTTGTTGTACTATCTCCAAAGCTGCCTGCTCCAACTTCTACTTGTGTAGATATGGGTGCTCTGGACTGAATATCAAGTTTGTGAATTAATAGTACCTTACCTGCACTTCAGACATTGACGTTAATATTGTAGGAGCACAGAGGAACTTGATTATAATTCGGATGTGAGCCTAGGAGTGTGGTTCTTCAAAAAGTTCCTGTCTAACCAGATAAAATGCCAGAGGAGCAGGGACGTAAGAGCATAGCAGGGTGAAGCAGTTGTACCCAGGATCACTCTGCAGGTCTCTATTAGAGGCAGCAATAAGATTTCTCAGTTGAGCCCCCCCAGATATCTATGTGGATTTTTGCTTTTTATTTTTATGATCCCCTTTCAACTTTGCTTTGGAAGTAGCTGGCCAGGATACTCCAAGTGTCACACACAGCACCTTTAAATCGGAGGGAAGACTTTCTTTGGGCTGAGGGAGAGTTACGCCGAACCCTATCTGCACTTTTAGCTCAGAAGTGATATTGTACAAAACCTTATTTAACAGATCTGCTGCATCATTATGGTCAGCATTGTTGACTTCATTGACAGACAGGCCTTGTCTTGCTCATTGAAGTTGAAAGGCAGTGAGTGTAACTTCAGAAACAGAGCATTGACTCAATTCCAGTTGTAGGCTAGTTGGAGAGCATGGTTGTACTATCAGTAGGTTTGGCTTGGAGATCACCAGTGCAGCTCTTTATAGTCTTGATTCCTCTTTGAGGAAGAGGAATGGAAGGTCATGTGCATTATCGTGCCATCTGTTGGAACAAGCACTTCAGTTTGTTTTACTGACTGGCATTGTGTCTACAAGAATAAGCTGTTTTAGTGACTGTTTTTTTTTTTCAGATTACCTAAACATAATTTTCTTGGTGTCACAGTTCATGACCAGCTAAAGTGGTCGGTTCTTTTATTTTATTCTGGAAAGACCCTCTTGAATTACTCCCACTATTGCAAGAGGTCACTTTTCACTACTGAGAAATCATAAGTAATGCCACTGAGCACCCTGAGAAAGCCCATTTGTTAAGGTGGGCTGCGTTTTTCTAAGAGGGCATCTCCACATTGCCAGAGGCCAAATGACATTTCAATGATCAGAAGTTATTGCTGCAGTCCAGGGTCTGCACTGGCACTCAGAACAGTTTTTTTATTCTTGGAGCCCAGAGCAGTTCACAGCCGTAACAGGTATAACGAAAGCATTCAGAAATCATTTTGCAGTGAGGAGCTGGTACCTGGGACAAGTGCATCTGGCTCTACCCTGTCAGGGCTGACTTAAATCTATGAACAAGCCAGATGACAAAGGAAGAGATTACAAGCACTGTAAATGCTTGACCTTGCTAGTCAGTGCCTAAAGTGAAATTATGCTCGTGCTGAAACCTTTCTTTAGGTTATTTTGCTGCAGTGGGTTGAGGTTGCTCTGGAGCCACAGCTTGTGCACGAGGAAGATGTGGCTCTGTGGAGGCTGTGGCTCTACAGAGGCTGTTTCTGTACTAACCCGGTCCTTTGCTTGCACTTCAGGTCCGGTGGATGAATACATGCTGCCTTTCGAAGAAGAAATAGGTCAGCACCCATCCCTTGAGGACCTGCAAGAAGTGGTGGTTCACAAGAAGATGCGCCCCGTGTTCAAGGATCATTGGCTGAAACACCCTGTAGGTCTCTCCTGGTTAACGGGGGAAGTTATTTCTTGCGTGAGGGGCACAAGGGATGCGGTTATGCATCATGTGTTAGCTTCAAAGGGAAAAATTGCAGGAAAATCTTCTAGTGATCTGGCAGGATTGAGGTGCCCTGAGGCACAAACTAAACTGCAGGTGACCTTCATGTCTTCACCACTCCCTGGTGCTGTCCTAGCACAGTGGCCTCCTGCAGAGAGAGTCAGGGAATGAGGGCTTGCATGGCACCTTCACATTCCCCTTTATGTTTGTCCCTTTTTGTATTTGGAGGGTAAACTGGCTGATTAAAATCAGACGGAGCAAATAAATGGGGAATGTGTCGTGGTGTGCTGTGCATTTGTTTAGTAGGACTCATTTAATATGATTAAAGAATGGAAAATAAAGTCCCTTTGATATTGAAGAGAGAATGATCCATACCATCGGAGACATGTTCCTCACAACCCAGATAGCATGCAAGACTTGAGCAATTTTTTGAGGAAAAATTAATTAGAAGTGAAGGCAAACAGACAATGAGGTAAAATGCAGCATGGGTTTCCCAGAGGTAGATAATTTCAAATGAGTGTTTTTAATAAAAGAGCTGATTTTTCAGACTGGGAAAGTGAGCAGATCATGAAATCTCACAGGGCTTCAGTAAGAAGCTAAATGCCTCTGTTTTGGCCAAACTGCTGCTGTTTGGGCTAGATTCAGGTGTAGTAACTCGTTGCCTAGACGTCAGGGAGAGCTGCTGGGTGTAGATAGAGTTGACTGTTCCAGTTTCTGGATGAGTGGGATTCAAATATGAGCAGTGCTCTTCCAGCAGTGTTGGATTCAGGTATTTTTTGGATATCTACAGAAGTGATTGCAAACAAAACAACTGCTTCATAGTAACTGATACAGAACTGCCAGCTCTGGTGGTGTTATCATGGGAATCATGGCTTGTCTATTAAGGCTTTAACTGCTAAATCTCGTGATATACTTTGTTATTAAAAAAAAAAAAAAGTACTTTTGTGTCTATGAAAAAAGCTGGATATGACCAAACCCTACAGCCTTAGAAACCAGAAGCTTAGAAAACGAAAACAACAGAGTGAAAGCAATTTTTAAAGCTAATCTCATGCTAATTTGCGTACCACGGAGAAATGATGCTTAGCTTTTCTTCCATTCTCCACAGGGCTTGGCGCAGCTCTGCGTGACCATCGAAGAGTGCTGGGACCACGATGCGGAGGCTCGGCTTTCGGCGGGCTGTGTCGAGGAGCGCATCGCTCAGATCCGCAAATCCGTAAACGGCACTACCTCGGACTGCCTCGTCTCCATCGTGACGTCCGTCACCAACGTGGACTTGCCGCCCAAAGAGTCTAGTATCTAAGTCCTGGTTCACATTTGTCTTTCCAGACTCAGTGGATTTGAAAAAAAAAAAAAAAAGAAAAGAAAAGAAAAAAAGTTTTAAAGAAAAACACACACAAAAAAACAAAACCGCAAAAATCCAACAAACACGTGAATGCAGCTGCTATTTTATCTTGACTTTTTATTATTATTGTTATTATTATTATTATTATTTTTTTGGATTGGATCAATTTTACCAGCACATTGCTCTACTGTATTAAAAAAATGGACATTTCAGCAAGCATTCAGGTGCCGACTAATGAATGCAGAAAAGGTGCAGGTACCTCAGAACCTCAACAAACTCACTTCAGTTCGTTTTTTTTTTTTTGTTTTTTTTTTTTTATTCAGTTTTCTGGGTTTCTCTTGATCGGTCTGTCTTCTGAGCGGAGCATCTGTGACATAAAGGAAAATCACCTACCATCTTAGAAAATGCAATGCTGCAAACTTTGGAGGAAACTTAAGACTGTTATATAAGATTACACCTTCCTCAAAAGGATTTTTTCCCCATTTTGTTTTGGTTTTTGGGTTCCGTTCTGTTTTAGGGTTCTTTTTGGAAGTGAGCTTCAAAAAAAAACAGCAGATGTGTCTTTTACGGATCTAACGGGTGTCATTGTAACATGGAAAAAAAGTAACTGGGCAGAGAATGTTAATTCTTGGTGGTAGAATTGAAGGGGGGAGCGTAGAATAGGGGTGGGGAGAGTGACGTTGGACTTGGCAGCATTTGGGGAAACATCATTTGCTATGGAGCTACTTCTCAGGTAACCATTAGAGGAGAGGAAGGACATTTCTGGGCAGAGTATTAACGGCTGCAGCGTATGGAGAAAGCTGAGTTAAAGAGCCAGTGGCTGTAAGCAAGGCGCTAGTTCATCCTTCCTCCAGCTTCTGGGGCTTGGGTGGTTAAAGAAAAAAAGCAGAACTATGATTACCTTTTGTTTTTCAACTCTGGATAGTAACGGGAAGGATGCTTTTAAGCAGCATAATTGGAAGAGGTGGGAAAGTGCGTTCTCAGAAGCACTTTGGTAAAATACTGGAACATAGGAAAAAAATTTGCATCTCGCTTGAAGCGTGAGTCATTTCAGGCAATTTGGCCTCGGGGTTGATTATCTGCCAGCCCAAGCCACCGGTGCAGATGGTGGAAAGAGGAAAAGTGTGAAAACTGGCTCTGTAAATTTTTTGTTTTCTTTTTAATTTGGGGTTGTAGGGAGGTGGAAATTACCTGAACCAGTGGCAGATGGCTCCTGTAGCATCCCAGAAGCCTAGGAACTGTACAGCTGCAGACTGCCGAGGCAGCTGAGCAGCAGCAGCGATTCTCACGGCATCTCGCAGACTGGTTTCTTTGACGCTACTTTCTCCTTACTCTGTGACTAAACTCTTTTGTCTTCAAGTGGTGCATATTCTAAAATACCGTTACTCTTATTATGCCATAAACTCGCTCTAGTCAGTGAATGTTCCTAATGCTGCTGATTCAACATTGAAATATTTTTTTAATTTGCAATACATGCAATGTTAAAAGAAAAAAAAAAAAGAAAAAAAAACACAAAACACACACACACACACGTTACGTGGCTTCCGAGGTTTAAACTGAAAAAAAAAAATTAAAAACTTCATGACCACAGACCACCTCAAACCAGAAATACCTCAGAATTTTCTACTTGTATGAGTTTTATTATATATTTTGTTAGTTGTGTTGTCTTGTAGTAAGTATATTTTAATGTAAGTTGGCTTTTATGACAAGGGAGTTTTAAAAAAAGAAAAAAAAGAAAAAAAGTTCCAAAATCTTTTAGGAAGTGCTACCATTTTTTTGTTTGTTTGTTTTATAAAGCACCATTGTAAATAACTGTATACAGTTGTAGAATAACTGCCTATATAAGGTACCTGGGCATTATTCACTTTTATTTGTGAAGGCTGTTTCCATTCTGTGTTTTTTTGCTTTGTTTTGTTTTTGTTTTGTCTGTTTTAGTGAAAGGACAGTACATCTTTTTATTATTGTTATTATTGTTTTATTTTTATTTTTATTTTTATTTTTTATTCTTATTTTTTTTGGTCTTTGAATATAACATGAATTCTGTGTCTTGCTAGACTGACAAAGTTATGTCCATGGGATGGCCAGAACTTCTAAATTTTTTCTTGTGTTAAGCCAAAACGCAGTCCTGAACTAATCACCCTTTAAAAAAAAAAAACATGTAAAAAGTCTGTACTATACAGATGAATTGGGCTTGTTGTCACTGCTAAATTGCCAATGTGGACCCTTGCACAAATGTAATTTACTAAGCAAACAAAATTGCTAATTGGAGAAAATATGGAGAAAATACAAAGTAAATTGAAATATATCTCTTGAAAAATATAGCTTTAAAACCTAGAGGTCACAAATGAGGACACGGTCCTTTATCTCGAAGAGACATGAAGATAATTGCCTTAATTTGTCTATCTGAATAAAGTCTTAACCTATTCTTTCAAGTTACTGAATGTATATTGCATATTAGTATGTACACACATGTAATTGTGTTTCCGTGTGTAGGATTGGAAGTTTCTGTTCCTTAATGTGATTCTGTTGAGAACACCGTGACAAAACCGGACAGAAGGACACCAGTTTGACCCAGCTGATGTCGCTGGTGAGGGCTGACATCTTTGGGGCTGATGCTGCAGCGTGCCTATGCTGAACATTAAGCGTGTGGGTGGCTTTTCTGGTGGCATGCCATTGATCGCTCACTTAACGTTAAGCATGGTCGTAAAGGTTTGCAGGATCAGCGCTTTTCACATTCTAATACATTTCTGCACTGAGATTTATATGAAAATGTGACTATGTTTTAGAAGTGAAGTGATGTAAGGGTTGGGGTGGAGTCTAGAGCGGAGTTAAGACTGAGTGAATGCTTGTTTCGAGGTGGGCTTGCTCCCATTTCCCCAGGAATGGGAGCTGGTTCACACTGCTGCAGAAAGAAAAAAGCTGTACTGTCTTTTAACTGTCAATATCTGTTTGCTGTTCTGGATTTTTTCCTTCAGCATTATGTGTAATGGCTAAAACAGGCTTATTACAGCAGTTGCTTTTTTATCCTGATTTCTTTGAGAAGCTTTAAAGTATTTATTGAAAGTGCCATATGATTTTAATAGCCTATTAGACAGTCTCTTAAGTCGTCTCTTCTGAGAAAGCATAAACAAAAATTCTCACATGTAGCTTACCTTACTGCGGGGAACTGTACAAACTTTGACCGAATGTTGATTGTATTACCTGGAGTAATGGTTCCTTATAGATCATCTTGTCAGCAGGGTTCAGAAACTGATTTTAAAAACAATTTCCAAAATGCATTTGTGCTCGGTTACAAATTTTAAATGTGTGTTGGTATGTGTGTCTTGCTACCGCAGCAGAGAAGGAAATCCTGAACTTTTACCTATTTACAAATTTGTACTGGTTTAGCTAAAGTTGTTCTTTTAACTGGTATTTATTTATTTTATTACTGAAGACAAGCTCTGATTAACTTACTGGTCTTTAAACACTTGAGCTGTCAAGCAAATAGTTTCCTCATCGCTAATCTAGCATTTGAACTTTCATTGACAACATGATTTTGGTTTTGTTCGGTATTGCAGAAGCTTTTTCCAGGTCAGCAACAGGGCACATCCATAGGTGTAGCTGTAATAAGCAATTGTGACTCTTTTCCTCTTAACACTCCCTTGAAAATGCTGGATACAACACATCTTATGTTACTTCCCAAACAGTAAATTTCACTTCCCATTCTGATTTTGAGGAAGTAGCTCTTAAAAATTTTGTCGCAGAATTTTATTGTTGAACTTCTTCTCTTGTATAGCAGTTCTTAGGTAAATATTAACCATGAATATCCTGGTAAAAATTCTCTATGACTCGAGGAGCCAGGATTCCCCTCTCTCCGGTCTCACTCCTTTTATTAATTTATTGCACTGGCTGGGTCGGTTTCCTAGGTGAAGGAAGTTTAAGCTTACGTTTTGAGACTGGAAATACCACAGGAGCTAAAATTGCTTTCTTGAGGTGATAGAGCTGTGACTTGCTACTGCAATTGCATTAGTACAGCAAGGCTGGAAACTGTATGTGGCTCCTGTTGAAATATCTGTGCACACTCTTAAGAGAAGGCTATTAACTGGTCTAACCATCAGTTAAGTGATACCTGGCCTACTCGTTATTCTGATTTAGGATTTCAGCTGGTCCTGATAATGACGTTTTCTCTAGTGAAGACAAAAGAAAAGCACTTTTTTATTCTGCCTCATTCTTTGGCTGAAATTTTCTTACAGAATAAACTATGCTTGGTAAAGTTACACCTATGGAAATGCCAAGGTCTTTGTGTTTATGTTTGTTTCAAAGAAAAGGTACGTGAGTACCCCCCAGTAACTCTACTGCATTTTGCTTAGGTCTCGTGATTCACCGCTGTTTCTGTTGTTCAGTTCAGTGGGAGCAGCTTTGGGTCCTCTGAATGCCGGCGTTGCTGGAGTGGGGTTTCCAGGTTGGTTGAACAGGCGTTTGCCATTAGGAATGCTGACCCCCCTTAATATCATAGCATAAAAACTGGAGAGCACAGGTTTTATTCCTCTTGTGCTGCTTTCTAGGCAGACTGTCAGAATTTACCTGTTTTGCAGGTGAGAGATCTGGTTTCACTTAGTCAGGAAGAAACTGCTATGGCAGAGAAAGGTGCTGGTTGATAATATTGTGACAGTGCTGTTGTTGCAGTCCTCTACAAGCCACACTCCCCTTGAGAAGTTGCTAGGCAGGAAGTGTCCCACAAACTACTATCACTTTTACATACAGAATATTGTTTGGTAACACTGTAAATAAAATAGACTATATAATAGAGAAAAATAAGGACATTTTGACTTTTTTACTTTTGGAAATATATATATATATATATTTTAGTTACATATACAAACAAAAATTCTACATTGTGTGAGAATTCTTTTATACCACAAATTATTTTTGTAATGTCTAATATGTTTCTGCAGGGAAAAGGGAGAAAGGTCTGTGTACGCGCAGCAAATAAATATATATATATAGTTTAAAATAAGTGTGCACTACATCAAAGTCTAGAGGGTAGAACAAATTTAGCCTGAAACCAGTGTGAGGAGCAAGTTTGGATGTACTTGGACATGCTTTGAGGGCGGCACTTAGTATATGTTTAATAGGTTATTGTGCATGTCACGTCCCTTCTGCTAAAAATGCTTATTGCTTTTCTATGACCATCTTCAGTTTAACCAGGAATTTTTTTCATGTAATTATGCAAGTATCCATGTGTGAACAGTGTGTCTTTTGAGATATGCCATGATGCTGCAGTGAGTTGTGAAGTCAGGGTGTTAAAAATTTACTGAGACCAAATAGTTGGGCTGATCTAACTCGCTGCCATATCCGTTTATAGCAGCTGCGTTTGCTGCATTGACAATATGATCTGTAAGGAGCTGTTGCCAGTAGAGTCTTGATAAAAGCATTTCCCAGAAGTTCCTTCTCACTGAAGTGACACCAATAATCCAATAATCAGACTTCACCAGAACATGCAGATGTGCTCTGTGTTCCCAGCGTCAGATTTTACTGTCTGGGTCAGAAGCACTAAGGAAAAGGAACACTGTCACGTCCAAAGTCCTACTTAGAAAAAGAGCATTCCTAATTTGTGTAGCCAATCCAATGTATTCTAAAGGTATTAAAGAAAAAAAACAACTTTAAAATATTTTCTTTTCACTTAAGCTAACTTTGCCTGTTGGACCTAAAAATCACTCCAGTCTTTGGTTCTCTTAATCTCGACAGCACAATGCCGGCAGGGTAAAAGTTAACTGAATAAAACCTAAAACCAAACAATATGTTGTGCTACTTGAAAGCTGTTCTGACAGTGTGCCTTTTGAAATTAGTGCTTGAACGATTCAGAGCAAGCTCCTGTGATTTCTGAATCCTACTTCTCTGTTCTTGGTGAAGTCCTGGCCCTGTGGAAGCCCGGGGCAGAGTTGGCATCTAATTCAGTGGGACCATGAGTGTGTGTGTTCCTGGAGCACTTTCTAAACATACCTGGTCAATACCCTCACTCACTAACATGGGACTTCTTTTCTAATATTCTAGTCTTTGGGTGAAGCTCTGTTCCCTGACTGAAGTAATAACCTAATCAAGTAAGCAGTAATCCTTTTTGTCGGGACACTTCCACAGAAAGAGGTCATACTTGTGTTATGTCCATCCAGCTGTTCTGAAATGTAATGCTATTCTGTTGTGCCTTTATTTTTCCATGTAAAAGCAACTGCTGTAAGCTTTTTTTTTTCTTTTTCTTTTTTTTTTTTTTTTTATTTTCGTTTACTAGTTTTTTCTGTCTGAAAAAACACTTTTCATTGCCCAGCTGTTGTTTCTGGATGCAGTCTGTGATCCAGGTATTTCAAGAACCGATTACCTCAAACCTCATGTTAAACAGTGTTGCTATCTGGATTCTCCTTGATACTACAATATTGTAACATACACAAACAGGAACCTTGCTATGTATTTATATATATATATCATATACATATATACATGTATGTGCTATATATATATAAATGGAAAGTGATCCCCAAGGACTGAAGGAAAAAAGCAAAACTTTTGTTTTCCAACATTGAAACCAAAAGGGCTTTTCTGAAGCTCTATAATGGCATTGTGCTGGATATATATTAAGAAAGTGTTTTCTGCAAAGTGCTTCCTTTGTTAGCCTTTTTATTTCAGTATTTTAATGGGGCAGATGATGTGATTCAAACTATATCTGCATTTCAGGGCCCATTTTGAAGCAGGGGCCTCTTAATCTTTCCAGTTGTTAAAAAAACAGTAAAGCTCAGTATACAACATTCCAGTAAGGTTAGTATTGCAAAACTTTAGCATATTCTGGGAAGACTTCATTAGCTTTTTTTTTTTTTTTTTTGTGAAAGGGAGGGCATTGGCCATACTTTACTCAACTTTTCCACCATTCTAAGGAACTGAAGTTTAATCAGTAACCATCCTAGTCAATTAAAATTCTAATTCAGTAGTCACTGGCATCTCTGGATTGCCACTCCCATTAAAAACAAAAAAACACCAAATAAAAAAACAACAACCATGAGGAGGAGGAAATTGGAGGAGGACTCATAGCTCCTGAATGTGGACTAAGCATCAAAACAATTTCTGGGTATCAGGAAACATGTTGGCAAGACCTGATACCTGTTTAGCCCTTTCTTTTTTCCAACTACCTTCTCCGGAGAACCTTCTCATAAAAACAGGCCTTCAACCACAATTACTTCTCCTTAATGGTACTTTGCCAAAGAGAATTGGGTTCAGGATATTTTTTCTGGAGAAAAATGACAACAACAAAAAAACATTATTTTCATTAACAGTCTACTATATAAATCTCCCCCCAAGAAAGTCTTTTTTTTATTTTTTTTTTATGTATCTATGTAACTGATGCACACTACAGTCTTCATTTTACTTAGCCAAAAAAGTAACTTTCTAACTCAAATAGTAATTAATTTAAAGTAAGAAAAGAAATTGTTTCTCTTTCCCCATTTTTTCTTCATCTAATGTTTCTGCGGTTATTGATGGTTTATGATTATCTCTGTAAATAATTCGCAAACGTATTAAAATCTCCCAGAAGCAGGCATTTTGCAATGCTGTTGGCCTTCCAATGGAATAAGTATGATGCAAAAGTGAATGTGTTAGTGGATCAGAATTGAAGGAGGTGGTTACTGCAAACTAAGTAACACTCTTGACCTCTACTCTATGCCATAAGTCCGCACAATGCCATTGTCAATCTGCTCAAACTATCTGCTTATGAATTCTGCATGATCCTCATGATAGAGTTGAAAGCCTGATCTTTCACCTGTTAATATTTTCACATTTGTCCTTAAGTTTGACAAATTTTATACTGTAAAGTTGACTTAAGTACAGTTTGATGTCAATTCTTGTGGAAAGAGCTTTCTGCATGTAACATTAGACACATACAGTTAAACAACACAGCATAGTACAAAACTCACAAGAAAATGTTTTGGCACCAGCAGAAAGAAATCTCACCCTAACCATTTGTCTTTTTAAACCATCTTATTGTAAGTTTTACCAGCTACTTCTAAATTTGTGCTTTATTTAAAGAAATAAAATAAAAATCCTAAGACTTGTCTAGCGTAGTGAAATATGTGTATATCAGTTTTAGGATAAATAGCTAAGTCTTATTACGCTGTGTTACTTAACTTGTATATATAGAGTATACATAAGAGTTTGCAGTAACCTGTTTCTCCAGGATTTCCAGTTTGAATGGATTTAAACTCAAACTATGAGATTACATTAATGATTTAGAAGATTGCAGAATAAACTGAGTGTAAATTACAGGAAGCTCTATCAGATGGTGAAATAATTTTTAAAGAGTCTTTTGGTCCTTGGCTCAAATTCAATAAGTACTGTTTGTATACCAAGATATGTGAAATGTAAATGTTGTAGGTTATATTTCACTCTTGTAGCTATAAAAATGTAGAACAGAGATAGCTTGTACTACTGAGTTAACAAAAGATATACTAAAGTATCCTGTTAAAAAAGTATACAGAGAGTTAAGCTCGTTGCTGTAACCCCTTTTGGATTGAAGTGTGCTGATTTTTATATGTATATTATATATATATTATGCAAAAGTATATATGTAATGTATGTATAAAAAGGCCTAATGCAGACATCCATTGTATTGCAGTTATGAAATGAAGACATTTTGGAAAAAACATTGTATCATAGTTCATGAATTTGCAGTGGATCTTTGTTCCTTTTTACTGTGGTATTTTAGAAATGAGTCTCAAGTTTGAAATTAGATCTGCCAAGTTGGAGTTTTGCTGCTTCAGCTTTGCACTGGGTGTCCGAATAAACCAGTATGAATGTAGTATTTGCCCTGTGTGAAGCAGCTACACCCCAACAGATAGGAGGAAAAAAGCTAGAAAGAACTATTTCAAGTTTATCTTTTTGTATATGAAAATAAACAATAAATTACAAATAATTGCTTCTGTTGTTTCTGCGACGTTAAAACTCATTGCTATTTGGTAATATCTTTGGCATCTATCTGAAGTATTTTCTTTTTATAGAACCTTTTGGTGTTTTAATGGCATCTCTGCTGCAAAACGAAATCCCTGCAGAGGCATAGCTGAGGCCTGTACTTCGATCCATAGTTTGCAAACCCCTCTAAGGGGAAGAGGGAATTAGCTCAGATAGCTGCGTCCTTTCAAGCGTGTTGCCCCTTGTAGCACCGTGGTAACAGTGCTTACTATTCCCAGAGAACTGTTCAAATAGAACACTACGTGCACACTAAGCTGTATCAATACAAGGTCCAGTCATACAGCTGCAAGCGTCAGTGATGCGGGTTAAGCTAAATCCCAGGACCTTGCCCTAAAGTGTCTTCTCTTCTGCCAGCTTGAGCAGAGAAGCAGAACAGAGCAAGGGACAGTAATCACTTAAAATGGTTCCAACCGGATTTACAAAACCCTCCCCTCTAACACTTTAATGTTTGCTGGAAGTGGAAGTTACACAAACCCTAAGCTGGTTTTAGAGCCATGGTTGATCCGGGGCAGCACACCCCTGCTCACAGTGTGCGAGGACGGCTGGATATTCACTGGTGCAGCTGTTGGCAAATTTCCTGCTGGCACAGTGCTGTGGGGTCTGTCACAGGTGGGGAAATGGCTTTGGTGTGAGGTATGGCTCAGAGCAAGCGTTGGACCTGGAATCGTAATGGAGCTTCCACTCATCGCCTTTATTTCCTCCCCCCCCGCCCCAGCTTCAGCTGAATACCCTGAAAGATAACGTGGGGTGGCGGGTGGACATAGAAAAATATTGAAAAATATTTTTTTTAAAAGAGCTTATTATACTTGTACCAGCATAGTGAGTAATGTAATCCCACAAACGTGAGGCAGAAAGGTGTGCTCAGCTTCAAATTGAAGCATGGCTGGCCTTCTCCAGGCAAGAGATGGTCGGAAGTCCCAGCCCTCATATTTTGGCATTTTTCATTGCTATACCAGTTACTTTTCAACAAAAATGCTGCTTTATTGGAGCCGAGAAGGAAATGCTTACAGGCTTGGATGCCAGTGAGGGGTAAACTTAATCATGCTGTCGGATTTACTGATGATGCACCTTATGTCCAGTCACCAAATGGCGGCACTGTCCCCTGCCTGGGGACTGGTTTAAGCACACCTCTCCGGGCAGTCCCCGCGGTCCCCGTGAGGGCGAGCCCTCTTTTTTTTTTTTTTTTAAAGCTTTCGGGGAAATCCCGTTTTACCCTTTATTAGCACGTTATTGTACTGAGGCGACGCCGCTATGGCGGGCTGACAGGGGGCGCTGTAGCGCAGCGCGGCGCCGCCATCCTCCCTCGCTCCGCCATGGCGGCTCTGCCTCGCCATCGCCGCTTTTTGGGCGGCTTCGTCTGCGGGGCTGCGGCGGGTGCTGCCGCGTCGTGCTGGGCAGCCTGGCGGCTTCTCCGGAGCCAGAGCCAGCCGGAGTCGGCCCCCGAGCGGGTCCTGCCGGAGGGTAAGAGCCGGGGGCTGAGGGGACGCGGGGAGCCGCGGAGCCGTAGCGCAACGCGGGGCTGGAGCGGCGCCGCCTCAGCGCGGCCGCGCTCTCCATGGCTGCCCATGCCCTGCAGCCGCTCCGTTCCCACTCGGAGCTGCTTTTTCCTGGCTGCTTCCTCCGTGGAGGGCCCGAAGGGGGCACGGGAGGGCGGAGGGATGTTATATTTGGGGATTCAGGGCTGAAAATAGCGTTATAAACGCGGCTTCCCGCTCGCAGCCAAGTGGCGCGTGAGGGGAGCGGGTGCCTGCAGCTGACAGGATGGCTGCCCCTGTGGGCAGCTGCAGCAGCCCTGCGTGGTCTGGTCACTTGGCATGTCTGTGTAAAGATACAGCATGCACACGTACACATATGTTTACTTGTAAACCCACAGTTCGGGTAGGCCGTAAATAAATTTCATCCCTTTCCCCCCTTCTCTCCCCAGGGTTTCAGGTTTGTAGAGAGGGGGTTTTGGGGGTGCCTCAGGGTCTGGTAGCAGTGAATGTATTTCTCTGTAGTCTGAAGGCTTTAAAAGTGAGTAAGGTGGATGCAAATATTCCTCCATGAGATAAAAATGTTTAAAAAAAAATCTTACAGTGAAGTTTTAGTTCATTCAGCAGAGTGTAACCATTCCTAGTGATAGCAGGACTTGAACTTAACACACTGTGATTTGCAAGGAGGAGTCTGATTTCTGGCTGAGTCTCTGAAAGGGGAAATCTGTGTGTTGATTGATATCCTGTGTCCTTAACTCCTCCTTGGCTGATGCATCCCTAAATATCTGATGGTTTCTCCTGTAGAGGCCAGCCCAGGGTGATTGCTAAGTGGATGTGTGCAGGCATTACAGTGAATGAGTTAGTCCTAGAGCTCAGATCCTCCTGTGAGGGCATAATGGAAAGCACAGCTGGTTTTTGATGGAAGGAAGTTTCACTGGATTGCTTTCTTAATTATTTTTGTCTTTAATTGTGGCAGTAACCTCAAGTAGTTCCCTATACAGTATATTTACATCCAACAAGATGCTTTTCTTACTGTCTTGTTTCTGATCACATTTCACCTTTGGATTATTTTCTGTTTATTTTTCTCCTTAGAACCAGTAGAAGACTCCCTGCTGGAAAAATATGGATTCCCTGAAGCTGGAACAGAGACCAGATGTTACACAAATCATGCACTGTCTTATGATCAGGCAAAACGTGTGCCTAGATGGGTGATTGAACATATTTCAAAACAGAAGACACTGGGTATGTAGGTGTTTATTTACTTAGATTTACAGCACGGAGAATGGGTTTTGCAGTTCACAGGAGGTGGACCCAGGAGCAGGCTGGGAGAAAAACCCTGTAGTGATCTTGAGGTATAGCTTTTTCCACCTATTTGCAATCTTTCTGGAGGCAGTAGGCCTCTGGGTGGATGTCAGTTCCGTCACGTTTTAAGGCTGATGTTGGTAGTGAATTAAAAGAGATCTGTCACTGCTGGTTGACAGGTCTCTTCAGTATTCCTTATATTGCTGGGATTTGTCTAGTATTGCACGTATGACAGGTCTGCAAGACACAGCCCAAGGGCTGAGTGTGAAAGGGGAGTGAAGAAGAACTAGAGCTACCTTCCATGAGAAATTTCTGTTGTGAGTTTATGAAACAGTATAAAAGCACCAGATTAGTATAGCTGTATCAGTGTAAACATTCTAAGTCATGTTCCATCTAATAACCGTGAATGGAAAGTAAAAAGTAAAATTGAAAATTAAGCTTCTTACCTTATTCAGACCTGCAAAGTTCAGTCTCATTGCTCAAGTTCCTCAAATTGTTCTTGCTTCCTTAGCTAGCGTAGTTAGTTCTGTGCGACAGTTTATGTCAGTTTATGCACTGCCCCAAATGAGTCAATGTCTTTAATAGCCAGACTGTTTCACCTATAGATCTTGAATAGATTTGCTCAGAATGTGAAGAAAAGATGAATCTCTGTTTCTGAGATAAAAGTGGAGCAGAGGGCATCAACAGTTATAATTGTTCAAAGCTAGATAATGCATACCTACTCGCTGCAGTTGTTACCTACTTTGATGCAGCTCTGTTGTATTTTCTGATGTGCATTATCTAAGTCTCTTCCCTGTTCTTTATGCAAGACAGGCTTAGTGATTTTTGCTGTCAGTGCTGAGTGAAATGTGAATGGTATACAGTCATTATAAATCAAGTTTATAGCATTAGTTCAGCTTTTATAAGGTGAATTATTAGTAATGGAGGTAACTGTATAATTATAAAATGTTTTATGAAAGCAGTAGCCCTCTAAATATATCTTTATCACTGTCTTCAAATTACCTTTCAAAATTAAAAGCATGATCCTGAAAATATTTATAACCCACCCCTAAGTAGCATCACTGACTTCTTTCTGAGAAGAAAGCGGTAGTTCCAGGCTTACTTTCAAGCAGGCCTTAAAAGTTAAATTGTTAAAACTTTTTCCAAATGATCAGATACAACTAACTGCAAATTGAAAATAAGCATCTTGAGACGTTCAGCTCAAGACTTATATCTGAGAGCTACTGTAAGTGAAATTTGGGGCATACCTGTGTTGTTCGGGGTATTTGTCACAAAAACCTTCCATGTATGGAGGTTTTAAACTGTGTGATGTAAAGAAAAAAAAGGGGGGAAGGGTGTTGTTAAGAACTTAAGCATTTAAAAAACACGGTGGGAAGACATTAGCTTTAAATGTAAATGAGGTCTAATTACAGAAGGAATTCTCCATTTTATCAAAACAGTGGACAGAATAAATCATGATATATCTTCAATAAACTTGAAAAATGGATAAATTACGCTTTGTGCTTTGTCTTAAATACTGAGATGAAGTGTCATTTTTTTTAAAATGATAATTCTGTTGCTTTGCATGCTGCTAACATCATCAGTGTTGCTTCCTAAGCATCGATCCTGTGTTAAAGTATCGTACCACATTCTTTACCGAAAAAAAGAAAAGTGAGAGCTCCTTCCTTCTACCTGCACTGCATAAAGATGCTCTGACCACCTCTCTGTTTTGACATTACGTCCATGGGCATATGCACAGATGGCCAGTGAAGAAGAGGAAATTGCTTACAGACACTGGTTTCCAATATACACTGATTTCCCACTCCTTCCCTTCTTTCTTGTGGTCCTTAGATATTCTTGGATAGAGAAGCTGCCAAGTGAAGAGCATGGAGCGCAGCGTGCATAGGGTGTGTATGCACTCAGTAGTATCACTGAATGTATATGCACAGTCAGCTCTAGAAGACTAACTTTAACAACTAACAGTGGTAATCATTGAAAATTGCCCTTCATGTTTTATTGCAAGAGAAAGTACTTTATGAAGTGCCAAGTTTGAGGAAGATTCTTGTGTCTACAGGCCCCGGTTCATGCTTGAATGAAAAGAGAACATGTAATGGTCCTCTATATTGCGTGTGTGAAATTGTGCCTGACACCCTGAATTTTATGAAGAAAAATCAGTATGCTGGAGATTCTTTGAATTATATTGGCGTTTGGAAAAAAAAAAAAAAAGTGGACATCAGTGATGGTGCTCGAAGCTCTCCCACCACCTGCATGTCCCTGTTGCACAAACACAGCCAAGTCAGCCCTTGGGTGTCCCTTGGCTACCTCCCTGGCACATCTTGCTTTAATGGGTGTTCGTGGGTGGATCCAAGGCTGTTTCCTAAGAAAAATGGTGTCTTGCTGGAGGTTATCAGTGCCAGAATAATTCATGCAAGTCTCTTCAGGCCATCACCTTTTCAAGGAAGTGGCCAGTTTTGGGATGAAGTTTTCTCAGAGTTGCAGCGCACTCTAAGTAACTTTTTTTCCCAAGGAGCAGACAGGGACTTCGCACAGTGCAAGGACACAAAAAGGTGTATGCCCAGGAAATCTAGAAAGAAGCCACAGGCTCCCTGGCAGAGGTAGCAGCTTAGTGTGGGCTGCCATCTCTGGAACAGTTCAGTTAACTCCTCCCACAACCCTCTGCAAAAATAAAAATAAAAACTGTCCTACAGAAGGCTTAAGCCTGGTCATTTTTTGTGCATCATTTCCAAATGTCTCGAAAGGCAGCAGGGGAATCCCAGAGAGGGGCAGGAAAGCTCTTCACTTAATTCTATGCACGTGAAGAACAAATGACTTGATGTTCTCTGGAAAGGCTTTATTACCAATGGTAACTTTATAAAATACAGCCGTTCCACTTCCAGGCTAGACTTGGAAAAAGACAAAATGCTTGTAGTGGTTCAAACATTAAAAAATGGAACTGCTGCCGGTGAAGATTTGTAAATCTTAATTGTCCTAAAAAAAAAAAATTGTCCTATACTGGTTTATATCTTTATCAATCTTGCCTTTAATATTAGTCGACCTCTATGATAAGGGTAAACTATTTTGCTTTTGTTTTTCTCTATAAAACAGTAAACATAGTCTGTAGTAGGGAAGGGTAGTGGGAATGAATGTAGGAACTGGAGCATGGATCTGTAAGTAGAGTTCTTGTCTCGTATGGCTGAGGAGAAAAATATTCAGATTACTGTGTTGAATCCTTAACCATGGGCAGTTTGGTGAGATGTCTTGTTGTTGATAGTTTAATGATAACAATTTAGTGTGTTATTTCTTAGGCAATGCAGACCGAAGGCACTGTAAATTCAGACCAGATCCTAACATCCCTCTAATGTTCAGTGCCGTCAATGAAGACTACCTTGGGAGCGGGTGGTCGCGAGGACACATGGCACCAGCAGGAGATAACAAATTTTCAACAGTAGGATTTTTTTTTCTAATTTGTGTTTATCGGTTAGAAAGGGTAAAAAGACCCTTAAGAGTAATGTATGATGTTCCTTTCACTGTTTGTTTTGAGATGGAATATGGCCTCGTTGTTGAAGCACAGACCTGAGCTCGGACTTACAAGGTCTGTTCTTGACTGAGCACTGTAGGATGCTCATGCAGTCTAATTCAGGTGTCTAAATTGAGTGAAAGTTAGAGTTTCAAACGGGAACAAAGAAGGTGAGAACCTTCACCAGCCAAACCTCTCAAGTGTCTTCTGAAGCTCAGTCAAAGGGAGATGAGGAGAGATGACTTCATTTCAGCCAGCAGGTGCTGAAATGTTTAAGGCTAGATTGTGTAAAGCAAAGATGCTGTTAAGTACTGTTCTACATTGGCAAGAGGATTGACTGGATGATTTAAAAACCTTTTTTTCCCTTTCTGGCAATGTGTACGAGGTAAATTAGAACCTTTTTGCCATACTTCTTTCAGTCTATAAAATGTCCTCACCTGCCATTTGTTTGAGTTGCAAGAAAAGCATGCCCTAATGCCTTGGCTGACTAACAAGGCAGCCTTGGATTTATTGGGTCCTCATGTGAAATGTGCCTAATGCAGGCAATTTGTCAATTAAGAAGCAGTTTGAATTTGTATTTCTGCTCTGCAGAGTCGTATGCTCTGGGGCGGTGACAGCACACTGGCATGTATCAGATCAAAGAATCAGTCATTTTACTTCTACTAGAAGCGTCTTGGTGGGAGGTTATTTGTGTTAGCTGTGGAGTTATAGCAGATGAGCTACCTGCACAGAGAGATTCTCTACCTGGTTTGAAATGCAGTGAGATAATACAGTCTTTCCAATACCGGGTTATAAAACCTTAATTTCGCAGTTTAATTAGTGCAGGCAGTGTTTGCCCATTACTCTAAAAAGTTCTGTCAGCACCTTCACTTTGATGAAAGTACCTGAAAAACATTGACAGCTCTAGAACCTGTGAAGATTCTGGGTTAAGATTTTGGATTTTTTTTTCACTGTATTTTCCTGCATATATGGAGTTGTTTAGCCCCAGATCCCTTACATCTGGAGATATGTAAGCTTCAATTCAGAGAGGTTTCTGACACTTTTAAAGCATAAAATTAAACAGGTATGTAGGTGTTGGCATATCATGGTCTCATCATTTCATTACCTGCATCTTATGCATTTGCAAAATTGTAAGATAGAGGTGAATATTCTATCTTCTGTTCTAACAGAAAGAAAAAGCTGGTGATTAATCACTCAAATAAATGAAAAGTATAAGTGAAAGCATTGTCCTCTTCAAAATAAAGAGTATCTAGTTGCTTCCAAAGACATTACAGAGTTGGTAGTCTGTTAGCATGTTAACAATTACTACTGTACCTCTAGAATTGGACATTCTTATACTGTGTTTCTGTCAAAAAAAAAAAAATGTAGATCCAATTTGCAAGGTTTGCTCCTTAATTTTACACCTCTTATTCCAAAACATTTTTGTAGATATTCTGACTCAGGTCTTGTCTGACCTTTTATTTTGATAATGGTAAAACTAAACTAGAAATGGCTTCTGATCCAAAAACTTCTAAAATGTGTTTACAGCTCAGATGTTTCAATGAAATGATACCATTTTCTTTCTTCATGCAGAGAGCTATGGCTGAAACATTTTATCTCTCTAACATTGTGCCTCAGAATTATGAAAATAATGCTGGATTTTGGAACAGGTGAGCAATTGCTTATAAGGGAACTAACTAAATGAAGAATATCAGGCTATCTGTAGAGATCATGTCAACCTTCTCTGAAAGGTAACTCACAGTACTCACAATGCAAGAGCAGTATAATGACTGCTTTAGTTCTTTATTCAGGAAAACCCTGCAGGGCATTTACTTAGAATAAAATCATTTATTCTGGCTGATGTGGGTAAAGGTACCAGGCTTAACATTTCTGTCCCTGAGGAAGAATAAGTAGGAGCAGGGAAGGGGTTTAGATCTAGTTTTAACATCTCCAAAAAAGCACTTCCAGTATCAGAGTAGCCCCATCTCTGTACGTGGACATCTGTTCACTTTGAATAGGAGAACTGAGTGCTCCCTGCTGAGCTGTGACTACTCCAGGTCTTTTTTAGGTATTTCTTGGAGTGCTGGCTTCCAAGTAGCAGTCAGGCAAGTTCTCTGTCGTTTGTGAATGCTGGCTGGATCAGCTGGGAGGTGAAGCGAGTGGAAGTAAATCTTACCTTTCTTTATGTAGGGTTTTTATTCTTTCATTCCCTTGAGCAGAAAAAAAGCCTAATAAAACGAGCATTCATTCTGTGCTTCCTGTATAGGGCTTAAAGAATGTGAAGACTCAGAAACAGGAGGGGAGAGTGATGAATTTCACAAGGCTCACTCAAGGGAAGGTTGGCAAAATCGTGTACAGTATTGTACTAAAAGTATATCAGAAATGCATCATCGTTCAACAACACACACCTGCTTTCCAGTTTTACAAGAATGCATATAAAATCATATGAGGCATTCAGTAAGGTTACACTATTTTATAGACAAATAAAACGCTATAACATTTTAAGAGATGTTTCTGTTTTGTTTTAATACCTCAAGTATTTGAGCATAAAATTTCCTTGTACCAAAGCTAAGTGTGGGTACCAGTTTTAGGCTGGAAACCCTCCTTATTTCTCTGGAGCAGGATTGGTGCCTGATCAGGAAATCATGGGGAGCATTTCGGAATTTTCCCTGGCACTATCAGCCCTGCAGTTCAAGCTGCTGTTAACACTTTCTCCTAACCCCAGCACCTTATCCCCACAGTTTAAGTACACAAGCCAGGTATTTGTGTCACTTGTTTTGTCAGTCACTTTTTAAATGATATGTAGTTTTAAGGATACTGCGCTTCATGTGTGTTGTATCCCTTCCTGTCTTCAGTACTCTCTTCCTTTCTTTATTTTAATCACTTTTTGAATTGTCTTTTGAGGTGCAGACAGTACAGCTCAGACAGTTTAACAGTCTGATGATTTTTAAAGTGGTGTTTGCCCTCCAGCTGCGTGTTTTTGCTGCTTTCCCAGTTCCAGCTCTGATACGTGCCTTACTCTACAGCGAGTCGACTCCATTTACTAACCCAGTTAAACTGATCCACGTTTTGGTTTGGTTTGTTACATTTCTGCCAGATTAGAAAATTGGATCAACTGGTGAGACGAATGCTAGAGCCAATGTGGAAGATGGAGTAGGACAGTGCAGCTGGGGCAGGCAAGGGGAGCAGGGGGAAAGGAGACTGCAGGACTGTCTTTCAGGAAGCTGTTAGATAGTAAACTGTTAGATTGGTTTCTTGATGTGGTCTAACTGTTTGTTTGTCATTCTCTTCCTACCAACATGCTTCTTTCTTCCCTTCTGTCTTGAGTGTAACTTCATGGTCCCTGTAGTCTGATCTCTGTCCCTGCTGCCACTGACAGCAGTCTGTTCCCTAGCTGCCTTTATTCCCCTTCTTCCCTTGTGCCAGGTGGTGTTTGTATTGCTATGCAGGGAGACGTCCAGAGGAGCTGAGCTACTTGGAAGCAAAGCTAACAGCAGAAAAAAAAAATTAGCCTGTGGTCAGTGCTTTGGCTTGTCACATGGCAGCGCACTATCACCAAAGAAAGATGGGCTAATTCCTGCTAATTCTGATTTGTGTGAGCTTTTTTGACTCACTAACCCATCAGAGGAAAAAAGTCTGATTTTGTTCAGGGTTATGGACAGGTGAGGAGTGCTAAAGGTAGCCCAAGTGAGAGGTATGAGGAACAGGAGGGAGAAGGGGGTGAAACTTTGCCCCATACAAGCAGCCAGGTTAGCTGGAGTTCTCTGTCTCGTTTTCTGGTCTTGTTGTCCATTTGAGTGAGGTACAGTTCTGTCTTTAGTAAAGGCCCAGTAGGTACTCATTTTATGTAATTTCTGTAACACTTGGGATGTTAGATCAGAGTGGCTACAATCTCCCATTTTCTGTAATAAAGGTGTGATCCGGAAACCATTTTATTTGGAGAAGTATTTTATGTTGTAAACTGAATCAGTTAGTTTAGAAAACAAAAACAAGTGTTAAGATTTTTGGACCAACTACTTTATTTTTAATTAGTTACATATCAAAATAAGCAGTAAGGAGGCTTAGGTAGGATTGGCACATAGTAACTAAAAGTTCTTTGAGCTACAGAAAGAGCTGCTTGTTCAGGACATTAATTCCTTGGGGGATGCATACAAACCCAGTAATGTGGTAGAACCATTTGAATTAAGAATGCCACAGCCTGCTTAAAACAAGTGTCTTGCTGATCTAATCAATAGTTATCTTTCTGATGTCAGGTATGGGATTAAGTTGAGAATTCAGATTTTCAAGTTAGGTGGCAAGGCTACAGAAATCATTTTCAGATGTGTGTGGTAACACATGCCTATCTGTATAAGTGAAACTGGAATGAGAGGGAAGTATGACCTGGGCCTGTGATTTACCTTCTTTGGTATGTGAATCAGTCGTGTGAGTGTGGAGAAGTCCTCTTGCCCTTCATAGTCTGTTTTGAAGTTTGTTGTATTAAGTTTTCCGAGCTGGCTCTACTCATTCTGACAAATATGTTTCAGAATGGAAATGTACTGTCGGGAATTGACCGAGAGATTTGAGGATGTTTGGGTAGTTTCTGGACCTCTGACCTTGCCTCAAACAAATGATGATGGAAAGAAGAGTGTTACTTACCAGGTATGTACATACGTTGCTGGGTTAATTGTGCAGTGGTTATACTTTTTTAAAATTACTATTTAAAATTTAAGAACAGGCCTGATATCATTGTAGCTTGATAAAACAAAATTAAACATCCTACTATGTACAATATGTCCAATAGTAGTTGGGACTGGTTCATTAGAAATATCTTGCCTACGTGTTAAAAATTTTTAAATTATTTGTTTTATTTACAATGAGAGAACTATTGAATGTCTTAACAGTTTGCAGTAAAACTATATTCTGACTTCTATATGACAATGTCTAAGTAGAGTGACTGCAATTATGCAGTCACTGATGAATTTTTTAGAAACACAGCACTACAAAAGGTAATGTGAGTTTCTCAAACCTGTTTAGGGGATTGCAGTGCCTGTGTTCCGCTAAAAGCAATTTCAAAAGCAGTTGCTTGGTGGTACCCCATATGCATCACTTAAAATCCGAGTTGCAAGGCCTTCTCTAAGAACACCAGAGTCAATTGGAAGACTTCATTCAAGTTCGGTAGTTTTTAGGTGAATGCAGTATAATTGCTTGTCCATGGTACTGGTACCTCTTTTGGTCCCCCATTTTATTATTTGCTTTAAATACTCTGCGGATAGGTGTTTGGTCAGGCACAGTCTCTAGAAACCATCACTGATAGAACAAACGGGAAAGGTTATCATGTTGAGAGGTGAATTTACTGTTGCTTGTGGTGACTTCTTGTAAGCGTGCTTTTAGGCATCTGTAGGATCTGTAAGGTTCCTCGAAAACCTTACTATGCAATTCTGCCCCTACTGTAATGACATATTATTGCTGCTTTCAGTTGTTAGATGCTAGCAAGCATAATGCAAATAATACAATATTTTGCACCTCTTGAAAAAACGCTTCTCCGTGAAAATAAGTGCTCAGATGAACTGCAGCTTCAGCTCACGAGTGATTCAGCTGTCCAGCTAGTTCTCTGAGGAGCAATGAACAAGCTTGCTATAAAAAAGCCTCTGTAGCTGAGGGGTATGAGAGAGACGAAAGGGAGAGATGTTCAGCTTTCAATGCTAGCTTGTTTAGCAGAAAGATTTAGGCGCTATTTCTCTGTTCTAAATGCACATTCAGTTCTGTTTGATTGAACTTGGAACTCAGTCGTGACAGAATGTAATTTTTCCTGTTCACTTTTACCTGTTTACTTCTTTAAAACCTATCCCTTATATCACCCACAAGTCTATAACCTTGACTGTAATGAAATCACTGCTTTGGTTTTTGTTTGTTTGTTTGTTTCCCAGGCAGCCCTATGTTACGCACATGAAAATGCAATAATTATAATTCATCTTTTTCATGTTGGGTGGCAGTTGCAACCTTCAGTTCTCACCATATCTTTGTGAGGAAGGTGACAACCGTGCTTATTTTCAAGGGGATAAGTAGTAAATCATGGTTAAAGGATATGACCAATGTCACACGACAAGTTAGTGGCAAGGGTGACTTTAGTCTGGCTCTGGTTCCTTGCCACCTAAGGGGAGAGGGCTGTCTTCGCTACTGCCCGTTGTACTTTGCAGCCTTTTACCTTGTGTGCAGGTGCTGATTGGCACGTCCTTCCACGAGGTACTTAGTGAAGTAGTGCAATAGAGGTCCATCCACACCGGGTTGTTTTTGTTTGTTTCCTTGGCTTTTTTTCTGCTGCTATAGAAGGACACTTCAGCACACAGAGGAGTCCGGCACGTACCGGTGACACTGTGAGATACGTGGCAAAACCACGTAGCTGGGAGCAGAAGGGAAATGTTCCTTTTCAACAGTGTCAAGCTGAACATTTGGCTTACTGTCGTGCAGAATGATACCGTAAGAGTTCTCCAGGTTTGCACATAGCTTGCTGGAATTTGTTTCCTTGTAGTTGTCAAGATACTGCATTTATTTATCCTTAAAAATGCAGCTTAGTCTTACATTGCAAAGAGCTAAAAATCCTGAGCAGACTTGAAAATTTTATAGAGTAAAATGATTTTCCAGGAAGCAGTTGAATCATTTATCAACCGCATCTATCAACCGTTTTGTTTTAATACTGCTCGTCTTTATCTATTTTTTTTCTCTAGAGAAAGTGTTTACTTAGAAGAGGACAGGTTACATTTTCTGGAAAACAATTACGGCTCTACATTTTGGTTTTGAAATGTAAATGTTAGCATTCCCCAGGTAAAAAAAATAAGGGCAGGCACTGCATCTTACTGCCTTTATTCAAAGTAACTCGATACCAGGATCTGGTGCTGGAATAATAGTTGCACAAAATGTCTGTGCTGCTTTGGTTATCATATCGTTCTGTTCTTGTCTGTTGCCAAGATGTCTTCATCATCTTTGGGTTTGATGATAACTCCGGTCTTTTACGAATGTTTTATCAGTTTTGGTCTTAATATAAACTATGAAGTGAAGTTCAGTGTGGAGTTGAAAAGGGTGGAACGATCATACGTGTTCATTTCGCCATTTGGCCATTCATAAATCCTTCAGTCAGCTTCCTAGGATGAGATTCATTATATAGATTGATTTGTATTTAAGCTGTGTTTAAGAACAGATAATGCTGTCAGCAGGTGGAAAAATAAAATGTTGATTGGGGGAAGGGGAGGGCTAGTTTGGGTTGAATATGCAGTTATTTGAGTTGGATCCTGTTTGGGTACACTCCTAAGCATAAATAAATGCAGGCTGAGAATTTGGTTATTGTGAGATTTCTTTATAGCATAAGTGCCTTTGTTTGCCATTGAAGTCCTCCTTTAGGGGGAGAGAGTTCAGAGTAGAGTGTCAAGGGATTTTTTTTTGTGGTTTTCTTTTTTTTTTTCCCTCCATCCATCAACACGTACTCTTAGAAGAGGGAACACCACCTGTCAAAACAGTGAGATGTTCTTTTCAAACATACACAATTGCTGTCATCGCCATTGATTTTGGTAGTCTGGGCTTCTGCCCCTAAAACGAGAACACTTAAAGAGTTCGCAGCTGAACGAGATGGGAAGGTACCTCTTAACCGTTTTTCAGGAGCAAACTCCGTAAGGTTCAAACAAATGACTTAGAAATGAAAGGCCTTTACTCCTCATTGTTTGGGCTTATGAAGCTGATGTGGGAAGTGTCCTTTTTCTTTGTATGTGCTGTTTAGGGGAAAGTGCTGTAGTATACACCAAAGTGCTGAAACCCGCAACGTGTAATCTGGCAACGTAACTGTTAAGGCTGAGCTCCTTTCTGATGTTGTTCTCGTCCTACAAGACTAGAGCCGTGGAAAAAGAAAACACAGAAGTACTACAGTGAATGTGTCCCCGTTGATTTGCTTCAGTTCATCTCTTCAATTGTAGTTTCCTTGTTTTTTGGCTAAAGGAGTGATGAAATATGTATCCGTGGCTTTACAGGCTGGTGTTTTTCTCATCAGACATCCAAAAAGGTTATTTTTAGATCACTATAGAGGAAAAACAGAACATCGGTCATGGCATTGTTCCCAGTTCCTGCTTGGACTCTGGTACCATTTGCTGTTTAATTCCAGAAAGGGAATTAACCTTGAACTCCTTAGATGCCAACGTTGTTCTATCTATTGGCTGAACTTGCTGTATCCTCAGATATGTTCTGTCATTTCATCTGTCTCCAGCAGTGGCTTTTATTGCAAAGAGTAGATTGATGACCACGCTTGGTATCTGAAAAATACATTTTGAGAATATACGTAAAATAGAATGCCAACAGGAAAAATCTGTTCTGTGTCGTTGGAGAGGCAGATGCAGGTTTTTCGTCTTCGTCCAGATCGAATCAAAATGACATTGTCTCGTTTTGTACGTTGCTGTTCTTCAGTGACTGTCACTTCAGTGATTTTCCTCTGTCAGCAGATTTGGAGTTGGAAATACAAATTTTGCAGTAATTCTGCCGCATTGTGCTCAACCCTCCCGCTCTCTTATTCCCTATGCCACTGTAGTAAACATTTAATGTGAGAAAGGTTTCCTATGAAAGAAACTGTGGTTTAGATAACACTTTGTTTATTGCTTGAAGACAACATTTTCCTGTACTTTTTAGTGAGCTCATACTGGAATCATGTTTGTGGTTTAATTTTCAAAATGGAATGGCTCCTTTTCTAAGCTGGGCCTGAGTTGCACAACAGCTGAAGCAGAAAATACACTTACTTGTCATCTATTTCTGTGGCAAACAAGTCCCTGGGGCGCAAACTGCACCTCTCAAATATAAGATGGTACTTTATGGTTTCCCCAGTCAACTTTCAGAAGTGGTAGAGATTCCCCTATAGTATCTTAGCCAGGAGAGCAGGCATCTTTGTTAAAGGAAGAAATAAACCTGGGGACTACTTGTTGGCTTTGCCAAATGTGCTCAAGGCTGCACAGCCACCTAGGGGATGTAGGTCCATTATACATGTCCCGTAAAACCTACCTTCAAATGGGTAGTTACTAGATCAGCCGGTGTAAATGACCAGAGCGCTGTCAGCCCTAAATTTAGACATGATGTACAAGTGAAAATAATAGACGCTGGGTTAAGATTGGAGGAGAAGAGACACCAAGGGTGCAGGGTAGATTTATGGGGTTGCTTTTATTTAGCACTGTACCCCTGCTGAAGGTTCTTTTATTATAGGAAGAGTGGTGTTAGGGGCTGTAGTGGATTCAGTGTTGAGTATAACCTAAATGGATTTTGTGGGAGTAGTAGTCTGTCATCACGTAAATATGGCATTGGAATGCCTCTAGACATCCTCTTTATTAAAATAAAGAAAAAAAATAGGGCGGAGGGTGTCCTTTAATGCTGTAATTGTGTTTTTAGGCACAGCTTTTTTACCATCTCTTGTTTCTTTTTTTCATTTATTTTTTAAGATTGCCAAAGATTTGGAATAGCAAAACGGCCATAACAAATTTTTCAGAAATACATACATTTGGAGAACTTAGTTGTGCATTTTTGTAACAGTTCGTTAATATGTTTTTATCTGTAATGTTTTCTATTTTCTGCATTACCAGAACTGCCTTCACAACATTCAGTTCTTCTCAGTGCTATCTGATGGAGTTCTCCCAAATACTGGGGAAAAAACACTATCAGCAGAATCAGTGCTGCCTAACACAAATCCAGAAGGAATTGGAGTGAAGGCGGTTAAAGCTGTCACAACAATCAAGTAAACAAATTATACTGATAGGAACGGGATTTTTTTACATTGCCAGATTGTCTGCTTCTATATAGAATTCAATATCAAATTATAATGAGTTCCTGACTGTCAAACATGGGGTCGTATCAGCAGGAGGAATACGACCTACAATAAAACATCTGATGGGCCTGGTCAGTGTCATGCTGTAAGTTACAGCTAAAATGAAACAAGCCTCTCTTCAGAGAGAGATGCAGTCGTATTTTGGGTGACAGGAATGCCCTTTTTACTTCAAGAAATGTGACAGGCGTCTTAATTTCATTAATGGCCAGATGTAGAAGTGTTGTTACCTGGAGAATTGTACGTGTGCTGTTTTCAGTCCATCCAGGCTTGCAGCATGGCTTTGTTCTAAAATCGGGTTATTAAAGACAGAGTGGGATGGAAGAAATGGTTACTGGAGTGCAGAGGGAAAATCTGCAGTTATCGTTTTAATGTCTTTGTGATGGTACCCTCTGATGCAAGGACTCTTCAGCGAGTGCTGGCAGTTAAGTCATGACTGAACATGATTTCTGTTTACCAGGTTCTACAAGAATCTCAGATAATTGCCAGCCGAGAGCTGGCACTCGCTGATAAAAGGCTAGTCCCTTCTGCTAATTCTCTTCGTGGTTGATTTTCATTTTCTAGTCACTAGGTGGCAAAATACTACTTTCACATTCATGAGTCCTTACTTTTAAAAATGATTCCTACCCTTTCAAAAGAAGATAAGGCTTTTACTGCTCTGGGCAGCTGTAACAAGTACAATGTAAAACGAAGATATGATAAAGCTTGTTTTAAAATGTCTAATAAGAATAACAGTTCTGCTACTGTTCTAATACAATCTTTCAGGTATTCTGCCATTAAACAGTTTATATAAGAATGGAATTTTCTTTCTCATAAAACCCAAACTATGATTTTTAGGGACTGCTTTTTCCTGTCTTTATCTAATTATCCCCATGAAGGTGACATTATTTAATGCCATATGCTTAAATTTACCCTGGATGCCGTTAGCAAATGCCTTCATTCTTTATTGTGATACCTAATGGCTCTGCAGGTATTATCAAATTTGTCCTTCCTCTAATTGAAGAAACTGCAAGCAAGAATAGTTATGCAAAAAATATTATGCAAAAAGACAAGTTTAGGAAGAATCCTCATCCAGTGACTTAGGTATGAGACTGAATTTATCAAAGTTCACTAAATTCTCTCTGTTTTAAGAAATCTTGTTGTTCCTGCCCTCATCTTTGTCTGTCCACGTGAGCTGTTTATGTTTGGATAACTGCTGTTATATTTGTCGTTTTAGCAGTATATAAGTATCTCTAAATGTCAGGAATTGTGTGCATTTTAATGGCCCGTCCTTGTGACTGCTGTCCATGTTTAATTGGGCATAACATTGAGTATAACAAATTTATACACACTTGTGGAATGTCAATATCAATAATGATAAAAAAAGAAAAAAACAAACAATAAACACTATGCTGAAAATGACATTGTCATAAAGTTGCATTATTAGATGACGCCAGTTTAGTTATAGCCAGCACCAAATCACCAAGCAAAACAAGAACAAAGCAAACTATAACGGAATAAGCGGCTCCGAAAAGGGCAGTGAACATTTGTATGTTGAACAAATACAAGTAAAAAAAGTGAAGTCATATCTGAAATTTCACATCAGTATCCCAAACGATGATGGGAAAGGAGTACTTCTACTGCTGTAAAAAGAGGACTTTTAGGTAGAGTGCATTTTTTTCCTTGTCATGAGGTTGTTGACAATCTGAAAGATTTAGCAAAAGTTTACAGGAATAGAGAAAACTTTCCGTCTGGCCTGCTCTCAGCAAGGTGCGAAAGCATGTGGGACAGCAGTGATTTTCAATATGCCATGGCTGTATTTTCTAGATTGTTGTATTAGTTCGTGCGATATTTCTGAGTCACATACACTATTAAAAACTGTTGCTCTTTTCCAACTGGGACAGATAGCTGTTGCAGGCATTGATTGCTAAAAGATCGTCTGCTGCCTGTGGATAGACTAGCACAAATCAAAGTCAGCTTCTGTATGGATAATCTTAACCCATTTTCCCTTTTTTTGCATTAGGGACATATGTTCCCTGCCTCTGTTAGGCATGCATTGGTATAAACGGGATGGCACAGGTCGGGTTAGTGACTCAGGCTGCTGTAGTTAGGTAGGAAATTCCTCTAGGTGGCATTAGGAAATGACTTGTTGAGTTAGTTTTTCTTACCAATTGCTTCTGTTGCAAACTTCACTTCTGCAGAATCACACATTGCTTCGTTCCCTGGCTGCTGGGCTGTGTCTGGGCCAGTGATATGGATTCATTCATCTGCAGCTTCTGTGTCAACTCCCAGAGAAAGGCAAATTGTGGTATATCACAGAGCATAATGATGGAAATATTATGGCGTGCTACAGAACTGCACTTCTTTTTTTAACAGGAATCACTGTATCATATTGGCAGCAGAGCTGACTGGTGATGCATCCTGTGTGTGGTTCATGTAAGTGTTAAAGTGCAGAAAAATCTTTGTCAGGCATATTTAGTCTGTCAGAGAAATGGGGCACCCTCCGTTTTCCTTTGGTGGTATTTCCTACCTGCAGAATGAGCTGGTGGCAGAGCTTTTACACCCCATTTTGTGTAAGGAGAGGACGCTGCCGTGGACTCTGGCCATTTGGCAGGCTGGAATTTGTCTTGATCACTTTAACGGTTTTAGAACTCAGCAAAGTAATTGCAGAAATAGTTTATTGCTACTCAGAGGATACGGTATAAAACCTGTGCACTACTTAAATTTTGTTTAAATCCTCAAAAGAGAGCTTGCGTGGAACTGAAGTGGTACATAAATTACACGTATGGCCATTGCCTGTACTGAGCTGAGTTCTTTAGAACTGCTTTTCTCAAAAGGCCAACCCTTCCTTTTTCTGGAACTAGTCCTCTCTTTCCTTCTTTTCCTCTTTACTTCATATACAATGCATAAATGTGCATTATTTTGCATAGAATATATATATATTTGGGGGGGCATGATATCGCATAAGCACAGGGTCTGTTTTCCCTTAACACCCACTCCAGGCATTCAGCGTTTCCATTTCATACCTAACCCGTCTTTGTGCAGCTCTGTTCATTCCCTCGCCTTTCTCTCCACCCACTCAGTCCTCAGCCTCAATCCCCTGTTCCCTCTGCTAGCTCGCTCACACACATTCACCTGTTTGTTTTACATATGCCATATATATCCCCTAATTGGAGGTACTCCCAGCAGCTCCAGCTACATGTTCACCCTTCCTCTGGTCTTTTACACAACAGGCAGAGGATGCTGGTGTGTGTTTGTGTGTGGGAGGTGTTGAGGAGGGGAGAGGACAAAGCTAAGGAGGACCAAGGTGTTATGCAGGTATTTATAGTAGGAAAAAGGTTGCGAAGAGCCCTGGAGAAGGCAGTGCAGGCACAGGAATGATGTTGAGGAGGGGTTGTTGGCCCAGGGGAATCTGGGGAGCACGGTTTATTCTCAGTATTGCCTTCTCAGGGGAGGCCACAGCAGCTTCAGGGTGCAGCGCAGCTGTGCACAGCCCCTTCTTTCTCCTCTGCCCTGCCCTGCCAGCGTGCAGGAGGTGGGACTGCAACACAGGCTCTGCAAGCTCCCTTCTCCACCGGGAAAAAAAGAGCTCCAGCCTTCAACAGCATCAGTCACTGCTTGTGCTCAGGTGAATATGGAAATATGAATGCCCTCCTCCTTTCTCCCTCGGGGCTTTTCATGCTGCTTAGCTCCCTCCCTCCCACCCCCAACACATCGCATGTGCTCCCGGGTTTGAGTGCCAGCTATCTCAAGCAGGTTACACTCCGACACTCCTCGTTTTTGTAATTCAGTGTAGCCCACCAGGTATAACAGTGGGTCGAAGCGTAGTTTTCAGTGTATTTTAAAATTACCTGTACGTCAGTTGGTTTTGATTATTTATGCAGTCGATCCTGAGGAGCTGTAACTGTGGTTTCACCCACACTGAATGCTAAATGTAAAGTGCTTTGACACTCGGGAGCTCTCATTTCCCTATCAAGACATCTGTCGTAGAAAAGGAAAGTAACTTTGGCATAAGGCATTTATTTATTGCTTTCCGTTTTCAATCACTGCTAGATGTTTAGGCAGAGCTTTATTTAGCAGAGTGTTGGTGGCACAAGCAAGATCATTTCTGTAGAAAAGTGTAAACTACAGCAATGCTGTTAAATAGCCTAGTATAGGGGAGGGGAGGACATACTCTGTTTTTGGTAACAGAGTAAAGAAATCTTAAGAGCACATTTGCCAGAGACAGTAGTAAGGTTACTACTACATTGCTGTACAAAGCATGAAATAAATTCTCTGTATTTAGAGGTTTGCCTTTCTCCTAAAGGTGCTTTTCTCTGGTTTCAGTCTAACCAGTAAGACTGAAAGGACTGGCATCAGAGGTAGAAGACGCCCGTCCAGCACTGAAAGAATTTGTAACTGAAAATAGTTAATGGTTGGAATAGACTGAAGTGAACTTTGTTTCAGTACCCACAGTCAAATTTTAATTTAAAAAATGTGTTTCCTTTTGCAGAAGTACTGACTACTATCAGAATAAAGCATGCACAGGAAATATTTCTTCTGTGGTTGAGTTATACTGTATATATAAATCGACAAAGCATGTCTGAACTGATATACCAACTTAGCTTGTAAAATACTTGCAATTAATGTGATCAGTTGTGGCAGCGAAATAAATGCCTGCTTTCTCTGAAATTGTGTTTTAACTGCATCTAACAAAAGCTGTCAGAAATCAAATAGGCAGTCTTTGCTTCTGCAGGTATTGCAAGTACTGGAAATACTACCAAATTACTGGATTTGATGTAAAAACAAGATGCCTTTGTAGTTCTTGCAGGGAGTCTGTATCTTTTTCTTCTGTTGCCATTAGAATAAAAGCATGAATTTTGGAAGGGTGATTATACAGAATGGCTATGCAAAACTGAAACTTCCCCTGCGTGAGCCTGTTGTACTTTGTCGGCACGGCAGACCCAGTTCAGCAACACTGCAGGAAAAAAAGAAAAGCCTAACAATGCATGCATGAGCATCACTTTTTGAATACTGGAGAGATTACACTTTTGATCATAGGTATCTTCCCTAATTTTTGAGACATGGTGGGATATCTTCTGTGTACATACGTGTGTGAGTTTACAGTGGGCTTTATGTGACGTCAGATTCCTGATCATCCCCTCCTGGTGCTTCAGTTAAATTCCTGGATCCGGATCTGAGTGACACAGCAGGAAATCTAATACATACAAGCTCTTAAGTTGAATCATAGTGAATTCATGGAAGAAGTAGATTCATCAAATTATGCATTTTCTTTGGATAGACTTCCTTCAGGATACTGAGTCACCGAATGTACTTCATATCCAGAGCCTCTCAAAAACGTATTTCCTTAGGTAATACAGCTTGTAAAAACAGCCTGTGTAAGGGTATTAGAGATATGAAAAATGACTGTCAGAAGGTAAGCTAGAGCTGATTTGAAATGGGTGCTAAAAGGTACATGATTTGGAGCAGTCAGATCAGGATTCATGTAAAACGTATAGATCCAGCGTTATTAAACACAGCGCTCAAAGTGTTAACAATGTGACGCAGCATGACAAGAACCTCTACCATGCCTTCATGTCAGCTACACTTACAGATCAGCACCAGAGGATTAGGGAGCTGGGGTCTTGGCTGACTCCCTGTTTCCAAATATGTTTTTCAGATTCGGTTCCAGTTCAGTTTCAGCTGTAACTGAACTTGCTCTGGTTTGCAAGTGGTTGGGAGATTTAAGTTGAATTCATTCTCCTACCAGAGCTCCTTGCTCTGGATCTTTACAAATATGTAGACAATGACTGGCTAATCCTTTGGCCTTTTGTCTGCATCGTTGCTTTTAATAGTGCAATGTAAAGTCAGCGGTGGTGTGAGAAATGCAGAGAACTTTCTGGGAGAGTCTTCTACCAACGGTGGCCAAACAACCCTGCAGTGAACTGTTCTCTGCCCTGCTTCTTCTGTCTGAGAAAGAGATTCAGATGTAGAATGACTAGTCCAGTCCTGACCAGCTATATGAGGAGCTGCAGTGAAATTGTGCTTTTCCACCTCAGCTTCTGGTCTGATAACGTTGCACGTGATTTCAATGTGTAGTTATGTGTTGTGACACCTTTTTAGAGGTAGTAGGATAGGTCTCACTTCTCTTTTCCCCTCAGTTGATAAGATCTGTGTCTTTTCTTTTGACAGGTAATAGGAAAGGATGACGTAGCTGTGCCATCCCACCTCTACAAGGTGATCCTTGCCAGACGGACCAGAACTTCGACAGAACCCTTGGTGCTGGGGGCTTTTGTGGTGCCAAATGATCCCATAGGCTTCAGTCACCAGCTGACTGAGTTCCAAGTAAACATTGAAGAGCTGGAAAAAATGGCAGGTTTAGTTTTCTTCCCCCAGGTGGACAAAACCAGAGATGTTAAAAATATCTGTGAGGTGGACACCTGTAAACTGATAGGCTTCAAGGAATTTACCTTGTACATCACTACTCGAAAAGTGCAGAGTGCCCGTACGTTGCACCGGTTGGAGAAAGCCATGTCAGAGTTAAAGGAGGCAGGAATTGAGCCTGATGAATATCTCCTAAAGCTTCACAAGAAGAAGGAGGAAGAACTACTGCAGGAAAAACAAACAGCAGCTAGAGAGGGGAAAGCTGGCTGAGTACTTCTTTAGGAAGATGCTTGGTGTTTGTACTTTGAGAGGGGAGCTGAAGGCAAACAAAAACCAGGGCTTTATAAATGATCCTTTTCTGAATTGTGAAAACAATAAAGAAACATTTGGAAGATGATGGGTTTGGAATAATGTTCATTCTTGTGTAACACGATGCCCACACATGGCTTGCTGCAGTATTTAGATGTGGGAAATGAAAATGACCCCTTTTTGGCATGAATAGATTACAGGACCTCCAGAAAAGGCTTTGTGCTATTTTCCAAGCTGGACGTCAGACTTGGGGTTTGTACGGAATCCCTTCTAGGAATATTATAAAAATAGACAGTAGACACCTTGGGAGTATAGCGGGAACATGTCTAAATGTAATTCAGCCTGCAATTGTCTTTCAGAATGATGCTGTAGAAATGGGGGTAGTTTCTGGGATTTTTTAAAATTAAGTTAGTTTAGAAATACTTAACACATTTAGTAGAGGCTTGTAAGGCATAATCTGAATCCCTTACAGTCTTTAGTTAGTTGTGGTAAACAAAACACATTGTCTCTTACCTCTGCTGACCTTGCATGCTTTGGATACCGTAGCATGTCAGTAGCTGTCAACTGTTGTCATCTGCAACAGGCTTCTTCCCGTAGAATACTGCAAATTTAAAAAAGCAAACCAAAACAGCTGAGGCAGAGTTTACACAAGTTGCTGCCAGCGTAGATTAGGTCTTCGTAAATTAATGTAAGATATTTCACTTTTACCACTAAGTTTGGATAGATGTGTTTTGTTGCTCATTGTTTGATATGAGAGGTTAACGCTGCTCTTTTCATTTGTGGTGGTCACTCGCTGGCTTTTTGCCCAGCATCATAGGCTTTGGTCTGTCAGCTTTGCAACATGAAAGCAGATTGACTATAAATGCATTTCCACTTCTGTTCCAGCTGCAGCTGAAGTTGCTCTGATTTTCACCTTCTTGGGAGATTTTAATAAATTTTTTCATTAGTTTTGCACTGTTTTCTTGCGTATGCATCTTAGCTTCAGCCATAAATTAGTGTGACTTGTATCCTGTGAGATTTTATGTCTGGAAAGAGAGAGTAAAAAAGTCAATATTTAGAATATTTTTTTTAATGAAAAGCATCTATATAAATTTGGAGTTGTGCAGTAAAAATACCTTTAATAGTTTTATTGTGAGAACTAATAATTTCTGAGAAGGGTCTCGTGATGCCAGGCTGAATTGGGTTGTTTCCTTAAAGGATGAATCAGGAACATTATTTGGCTGTTGTGAATCATTGACGTGTATGTTTTAAAAACTGTATAGTTTCCTTCATCTCAGTTCAGTTGTACGATCCAAAAGCAGATCGCTGTAATGTCGTTATGGTTCCCATGATACTTCTGTGTTTGCCAAGAACCCATTTACAAAATCCAGACATTTAAAAGCAGAGAAGTGTGCCTAGCTAAGGACATCGTAAAAGCTTACTACCCACATAAATTAGAGACAGATTGGGCGAAGTCCTGACAAAATGTTTGCTCATTTCAATTTTAGCCCAGAATTTTGGTTGTTAATCTTACTGAATGTAACAAAACAGTAAACTGCAAAACAACAAGCCACCTCTCACTGTGTGGGATATAGATGTCAGTGTTACTGCCTGGAAGAACAAACTGCCTGCTGCTTCGTGTGTGTTCTGGGGGCCTTGCATGTGCTTCACAGGAGTCCAGGCAGCCCTTAGAACTGCCTTCTGGTGCTGTGGTGGCATCAGCTTCTGTGGAAAAGGTACTTGGTCATTGCTTTTTGCATCAACTTCCTCGTTTCAACGTTACCCAAGTTATTTATGGTTTTAATTCCACCTTCCACTTTCCTCTTCCTCTGTCACTGAATTTTTCAGCTGAGAGGACAGAGAGGTACAGATGCTCACACACACCTAGCTACAGCTGAAACAGATCTCAGTGCTACAGGTACGTGTCCAACTGTGGCAAAAACCTGTGTTTGGACAGCACCAGTTGTATGTGAAGAACTCTTATCTCCCTGTTCTGCTGCCAGCTTGCTGTTATGGCAGCAGGAGAAGTGCTGAGGGTGGCTCACCTGACAGAGGCCAGCTATGGAGACCAGCTGCCCCCTAACCCAATACCTCCTTGGTTCTTCTGTGCCCCACTGAATTCCTGCAAGCCCCAACTACCATAATTATCATGCCTTGTGGTTTACCGCATCGACTCCCTGTGTAATTTTTAGCTGTTTCAGCACGGTTGGTGTTCCTCAGCTTTCCTTGGAGGGTGGCAGCAGGTGATGAACTGTGTCACCACGTCCATGGTGGCTCATATGTCAAAGGTTTGTACACCAAGGTTCACGTGCTGAAGGATATGGTCACCTGCACGTCTTCGGCTGGCTATGTTGCCTGAGGTAATTGTGGAGTCTAGCATGTAACAAAACAAATGCGTTCTCTTTTACCGAGAAATACAGGACAAGTAATGGCAAGGGGGTGTGGGGGCTGACTCAACACCAATTTGAGCCACCTCCACAAGAAATTGCTTCAAGATTCTTCATGAGAACAGTGCTTGTGTCTGCGTCCACCTGTCACTCCCTTTGCGTGCTTGATCACTTGCAGCTGTGCATCTCTAGTGATGATGTGAACCCCTTGATGCACCTACGTGCCAGGAATTCCAGAAACAGAGAAGACTCCTTCATTCCTCCACTATTTCAATATGTTTGTTTCTAAAGCTAAATAACTTGACTTGTGAGGGAAGTTGACAGCTAGACTGGCTGTGGCCTGATACAGTAATTTTCTGATATTCCACTGACTACCTACTCCTGATTGTTGCTCCTAATCTTGACTCGGGGAAAGTGGTGGTAAATAGGACGATGCTGTCTAAAACACCACAGTGAGAGCTGCTGCTGTGCTCAAGGGCTCTCAGGTCCTGTCTTCACCAGGGCTGGTGCTGCTTGGGTTTGCAGCCACCGTCCCAGCTCAGTGTGCTGTTGGTGTCTGGCCTTTTGGTGGCAGGCTGCTTCTGCAGTGTCGGCCTCGGTGGCCAGAAATAGTGGGGGATATGAATCGAGTATATCTGGCCCATAATAACTTTCTTTCTGCTTGTGATATACTATGCTATCCATTTAAAATGAATTGTTGTTTGAAATGTTATACTGACAGCAGTGCAGGATGGAGCTAATGATTTTTCATGGATAAGGGTTTTGACAATGTTTTAAAGTGCTTTTAGATTGACCAGCCAAATTGAGTATCTGCTCCAAAGACAATTTTGAGTCCAGCTTCTTCATGAATCTCATTCTAGGTGAGGATTTAACTCCGTAGCCTTGCAATAATATTGCTTTGCATCTATAAAAGCATCTTATTGAGCAGTTTTAAGTTCTGCTCTTTATTTTTTGTGTGGTTGGCTCGCTTCGGAGCGCTGTTTTACAATTTTCAATTTGCACTTCAGTGGAAAAAAAATGGGTCTCATTAGCTAGTTGTGCTAAGGGCTGTACTAACCTGTGGAGAAACAGTCCCTGTCCTGAAAATGTAATATGTATTGGATACAGCAGGTGACAACTGGAAGGGGAGAACCTACACACCCAGAAATTTGGGTTGAAACCCATAAAAGAGCTTCAGTTTCTACAACACCCAGCTTTGTGTCCTTTCAGTTACTGGAATCATCTCCCTGACAGAGACACTTGGATGTAGAATAAATGGAGACAGGTAGATAGAAAAACCAGGATTTGTGGAAGGTGCAAACCTTCCAGCAATGACTGCTGTGGGAGGTGGGCACTGGGTTTCACTGAGGGTTTTCAGTCATGAGCGTTTTCATGGAACTGGCTAGATAACCCCTTCATGGAAAACCATCAGAGGCCAGTATGCCACCTGGTTTTGTGAGACATCCAAGCAGAAGTCCTGTCACAGGCCCTTTTATTCAGTTCACGGCCTTGAAGCCACCGATCTTGCAAGTGGAAACCTCCACCTTATGTCAACACTGCCAAAGCAGCCGATTTGGGCCTTGCTGTCCCCTGGGGCTGCTTGTGGGGGAAGCAGCCTGGCTTGGGGCCTTCCCTGGTGAATTTGAAGGCCTCGGGCCCCCAGTAGGCTCTTGAGGAGTTCATCACCCAAAATACACACCTTAAAGAGGCAATGGCAGAGGAACAGGGAGGGACATTAGGGCTTGGTGGCAGCTTCCAGAGCAGTGGGCACCTCTGGTACTCTAACGCCTGGGACTCTTTTTGTGTTTGCACTTAAAGGGAGGGTGTAATGAGGACGGACCCAGGCTCCTTTCAGTGGTGCTCAGTGCCAGGACAGGAGGCCATAGGCCCAGCCTGGAGCCCAGGAGGTTCCCCTGACCCCCAGGCAGCCCAGAGGCTGTGGGGTCTCCTCCTTGGAGAGCTCCAAAAGCCGCCTGGCCACGGGCCTGGGCACGCTGCTCGGGGTGGCCCTGCTGGGGCAGGGGCTGGGCCCGAGGGACCCTGAGGTGCTGCCAAGCCAACCCAATCCCTTGGTGCTGTTAAACCCATGGCAGCTGGTGTGAAGCAAATCCTTCTGTCCTCATCCTGTCCCCATGTTTTGTTGCCTGGCAGTGAAGCTGTGGTGGAATTATGTATAAACCCCAAAGCACTCTTACTAGTAACCTGGCTCAATGGGTAAGTGAAGAGCAATTTTGCTGTTATTTTGAATTGTCTTCTCCTGCAGTTACACAGGAAAAGCTTTTCTCACCATGCAGCAAAGCAGATCAGCCAGTATCGGCGGGGTTGTAGGAAATGTTCCTCTTTTTTTTTTTTCTATTTTTTTTTTCTGATTCAGGTCCATCTAATCAACTCCACCTACACAGTGCTGGTGTAGCCAGTTCTCATATGCTTCCTAATAGCCATCTGCCTGTGCAATTAATGGCTTATCTGCCTTTGCCGTGCCTTGGAAGAAAAGACCGAATGAGAGATTTGAGTATTTCCTTCAAATATCTGAACTGTCTGCATGGATGCCCTGGGATGGATGCTCAGCACTGGCTACAAACGTCCCCCCCTTTCCCATGGTGTAAAATACTACAGAGCAATTGGCAGTTCCCACTATGCCCTTCAAACAGGGCAGGTTTCCCACCTGCCATGTGAAAAATTAATGGCTGTGGCGACATAATATTCCCAAAATACTCGCTTCAAACTGCTGAATGCAAGGCTTTTGGTGTCGGTTTAAGAGGTACAGTGGCTGGCATCCCAGCTTCCCTGCCGGCGCCTTCGGCAGGTGGGAAGAGAAGCAGAAAACATTTTTGGAACAAAGTGCTTCCAGCTCTGCTTCAGAAGCAGAGTGGAGGTGGTTGGCTGCTCACAAAGGTAAGTTTGGTTTGTGCCAGGAATAAATGTTTTCTGGGACAACAAAAAAAGGCCCTTGCAAACCTTCTCTAGCAGCTGATGGAGCAGGGCTCAGCGTTGAGCGCGGCTGGGACTGGGAGCTGCGACCCTTCAGAATCAAGCCCCATCTCCTCCTCTCATGGTGCATCCATCCAGAGGAGGACCAGCCCATCTCCCTGGCATTGTGTGAGTCGTGCAGATTGGATCAGGCTGGGTCCACCACTTTTGTGATGGACGGGAGCCATAGTCTGCACTAGGAGCTGGTGTTTGCTCAGTGGTCACTGAGCACCTGCTGGGGGATACAACTCTGCACAGTCGTTATAAAGTAGTGGGGAGAGCCAACGAAGGCAACACATCTCAGTCTGGTTAAAATCACACGTGGATTCTTCTTCAGGTCCAGATTAAAAAATACCCATTTTCTAGTAGTCCAGCCTTATTTTACTCCCCTTTGGAAAAATATGCATTCCTCCCTGCATGGCTGTTTTGTGACCCAGCTGATGCTCTTTGGCAGTGCATTGCCCCAGGAACAGGCTGGCCATGCCTGAGCACCTGGGGAGCTGCATTGGGACAGAAAGCATAGTGAAATGAAACCATAGCTGAATTAGTGTGGCTGTGAAAGTGGACGTGGGCTTGGATTCATTTGCAATACCTGAGCCCTGTAAGATGCAAGGTAAGCTACAATGAGGTTGTGAAAGCAAGGCGACAAAGCTGACCTAACCTATGGTGCTGCTGGAGGGGGGATGCCAAACCGTGTCCCTGTGCCGTCAGCAGGTCCCTTGTGATACCTGCAGAGATGTGCTGGTGATGGGGTATGTCTCCCCGGAGCCACCCGCTGTCCCCACACCCTGCCAGGGGCACTTGGAAGCCCTGCGAGTACCTGTCAGGGCCAGAGAGCGAGCAGAGCGATTGCTTTGTGCACATTAGCGTGGGTGACAACTTCTTAACCTTTCCTTTCTGCTTTGTTGCAGGCACCCTGTAGTCTGCCGAGCAATTGTAACAGTGGTTGTGCAGGAACAGCAAAAAGGTTGCAGCAAAATTTCCCCAGCCTCTTTCATCTTCAGGTGTTTAAGTGCGTGGGGAGATTCCTGCAGGTGGGGATGCGAAGGGTGTGCTCGTGTGGAGCCAGGGTCTGTGTGTGGCTGCGAGAGGGAGCTTTGCCTCCAGGGTTATGTTTTCATTACCTGAGATCTGTGCTGTAGTGAGTAGGTGGTTTCAGGAGAGAAGCTGATGTTCCTGCCCTTAGAATAATTCTTGCCAGTAGAAGAGCATCACTCTCTCCATCTGTGGAGTTGCCCATTTTGAACCCTTGCCAGGGACAGGGTGTCCAAGGCAGGCCATGTCCTTCTTGCAAAAGCAATGTCCATAAAAAGCAGAAATGGATATGAGAGGTCAATATGCAAGCAGGGCTTTGAACCCCAGCTTCCCACTACTGGGGGGACACAGTCACCATTGGGGTATAGGAAGAGGTGGGACTTGAGCTCTCCTGCTAAATCTTCTCTGCTTTCCCTAGCTTTGGTGCTCATGGTAAAACTTCGGTGAGCCCAAGATTAAGCCAGGTGCTATATATATATATATATTTAATTATATATATATAATATAAATATGTGTATTAATATATATTAATTATATATTTATAGCCAGGTTATATATATATATATAAATTTAATGCAAGATATGCTAAGCATGTTAAACACTGAGTCCAGCCATTCCCATGCCCTTTGCCGTGCCAGACTCCCCCCGAGCTTGGCCGTCTCCATCCCCATGGCCTTCTTCATCCCCACGCTCTTCCTCACCCCCCTCCAGGCTCAGCACAGCCGCCTGGCTTTGTTCTCGCCCCCTGGTGCTCCCCCTCTGTTGGAAGCTGCCATCACGAAAGCCAGCGCCTTGCTCTTACTAATAGCAAAGTAATCATTTCGAGTCACTGTATACATTAGTAATGGCCATGTAATTCTAGTGCAAATTAAGTTTGGGCAGGCTGCGAAGCCCAAGACATCTTGTCTTCCCGAGCAGAGCTTGGATTTACAGTCCTCTGGGGAAGACCACGGTGAACGCCCCCCCTGCTCCCCTCGCAAATTCTCCCTTGATTGGATACAGTATGGTCGCCTGATTAAAATTGTGCAGTGGTTCAGAAAATGATTTTCAGCCAGTGCTTCACAGTAAATTACTTTTTTTTTCTTTCCTTCCTTTTTTTATTTCCTCTCTCCCCCCACCCTTCCCACCCCCTCCTCCCCCAGATGACAAATTCGTTCCTCGAGTGCAGCTGGACACTGGACTGAGAAGCTTGAGAAAGGCAAAGCACTGGCAAGGTGAAGAGGGAAGGGGGGCGAGGGAAGCACGAGGTGACACTGGGGGGGGTGATGCCACCACCTTAAATGGGGTCTTAAGGCACCATTTCCTTTCTTTTTCCACCAAGCTATGTCCCTTGCAAAGTTTGCTGGTGCCATGGGTGGACAAGGAGCAAAATGGGCAAGGTGGGATGCAAATATCCCAGGGACCTGTGTTTTCCACGCTAGCATCCCAAAAACACTTCTGTCCCCAAGGTCTGAGCCTGTGCTGGCTCACGCAGCCAACCCAGCTCTTCTGCATGGGACAAGTCCAAGACGAATATCCTACATCTTGGGATGCCCGAAGGGCAGGGCAGAAGGTGCCTCACCCTGCCAGGGTGACACCTTAAGCTTTTTCCCTGCAGGAAGGTGTCTTTGGTTGTGACTGGTGCTGATGACTGCCCCAATTTCAGTGTGTTCAAGCCTCAGGGAACAGTGAGATGTCAATGTGATGATCAACGTTCCATGGTGGACTTTTCTGGACCTTGGGCCCACCTAATGGTGCCAAGTTTACCAACCACATGAAGTTTAACAAAAGCAAGTGCCGGGTCCTGCACCTGGGACGGGGCAACCCTGGCTATACGTACAGACTGGGCGATGAGACGGTGGAGAGCAGCCCTGCAGAGAGGGATCTGGGGGTTGTGGTTGACAGCAAGTTGAATATGAGCCAGCAGTGTGCCCTGGCAGCCAGGAGGGCCAACCGTATCCTGGGGTGCATCAAGCACGGCTTCGCTAGTCGGTTGAGGGAAGGGATTGTCCCGCTCTACTCTGCGCTGGTGCGGCCTCACCTCAAGCACTGTGTGCAGTTCTGGGCACCACGGTACAAAAAGGACATTAAACTGTTGGAGAGTGTCCAGAGGAGGGCGACGAAGATGGTGAAGGGCCTAGAGGGTGAGATGTATGAGGAGCGGCTGAGGTCACTGGGCCTGTTCTGCCTGGAGAAGAGGAGGCTGAGGGGGGACCTCATCGCAGTCTGCAACTTCCTCCCGAGAGGGGGTGGAGAGGCAGATGACCTATTCTCTGTTATCACCAGTGACAGGACCCGTGGGAATGGTGTGAAGCTGAGGCAGGGGAAGTTTAGGCTGGACATCAGGAAGAGGTTCTTCACCGAGAGGGTGGTCACGCACTGGAACAGGCTCCCCAGTGAAGTAGTCACTGCACCAACCCTGTCTGAATTTAAGAAGAGATTGGACTGTACACTTAGTCACATGGTCTAAACTTTTGGGCAGACCTGTGCGGTGCCAAGAGTTGGACTTGATGATCCTTATGGGTCCCTTCCGACTCGGGGTATTCTATGATTCTATGATTCTATGAAGTTTTGGTGTCACCGAGGGCTGTGTCTGCATATGGGGTAGGATAAGGAATAATTACCATATAATTATGATCCAGGTAAATGCTGCAGCCAACACATGCCTGAGAAAGAGTGGTTGGTGGAGGGGAAAAGGGAAATGGGATTTTAAAATTAGAGATGAGTAATTTATTGACTGTGGGCTCATGTCTCGATGCGTCATTTGATGTGTCTTTCGACAAGTGCTATGGCATTGCTTGTAGGTGGTCCTGGTGATCATACACTGAGCTGAAGATCTGAATTTACATCCTTGTTAATTCCTGGAGGGACTGTGACAGGCTGGGGGAGTGGACAGCAAGCCATGAGTTTAACGTACACAATATTTAAGATACATTTGTTATCAAACAACTGTAAAACTGATTTTGTCCCTTTGTCCCAGCACAGGTTTTTCTCCACTTTGTATTTGCTCCGTGGGAGAAGGGGAATGGTGGGGGCTTGTTGAAGGGCTGTTGATTAAACCACGAAAATGTGAATATTGGCACCGAGGCTGGAAAAGAGCAGCGCGGTTGCCCACTCCCCTCTCAGTCCCTACAGGTTTGTTCTTCACCAGGGATTATTCTTGCCCTCGTCTGTCCTGTTTGAAATGTCACATTTCCTGCTGCAATTGGAAAGAGCTTTTATCCGTGGTGTGTGTGTGTGTGTCTGAGGGGGTGTTTTCATCGCCGCTAGGTGAATGTTTTAGTAAGCAATGTCCGACACATCACACGAATGCTTGAAAAGAAGCATTTTGCTGTTACTAAAGACTGTTATTGCAGCTTGCGTGACCTTTCAGAGATCTCTGGGAACTCGCAAGAAGGAGTGGGCTTATAAAAAGGGAGCACAATTTTATTTTTAAACTGGGGCATGGGAGAGAGGTGGTTTAATCCTGCTCAGTTCCCCAAAGGAGTTGCTCTCGCCCTCACAGGGCTCACCAGCAACCTCCTCCAGGCAGCTGGCAGCAAACATCTCCACAGTTTGGTGGAGATAAGGCAAGATATGCCCAAGGGCAATACCCCATGGCAATGTAGCAGCCCCATGCCCTGCTCTGAGGGTGTCAGCACCCCCCTTTGTTATTCAGGGAGTGGGCTGCTGAGCTGGGCAGGGGGCTGCGGGACCTGCTGTGGGGGGCTCCAAGGCAGCAGAAAGCGTGCTCGGAATATGCAAAGGATGAAGATGGGGCTTGGTGTGGGGCCAACAGCATCCAGGATGTCCAGAGTTTGGCACAGTTTCTGTCACAGGCTTGTCCTGTGCCCCCCAGCATTCTTCTGGGCGTGGGAGGGGTGATGGTGTGAGCCAGGCACTTCTCTCCCTGAGAAATCTGGATAAAACCAGCCAGTCTAGAGGTAAAGAGAAACATTAGTGTAAGCCCCTGTACCATTTGTAGTAAGCAGATCTCATACTGCTTAATTTACCAGTACAGACACACTGAATGTGCCTTGAAGTTCAGGAAAGAATGGTCTTGCTAGAGGGTTTCACCCCAAATATGAAGTCCCTCTCGTTCTGATTTCGCAATAACATCTGCAACCACAGGATGAAATATTCAGTTTCTACCAATGTAGCATTAGCTATTGAGTAGACACACTCTTTTTAATGGAGCAAAGTATAGCTCCAAATGAGTCCACATGGCAGAGCAGAGGCCTTGGCTATAATGTATAATTTCGCAGAATTATGTACTTGTTTACTGCCTTTTGTGTACATGTGAGAGGATGAGGCTCCTACCCAAAAGACTTACGGTTTCAAGGCATGATCCTACAAACATTTATTCACACAAGTAGTCTCAATGACTTCAAAGGGGGCTCTTCATAAAAAGGAAATTTGCCTCCTTAGACTTAAGAAGGCAGGAAATGAAAACATTGAGTCACTCATGGTGCACCACCTATATAATTTAGGGTAGACATTTAACAATATAAACACTAATATATTGGGCTTGACGGCCAAGACTTTGAAAAATTAAAGCACTAATATTAGCTCTCTTCAGCTATATTTGGGTTGCAAAAAGCCCTGAAGCATCAGGATACAGAAACATATACCCAACTTTAGCTATGTGAAAGGGATTTTGGCCTTCAAGGCATTATTTAGGCTGAAAGTTCAGTATTATGTGAAAGGGGGGTCAGAGAAAGTGCACCTGTTTTTACAAGTGTTGTATTCCTGGCTGCTACTGCTACTCTTCTTTGAGTGGGTTGGCACATTTAAGCATTTTTTATAGGTGAAAGTGGATCTGCACTCATGGTCAACCGTGCTTGGCTCCTTGACCCACCTTACCTCCTTCATAGTTTATATTTCCATCTCCTGCCAATGTTGCTAAGTCACTCCTGAACTGGCTTTCAGGTTCTGGCATTATCCTGGTTTTAACCCCTGTTTGTGCTGTTGTAGCAGGCACTGCAAATGAGAGTGCAGGAAAAGAGCAGGATCAACAAGTGGAGCTCCAGCTCAGGATGTTGCCATGATGTTTGGGTCCCCAGAGCTCTCATCAGCAAACATCTAATGTGAAAAAGATATCTCATCCACAGAACAGCCTGGAGCCCAGGAGGTTCATGATGCTATTGCCCACGGCCAGAGGACAGCGCTGCACCCTTGGCACACTGATCCTTCCCTTAGGGAAAGCCAATGTATCAGGGCTCCCAAGAAAAGTCTTAAAGCCACTTGGTACATTTAGATAAATACCCCAATTATCTGGCTTTTGAGGGTCACTCTGTGCGACCAGGTCCTCACTCTCGTACCTCATACCTGAAATGGTTAGAAACCACCTTATGTGGACAGCATTAGTTTGCTGTCAGTCTTAATGATAATATAGTTGTGCTGTTGACCTGATATTTATTTTAAAGTGTGCTTATGTCCTAATTTTAAGCATTGGCATATGAAAGTGCTGTCCTTGGCTTTCAAAAGAAAGTCAAGGTAAAAGAGGACGAGGGAGAACAAAATGAGAAAGGAAATCCATGAGGAGCACCGGTGAGAAAAAGGTTCAAATATCATGGGTTTACCAGCAGATGTAATTGTCTTGCCTCATAGCTGCTTCTCTTCAGATGTGAAGTAAAAGCTCAACACTCAAAAAAAAGGATTTTGGTGTACAGATCAGCATCTTTTCTAAAGCACTCTTATTTCACGTTGCCTGATGTGCCTGTGTGTCCTACTGCAATGTTACCTTGCACCATGGGGTGCGTGTTGCTCCTTCACTTTCGGGGTGACTTTGCAGAAGTCTAAAACAAGGCACCAGGCAAAGGCCTGGGGTGCCTGTGGCTTGCAGGTAGTCCCCTCTCACTTCTCCCTCAATCTTTCTTTTCTTCCTTTTTTTCCTCTTTTGCTCTCGTTTTACTTGCTCTTTCCTTGTTCCTTGATGTTCTGGCACTGCCTTCACCACACAGCTCACAAGGTTCTGTGCAATTCTGGCAGGGCTGATCTGCAGGGAAAAAAAAAGACTAGATTTTGAATATACAAAAGAAAAAGCATGAAGCCCAACATGTTAGTAAGGGGCAGGCTTTAATTACCTAGCCATTATTGGATTACTCCAGAGTAGAGGAAATATGACTAATGCTGTGTCTGTGCTTCTGGCATACGACTGCTGTCAAATTCAATAAGGACTTATTAAACATCACAGAGGTGTGACTAAAGAAAACGATGAGCAGAATGTGGAAAATAGCAATCACGGTCCTATTGTGTGCTCTATGAATTTCTAATCTAGGAGGGTGGGGAATGTCTGTGGGGGCAGAGCTGGAAGAAATTGCTGTATTTTGCCAGCAAAGAAAAATAAAGTTAGGCTTCAGGGAAGGGCATCCTAGCCGCAAAGTGATGGGTGATGCTCTGGCCCAGGTGACCCTGGGGAGCTGCTGAGTCTCACCTCATGGCCGGTCCTCCTTCAGGCATGACTTATTCCTTTTATATGAGACAGTTGTTGGCTGAAAAACTCAGGAATACTCCTGAGATGAGAGACCAGAGCAGGTCTGTCTGCCTGCGAGTGATACTCTCAAGCTCTGTTTCTCTGTCCTAGGTATGGTGCATCCTAGACATCCCAACTCCACCTCTGGAGCTGGACATGGAGAAAGTCCTACTCTTGGCGTACCCATGGCCTGTGGCAGGGCTAGAATGGAGAAGCTACGGGCTGGCATAGAGCAGCTGTAGGATGGAGTCTGTTCTTGCTTCTTAGAAACCTGATCTCCCATTTGTCAGCCCCCCAGGTCACCAGCACCAAAATATACCCATCCTGCGCAGGCGGGTGGTGGCAAACATCGGGAGGTGCTCGATGCAGGCAGTCTGGATCATCCTAGCATGGCAAGGCACCTGGTGTTTTTGCTGTCACTGTGCTCATGTTAAGGACCTAAGCAGGTCATCCGCATCATGCCTGCAGCCTCCCGAATCAAACTCCTCTGAGATGCACTTTTATTTAGGAATCGGTACCGAAGACTGCTCTGGAGAGGCAGGGCCTGATACGAAGCATGCAATTAGCTCCTCAGAAGAGGCATAATTGTAGAGCCAGACTCGCTGCTGATGTAAAAACTGCCAGAAGTGTGGTGACCCCATCGGGAGTGGGCCAGCCCACGCCAGCAGCAGCCAACCCATCCTCCCGTGCATTACCAGCTCTGTCTTTGAAACAAAGAAACACTTGACAAGCGTTTGTCCATTTTCATGCATTAAACAATTAGAAGAGCACACACAGAGGATTTACATCACTTCTCCTTTCATTACCTAACATCAGTGCCTTCCTCCTGAATGAGTTTTTAGCCACTGTGTTGTTTTGAAATGTGGCACAGCACCATTAACAGCTTTCCAGCACAACTGTATTACTTTTAAATAGGACATTACAGGACCAAGTGCCATTTCTTTTAGGGATGCAATTAGGTAGGCGATGAGGCATGATACCTGGTTAGGTAATCGATCAAGTCCAGGTCACCTATGGCCGTATATTAATGAAATGTTCAATGGTGATGCTGCAAGTTTACTAAAGAAATGGAAATGAAGAAATAGTGGGGCTTGAACTGGGTGGTCATTGGTTTTAATGAACATTACTGTGTGCTAATGAAGCTCTGAGAGAGAGAAGCTCAAAGTGCAAGCTTATCTCTCTGGTTACTCCCATATCCCACCTTTGCTTCACCCAAACCTGCCAGGCACAATGATGCCCTGGCAGGGAGCAGGACTGCGTATCACACCCTGATGATGTCCTGGTGGGATGTTTAGCCTTGATCCTCTGCCAGCTCCTCCAGGGGAGGGAGGTACCATTCATGAGATGCTCTTTGGGGTCTTCCTAGGCGGAACAGTGAGTTTGCATCACCCCTGTAATGCAGGTTGTTATTCAGAAGGCAAATGAATAGTCGGACACAGCTGTCTCAAGGTCACACATGGGGTCAATGAAACCCAGAACTCCCAGCCCCATCATGCAGGCTCAGCCACTTAACCAAATTATTGTACTGATTTTTCCCCTTCTTTTCCTGTTGTAATGCTATTATTGTCTATTAAATAAACTGAATGTATTAATGATCCATGAATATCTTCTAGAGAAATAAAATGAATTGGGGATTTCAATCTCTTGAAACTTTAACCAAAAGCCTTAAAGCAAATACCAAATTTCAACATAACCAAGGCTCTCAAAGCCATAACTCAGCTGCCATCTAATCTGTAGGTACCCAAGGGGTCTGTTTCTTTTGGTTTTCTTTTGGTTTTGGAGGAGGCATTTATCCCCTCTTTCTGAGTTTATATTGAGCAAGATACATTGCTCAAGCCTATGAAAAAAAAATCTGTATATCAAAATATTGTATTTCAGATGGTTTCATACACAGCAATACAATTGATCTGGAAGCGTTCCCGTCAGCATTTGGATGATAGAGATATGAAGATGTCCATCAAGTCCCTCTTTTACTGCATTATCAGTGCTGATCAGTGGCAGTTCTCATCAAAAGAGCCTGGGGGTGGGCTGTAAAGCTGTTGTAAAAGATCTAAGAATCAGAAAAACAAACAAAAAAACAACAAATCAACCAACCACCACCAACAAAATCAAACAACAAATTTCTTTCAACTAAACCCAGGAAGTATATCACACCCTGCTATAAGGATTAAGTGCATTGGCTAAATCCTTAATATCAACGTGTCCACAGCTCAGACTCTTATTTTAGGTGCTACACTTCTCTGCTAACAACACTGTAAAATAATACACTTCAAGTACTTCAAAGAAAATGAAAGCAAGAGCACAAATCTCAGCTCTGGAAAGTCTCCTCTTGTATGACAGCAGTTATGTTTCTGTGATACTGCATGTATTCAGACAAATTTTATGGGTGGGAAAGAAGTGAATCAAACTCTTGTAATATGGGGATAAAGAGACCTAGATAAAGCTATAGCTGAAATTTGTGGCTGAATCAAGGGAGCAGTTTATAGATCAGCAAGACATGTTCCAGAGGTGTAAGAGACATTTGTCCAAATACCATGCTTTACATCTGAAAGTGTTTTTCTTAAAACTGTAAGAAACTGAATCATTTCTGGTCAGAAAAAAAAATGAAAATGGGAGGACATCTTTCCATCTTATTTTGCACAGTTTGTGTGAAATTTGAGCAAAAATCTTGCTTGCAGTTATCCAGAACTTGTCAGGACCCAACACGACTTCACACTACTTTTCTTGTTTCTATATCTGAGTTTCATGGCCATTTTAAAGATTTTTAATGTTGATGGAATATTAGAAAAAGTGTCTTAGTAGCAAGCTAAATGATGAAGTGTCCTCTCCTTAAGAGATCTTAATGTTTCAGGATCTGTTGTGTTCAGGCTAACACAGTGAAACAAAGTCATTTCAACACTGATATAAATCAGGACCATTAATGTAGATGGGTACATTAGGAGGCTAATATATTAGCACAGATTCATAAAGCTGGCCCTAATGACTAGAAATCTTCGGGGCTCCAGCCTTGAGTTAATCATGGAAACTTCTCCACTGTCTCTTCCCACAAAGCCATCCAGGGGAAGGGGTTGGAGAGGTGTCCTAAAGCTCTGGGAGAGTCTTTCATGGTCTAAGGCTAAATCATAGCAAATACCCTGGATTTTGGTACAGAGGGTGTGTCTGGAGTAGACAGGGACCATCCTTGCATGCTGTTATGGCTTTGACCATAGCTGCTAGGAACTTCTGGCAGCGTGGAGGAAGGTGCCCACAACAAAGATAAGGACGAAGACTGAGCTTTTCCAGCTCAGGTCCGCTTGTGCTGCTGATGGCTGGCTCACCTCCCCAGCATGAGGACAGCCTGGCACTCTCTTTCTTTCTCCAACTTCTGCTATCTCTTTCCCAGCATTTTTTCATACTTATTTATACATCTTTCAAAGAATCAAAAAATGGTGTGGGATGGAAGGGGCCTTAAGGGCCTCCCCCTGCCATGGGCAGGGATCCCTCCCACCAGCCCAGGCTGCTCCCAGTCCCATCCAGCCTGGCCTTGGGCACTGCCAGGGACGGGGCACCCACAGCTCCTCTGGGCAGCCTGGGACAGGGCCTCACCTCCTTCATAGTACAGAACTTCTTCCTAATATCTAATCTAAATCTACTCTCTTTTAGTTTAAAGCCATTACTCCTTGTCCTGTCACTACACCCCCTGATAAAGAGTCTTTATCTTTGAATCCTGTCCTATCACTCCACAAACAAGGGGGCTCTCACAGCTATGAGGTTTTTAGCAACTGGGACTTTTCTTGGTGTCCTGCTTGTTAAGTGCACGGTTCAAATCCTTCACAACGAAATGTGAGATGAAAGGGTCAGCAGCTTGCATCTTTCTGTCTTATAAACACTCCCGACTTCCAGCTTTGTGGAGAGGGAAAAGAAAACAAGCTGCTTGCTGTGCTGACCCCCTTCAGACATCAGTTCACAGTCTTTCTCCTGACTTGAGGAGTAGCCTGAGAAGGGAAGAGAGATTTCTGAAGTGAAAAGTGCCCCGTGATGAGATACTGGAGCCAAAGAGACACAAACTGCTCCTGGACTCCCTGCCTGTGGATAAGAAACTCTAGTTGACACTTATGAGTGAGTGGGGAAAAAATGCCTTAAACCCATGTGACACTTATATAACTTCGGGCCCGGGATGTTTTTCTCACAAAGAAAGGACGAATATCGCCAGGGGCAGCTTTCATGATAAAAGCAAGCCAATAATCTCTGAAAATGAAGAGTTACTAAAAAAATAAGCCTTCAGGAGAAGCCAGGACACTCCATGTCAGGCTTGTGCCCTTCTTGACTGTAGGAGGGCAGGGAGCTTGGGAAGCTGCTGATGGCTCCCAAAACTGACGTAAGCCAAAGACCTGAGATGTACAAGTATTTGGGGGGATACAAGAGATGGAAAAGTAGGATTTCATGGTGGAGAGGATGCTGATGATTGTGTGTACATGAAAAGAAGGGGAGGAAGGTACCATGCTGGGAATTGGGGCTGGCACCCCACCTTCAGAACAAAGAACACTTCACTTTGCTTAGTGAGGTGAGCCCAAGGTGGCCATCTTGGTGGGAACTTCCTCAAACCAGCAGGTCTTCCTTACTCCTGGCATGGCTTTAATTTCGCCCAAGAAGCCGACTGGGAGAGCAGAGGAGGGCTGGAGCAGGTGACCTCCTGCGGTCCCTTCCAACCTGAGTTTTCCTCTGATCCTGTTGGGATGGTGCAAAGAAGCAGATGCTCAGAAGCAGCCACTGTTCCTTTGTTACTCTGGACTATGCGACAAATACGAGGGAAGAGGATGGGGAGGATGATCTGCAGGGGCCACCCTTGCATGTAGACCTGTCTGCAGGTCTTTTGCCAGATGATCTCTTTGAAACTGCTGTTTGATTCCCCATTAGCTGCTGCTGAGTTAAGTCCTGCACACTGCACTCAGGAGTTACTGCCAGGCTGAGCCCAACCTTGTCTGGAACGATTTAAGCGCTTTGGGACATGTGTCAACAACATAGGGACCACCTACTGAAGATGTTTGCTCCCTGACTAGCTTTGGAAGGTCAGTAGATGCCTCCAGACTTGGCACATCTTACCCAGGTTGTGGGCAGATTCCTGCTTTGGAGTATGTCTCCCACCAGATTTTCACCCTCCTCCCTACGAATGCACAAATATTAGCACCACATTTGGCTTTTGCATTCCCCATCAACCCAAGGGCTGCTATGCCTGTGCTCCTCTGGAAGCAGTGGGGACAGAGAGGTTTTACAAGCAACCTTAGCAGGCACCAGTCTTCAATTTGACCAAGTGCTGGGGTGATCGCTCAGTCATTATGTGCCACAGAAATGTGTCTAAAGGCAAAGCAAAAGGCTACAGAAACTAACAGAGAAAAAAGGTAGACCTCTATGCTTTCAGAAAAGAGTGCGTGTGCCCCTCACAAATACTCCTCAATAGTGTCATCTCCTGAAATTTAACACCAGTGGGTCCCAGCTTGCTCCAGGTAGAAAAGAGAGCTCTGTGCAAAGAGACTTCACAGGACTTGGGTGAGTCTCACACAACTCGTAGATCTCACCTCAAAGACACGTTTCCATCTTAGCATTAGGGTCCTATGACCACGTTTTTGTTGTCTTGCAATAACTTTCCTGCCATATCTCTGTCCTTTATGGAAACTGATACAAGGCAGCAGGAAACCATGCATCATGAACATCTCCTGTGCAGTGACAGCTCCCTTCCTTTGCAAGCTGCCTGACCCTGGCATCTGCGTTTGAATCACTCTCATGTTCCTCCTCTAAATCCCCACCTGAGGTCAAGCTTTGAAAGAAAGGTCAGTGCTATTTGAAGGCTGCTCAGAGAGAGACTGAATCATTTAGTGATGAGTCATGTGAAAATTAAATTGATGCAAATGTTAGTTTGACAACTTGAAAGTCTGGGGAGGATTCCAGACGGACCACGAGCTTGGTGCTCATGCAGCTCTGCTTCCATCAGCCTGGAGGAGGCTTTGCAGCAGGTAAAAACGGGCTGGGAGAGATGTTGGTACACCAGCATGATTTTTTTTTTTCTATTTTTTTTTTCCAGAGGCTGACCCTTTGCAGGTTTCTTGCAGGAGGAGAAGCCCTGCAAAGAGCCTCTAGCATCCCCATGTCCCTGCGTGGCACCCTGCTGGCTGTCTGGCCCCACTTCTGGGCTTTGGGTTTTTGTTATCAGCATCCAAGGTGCTGGGCATGGTGCTGCCGGCCGAGCGCTTCCAGCTCTCCTCATAAATCATTAACTACTCCAGAGCGCTCGCTGAAGCGTGCAAGGAAATCAGCAATTACCTCATGCCCTCGAGGAGCAGATCCTGTTGGAAAAGCGAGAAAGTATCTGGGGATAGCCACATAACTAGAATAATTAAATGCTCTTTTGTGCTTGTTAACTTCAGGATTGTACTCATGATTTTACCCTCGCCCCCAGTCAAACTGGGGGTTATTAACTCCGAGGCATCGTTCCTCGCACGGACTGACCTTGGTGTTTGCGTGAGCACAGTGGAGCGGTGACGGGGTTTTTGCATGGCTGTGAATGACTGAAGCAAATGTAAGGGAAAGGAGAAACAGGATCTGTCCTTGCCACGTACAAGCAAGTGACGGCCTTCGGGTTATGCACCAAGCTCCCACCCGTTGGGAAATGCCAGCACTGAGGATGCTCTGCAGCAGAACGGCAAATGGATGCTGACTCCTGCACGAAGTTTTGAGAGAAATAGAGCTAAAGATAGGCGCCTCACCGAAATATAGCCATGTCAGAATGCTGCATCAAGTGACATTTGAAATGCCCTTTATTTTCAGATTGTGATTTAAAGCAGAAATAGGATGACTTGCTTTGTCAGACTCAGAGCCCACTCCGAAAGCCTGATTTGTTTCTATCTTCAGGAGTGGCCACTAATACTTGGGAGTTTTGTTTGCCCCTTGGCAAAAGAAAAGTTCTGGCCTACTACATTTTGGCTGGATTTTCTTTTTTTCTTTTTAATTATTATTTTTTATTGTATCACAGCTCAGGAAGTGGGCAGAAAGCACTTTCCAATAAGATTTATTCTATTACTTCTACATCTAATTAGGCAATTGCTATGCATTTCTTAATCATGTAATCTTGCTTTATTCATTTCAACACGGAATACCATTTCTGGGCATCATTACAGGCTTCCAATTAGCAAACAGCAGTTGAAAAGAACTTCATTGGGCTACATTCATAATCAAATGCTAAATGAAGCACAAACCCAGCTTCCTTAAAGATGACAGAACTGTAACAACCATATCTTCTTTATATATGTACAGTTTCTCTTTATACATATAAGTTAATACAGAAGGCTTCATAAAAGCTCTATAGCTTTCTTACATCCTCATTTTGTACCCTTTCTGACTGACATTTAACTGTGCTATTATTTCATCTGGAACTGGAAAACAGTGCAGGTTAAACACAAGCAGGTCTAAACTTTGGCAACTAGATCCCAATCTTCCTGGTGGTTTTCGTACCTTTGCGGACCTCCAGCTCATGCTCCATCCTTTTGTACTGAAGTTGATTTCCCTGCTCTGGAGCAGGCTGTGCTTGCAGTGTTTTCAGAAGCCCTTGGATTCCCATGGGGGAGGCTGACCTCAACACATTTTCCAGCCAAGGAATATTTGAGCCAAATAATTTGGACAAAACTGGAAAGAAGTACTGAGATAGAACTGAAATCTCTGATAATCAGCCTAAGCTGGGGGAAGCATTAAGTACCAAGGGACAAGTTCTGCTCTTCTAACATGTGTTCAACATCATCTCGCTCTGCAAATAGCACCAGTAACATTCCTGCAGGGAAGGCATACTGGAGACAGCTAAAATTTAAGATAGTTAATTTATTTAAGCAGAGAAACAAGAAGAAACAAAGTTTCTCAGCCTAAACAGACCTTCTCAGGCTGATTTTATCCTAGAGGGAAACAAACAAACAAGCAAAAAAACAAACAAACAAAAAGCACAAACAAAACAATCAAAAAGCAGAACCTACGGAATAAAATATCAAAAATGGAGATGTAAAATTTCTCAGGCTCAACCAGTTTATCAGTGTCTGTTCAGTGACATGTAACTCATTTGCCTAGTTGCCAGGTTTACTGTAAGTCACAAATAAGTTGATGTGTGGCTTGGTGCTCCCAGGACCACAGATAAGTGAGTGCAGAGCTTGGCTTTCCTTACAACTCCCTGTGATGGAGGTAAAGGACAAGGATGTCCAGCTCTGCTAAAACCCAAACTCCCATTAGTGAGGGGACAAAAAATTACAAATGAATAATATATATATCTATATAGCCATATATATATATATATATATATATATATAAAGAAACACATGCAGTCTCAGCAATGAAATCTTAGTTGTTGAGGTCCTCATCGGTGAGGTTTGGACGGGTGGGATAGGAAGGATGGAGCTGGGGATGGGGTGGGAGCATCGGTGGGGGGGGGGGGGTGGAATATGCAGGGGTGCTATGTGGAAGCACAAAGCATCCGGCAACTGTGGCTGCTTGGGTGTGCATTATCATCCCTGCTACTCTTTGCCTTTTAACCTTTTTTTCCCCCTTTTTTTTCCCTTTCATTTTGTTTTATTGGCTCTTGCCGAGTCTTTGTAAGAGAAGGGGAATGCACGTGGGAGGAGCGAGGGGGAGGTTATGGCACGGCTGTTGTTCAAGACGGGGCTAATGGCCCAGAGATTTGATAAATAATTCTGTTTAATTTAAGCCTCGGGAGCTTCTAATCGAATTGCATCACCTGTGGTTCTGCTGCTTTCTTCCAAGTCGGAGAGAAGGAAGAAAAAAGCCCAGCAGAAAACCCCGACCTTTGCTACCAGCAGCAGTGAATGGAGGCTTTCCAAGCCTGCGTGAGCCTTGGTGAAGCTGAAGGGAAGTGTTGTGGCCCTAATAGTGCTTGCCCAGAGAGCCCAGGGGCTGGATGCTGCAGCCAAGGTGATGTTGGAAGGATCCCAGGAAGCTGGCGAGGTTATCACAGCATCAAGCCAGCCAAATACACCAGGGGGTTCATAGTTTGTAGGTTTAGTGGCAAACCTGCCAGCACATGGTACCCCAAAACTCAGCCCAAACTCAAGCCCCAGCTTTTGCATTTCCTTCCATCAGCTCAGGAGCAAAATAAACCTGTGGGTGAAAGGGGGAGATATGCCTTGATGCTGCTGACATTGATGTATTGTAACATGGACGGGGAAATAACAGCCCATCCTAGAGTGATATGGGCTACACCATATCTGATTTTAATAGTTACATCTCTTTTAAAAGGAAAAGTGGAGGTTTCAACCAAAACACCAACTTTTTAAAGGTTTGTTTCTTTATACAGGTTGAAACTGGGATCTGTGTCAAAGAAGTTGCCTTGTTGCAATGCTTGGAAGACACCTGGGGCCTCGGGCTTGGGAAGCAAAGCTTGGAGAAGGCTGCTAATGACCTGGGGAGGATGGACATTTATCCCCACTGGACTTGCAGTAAATCTGACAAGGACAACTTCATCTCAATTTTTGTGCAAATTCTTCAAATGTCCAGTGCCATGCCACAGGGTTAGACTGCTGGACACACACCTTTTTTGCTCTCCATCATCCACACACAGCTCTGCTCAGATGAGAGGGGGCAGGAGAGCGGTGGAATAGTCCCAGAAGAAGCTGCTGCTGCACAGCAGCCAAATCTCCTGCTCACGCCACCCATCACGTCTCTTTCTCTGTTACCACTGAGATGTAGTCGGGAGCAAAGCAAGCTGCAAGCAGTATAAGCTGAGCCAGAAAAAGGCATCCTTATTTTGCATTAAAAAAAAAAAAAAAAAAGGAAAGAAAAAGAAAGATAAGTCATCACAGTGCTCACACCTAGCTTCATCCCATCAGAGTCACTTCCAGGGATGCTCTTCCCCTGTTCAGACCAAAGAATGGGGCAGCCCTTAAAAACGTGCTGACCCCATGCAGCTGCACAGATGGCTGTCTCCTGCGATCAGATCAGGACAGGAAAAGCCTGCATCCAAACTGCAATGCATGGGCTTTTTAAGATGCCATGTGAGAGCAGGCATCTGCCTTCAGGAGCCAGTCGCAGGGTGAGGAGCAGGGTGACTTTTATTTTAGCAAGGACAGGGACAAGAAGAGACCATAGTGATCATCTGATCTGCCTTTCTGCACAGGGGAGGGAGGTCATGAGCATCACCCAGCCATCCCTGCAGCTGTCCCGAGGTTTCTGGGCAAGGTGATAGGCACCAGAGACATTTATATTTGCACCCCCACCTCCCCAAGTCTGCGTCTGCCCATATGCCAAGAAATAAGAGCTGAATGAAGGTTTCAGAAGAAGATCATAATAAGGCGTTGTACTTGTCTGCATGGCTGTGCCTAGGAGGTGTCACAGTTTGAGGGGGGCCAATGCTCATGCAATATTGACCCCTTCATTTTCCTGACATCTATTTTTAAAAGGAAACATTTGGTTAAAATCCTATTTAGTCTGGCATAATACAGCTGCCTGTATTACACAGCTGCTAAAGAGAAGAAAGAAAAGTTTCACAGGTACTACAGGACTAACTCTAAGTTTGTGCTAGGACATAAATTCTCCTGGAAACCTGATTTACTTGGTTCAGCGCTGCAATATTTGGCTTATTTATCTCTTTTCCACCTCACAGACCCCGCAGCACTGAGCCAAGGGGCAGGAAGCTCCCTGAGCTGCCTGGGAGGGAGCAGAAATAAAAGTATTGTGTCCCAAATTTTGCCCATTGCTCATGGGTCTTCCAAAGGGCATTCCCATGCACTCCACAGGCTTTGTACATTCTAATTAAGGATGGCGATTTTAAGTAACCACATTTTCAGTGTAGCTGTCTGAAGGAGGAATCAGTGGTAATTCTTGTGTGGATTTACCCATTTGTAAGAACTTCATGCCCTTTTACATAAGGAATCCCTGGGGCAGATTTTTCACATGCTTAGACCTGTGTTATCTCCATATCATAAGCACTGACCATTTATTTTGGTGCCCCTGAAGAATTTAAAAGATGCAGGCCTGGTTATACCTGCTGAAGTTCCCCAAGAATAACCTGCTCATAAATATCCCCTGAGGTCAAATATGCCAACGATACGTAGCCTTCAATTTGAAGCTAAATTTACTTTCCTTTCTTGTATGTCAGACTATTTGAATTACTGAAGCTATCACGGAGCTGGATGATTAGTGCAGCATATGCACCCAAGTTTTAGTTGCAGTTAGCTAGTTTCATAAAGCCAATCACTCTTTCTGAAGCAAAACAATCCCTAGTTTATTTAATGAAGCCAAATATTCTATTTCCAAAAATAAAAATACAAAAAACAATGAGACTCCAAATGCTATCATTACAATCCAATTCCAGAAGAACTAAGACAAAGATCAAACCGGGAATTCATTAAATGCCTTATGTGTCAAGATGACCTTTAAGGTTTGCTAGTAATCTACATTTTCAAATGTTTAAGCTTTGTTTTTACAGAATCTCAGAGTGAACAAAGAAGCACTGATCATACTTGTTGCTTAGCAGATGGGAGTTTTCTGACCACTTTAAGTCTGCATAATTTATTGTGCATCAAGTTAATGCTTATGAGATACAGATTACAGGAGAAATAACGTGCAGTGGAAATGCAAGGATTATGATCTCTTCTTCTTGCATAAGGGAGTAAGAGTTATTTCAAACAAAGCATCAGGGATTGCCTCTGCCAACCAAACCCCTCTAAAAACTATGTACTGCATCTTCTCCCCCTTCTACCCAGAGACAATTTTAAATGGAGAACCAACTTGCTCCAAATCTGACATCATCCTCAGGGTTGTTCCTGGGTGGAGTCTGGCCTCATACCCCCCAAATCTAACCCATTTTGAAAAATAGTTGGGTTTTAGTGAGAATGACTGTGTTCAAGTCTCTATTACAGTTTATTGGCTTCCAGGAATAAAACTGAGTACTTTAGGTATTTGGATTCTAGGCTGAATGCAGAAGCCCAATTCAGGGCAATGAACCAAGGACAGGATGGGCAGAAACAAGGCTGTTGCACAGGGAAGTCAGCAGAGAGACCATCACTGTGCCCCTGCCTACTTTCCCCAGGTAAAGGCTGCAAAAACTGCCGATACCAGCGGCCAAAGTGCTATCACACGGTGTGGTAGCTCCTGTGATGTGGGAGACCCAGTCTGAAGGAGGAGCTGCAGCTGGGTCTCAGGCCTGCTTGTGAGGGTGGGCCAAACTCTACTGCACAGCAAGTCCCAGTCCTCTCATGCAAATTTTTGGGTAGAAAAATGGATTTTGCTCACATGACTGGGAAGTCCTAAAGTAATCATTGAATCATTAAGGCAGGAAAAACCCTCTAAGATCACCTGGTCCAACCATCCCCCTACCACCAATGTCACCACTAAACCATGTCCTTAAGCACCACGTCCAACCTTCCCTTGAACACCCCCAGGGATGGTGACACCACCACCTCCCCGGGCAACCCGTTCCAATGCCTGACTGCTCTTTCTGAGAAGAAATGTCTCCTCATTTCCAACCTGAACTTCCCCTGGCACAACTTGAGGCCATTCCCTCTAGTCCTGTCACTAGTTACCTGTGAGAAGAGGCCGACCCCCAGCTCCCCACACCTTCCTTTCAGGTAGTTGTAGAGAGCAATGAGGTCTCCCCTGAGCCTCCTCTTCTCCAGACCAAACACCCCCAGTTCCCTCAGCCTCTCCTCACAGGACTTGTGCTCCAGGCCCTTCACCAGCTTCGTAGCCCTTCTCTGGACATGCTCCAGGGCCTCGATGTCTTTCTTGTAGTGAGGGGCCCAAAGCTCAACACAGCACTTGAGGCGTGGCCTCACCAGAGCAGAATACAAATGAGCATGGCCTGATCCTCCTGGTGTCCCTAATAATCACCCCTACTAACAATTCACATGAACAGTGATTGATAAGAAGAGATAATTATATTTGTTTATCAGAGGTGGATACTGGGAAGGATTTGCCCACGATCACCTAAAGAGGCTGGAGGCCCACTCAACCTTCCCCTCCTACCCACTCCCATTTCTCTTTTCCCTGCGATGGAGACTTCTGGCACCAGAGGCAAAGCGCCTGACTGACAGCACCAAGGGGTGAGCTCTCGTGTCCCCCACAGAACAGGTACAGCCCTCTTATGAAAGGGCCACCTGCTAAGCCCTCCGACTCCCCACTACGGCTATTAATAATCACTTCCCGTGATTTTCATAGCTTTCTGAAGTGGACACTTGACCTCTTGTCATTGTGTACAGATTCCCTGCTCGTGTTACACAGGATATCCAGCAGCCCCAGTGCTGGGGACAGGCTGAATGTCCCCTCCTCACTGCTCATCCCCACAGCCCATGCGCTCTCCTGTTGTTCCCGTTTTCATCTAAACAGGCAGGTGCACACTCATCCATGGCTGTGCTGACAGCTTTCTGTTATTCTTATTTAAATTTAAGCACCGGGTTGCACCTGTTAGCTCAGCTCTTTGTCGTGAGGAACCAAAGCAAAAAGTGACCCCACATGTCCAGCGGGACAATCCCTCACTGCTGATGGCAAAGAGCCGGCTGCGCTAAAGCCTTCGGCGTGTGCCTCTGGGCTATTTGTATCATGGGTGTTTCTGTCTTATTGACTTCCTCCTTGGAAAATAATTCTGTTGCTTAATTGATTGTAACATTTCCTTTTTTTTTTTTTTTTTTCCCTGCCTGTCTATCAGGACTTTGTTTCTCACTTGTGGTCAGTTGCTATTGTGCAGCAGTAGATGCTGTCAGGGTGGTAGGAGCACACGCTTCTCTTTCCCGACCATGCACCGGGGAGACTGACATTGTTCCAGCACAGTGTCTTTCCTCGATGAAGAACAAGTGGGTTTCATGCAGCTCAGGCTTTTCAGGCCAGCTTCATTCACTGTTATCCTCTGCTTTGCAAAAAGACTCGCGTTTTCCAAAGTATTTCCTGATTTCCTGTGTATCTACAGGAAGTCCCCAGAATCAGGGGCTCCAGAATGGAAGGACATGAAAGAAATGTTGGCTGGGGACCTTCACTCATGCAACACAAACAGCAGGAGTCCCTCAAAATGCCGCACTGACACAGCAAGCAGGTCCTGCTTGGTGAGAACAGCTCCGAGCCTGCTGGAGAAAGCTGGGCCCTTTCACACAATCTTGCAGAAACCCAGGACACACTTTGGGGGAAACAGGGACAATGTGTTCGCCTTTCCTTTTACTACTAAAAACCACTCTGTGAGCTCTGAAAGACACATTAAGTGAGCCCTTGGATCATCCTCTTGCAGCCCATATCTGGATACCTCGCAACAGGCAATAAGGAGCTTTCAGAGGTCCCTCAAGCAAGCCTCTGCCTATCTCCCATCAGCCAGCACCTTCTCAGGGTGGCTCAGCTCAGATAAGAGATGCTCTTCTTTTCTTTGGGTTGGCAGTGTGACATATGTATTCCTCACAGTCCTGCTGAGGAGGGATGGTATCAAGTGTGTTAGGCAATGACGAGAGTGAAGAGGGAGGGCAAAACAGCTTGCCAGCTGCTGCTCAAGTAGACCATCAACAAGTATCTGCTAGCGAAATTAAAATAAATCAAGGGAGAGTTCTGATTTACGTTTCGCCATTTTTTCTATCAGCTAGCAGGTAGGCTTTTGCATCCAGCAAAATAACAAGCGTTTACATGAGCTGTTTATTTGACATGGCATTGGAGGAAGGTGAATGATTAAGTCTTCGGGGTGTTAATGGGGTCATTTCATGCTGTGGTTATTGGTGGACTGATAGAGTGGATTATGTGCCTATAATTATCATTTTTTGCTGCTGGGTGGTCACCATTTCCCATTGTAAATCTGCTTGTCAGGGCACCAAGACATTTTTCTGTGGGTGTTTCTTATTGTTATTTAAAGGTAAGGAAATAATTTCAAAAGTGCAAATTAAGCTTGGTTGCCAACAGGAAGGAGATGAAGTTGACTGGGGAGAAAAAAAACACGAAGCAAGCCCCTGGGAATCTGACAGTCCTTCCCACGTGCAGGCACGTTCCTGCGGGACGGGAGGATGCGTGGGCTGCCGCCAGCCCCCGCGTTCAACTCTGATGTGGAGAGCCGGGAATCAATCACTTTGATGTCTTGTCTTATCCCCACAGATAGATAAGGGGAGCGTGTGCGGTGGCTGCTGCAGCACCACTTCAGCAGGCTCTTTTGAAGTGCTGGAGCAGCGCTTGAGCAGCTGTTGTGAGAGCGGAAGAGCTGACACCGATGCGGCTTTGGGACACGGCCACCAGGCGCAGCGGGTGAGTGATGGGTTTGCGCCGAGTGGCTTCCTTCCTCATCGCCCATGGGTGTCACGGCTGTGACGGTGGGTGGGTGGGCGGCTTTGTGCTCACATCTCCGATCCATGTGTGTATCTGCACCAGGTAAGTTTGTGGCTCTGGCAGCATTTGCTCTAGCAGAGGGGGATGCACTTTCTGAGCATGAAGATGGCAGCAAAAAGCAGGGAGGTGTGCAAGCGCTTTCCTCCATTTCTTGGGACTTAGACATCTCACTGGTATTTTGGGCATCCAAGCTGAACTGCTGTCTCACAGCACCAAGGGATCACAGTCTGGTGAGGCTGGCAGCACCTCAGGGTCCCTCGGGCCCAGCCCCTGCCCCAGCAGGGCCACCCCGAGCAGGGTGCCCAGGCCCATGGCCAGGTGGCTTTTGGAGTTCTCCAAGGAGGAGACCCCACAGCCTCTGGGCAGCCTGGGCCAGGGCTCCGCCACCTACCCGGCACAGCCTGGGGGTCAGGGGAACCTCCTGGGCTCCCCCCAGCCAAGTCTCTGTGGACAACATGAACTGGGTTCCTATCAGTGCCCTCAATGAGGCTCATCTTCTACTCCCCCAGCCTCTCCCCACACAGTTTATTTCTAGTTATTTAGGATTTGTTCTTCCTACCACTCACAAAAGCCCAAAGTTTGCTCCAAGTGTACCTTACCCAAATCTGCAGCAAACTTTTCCCTAGCCTAGGCAAGCACAGTGTTTCTAGGCACACATCTGTTCACAGCATTTCCCCATTGCTGTGGCTGGCACACCTCTGTGGTTTTATCTTTCCACACTTTGCCTTATCTATTGTATCAGCCACTGCAGCCTGATTTTGTTTTCAAGGCCTCTGTGTCCTGTCCCTTGTCATTGTTAATTCCCTCCTCAAACCTGCCCAACACCAGCCTCTTCTCACTGGCATGATCTTCAAACAAATACTGTTGTGTTTTCTGGTGGACACCTAGAGACTGTCTGCAAAGTGCTCTCAATGCCCTCATTTTAATTTATTTTTGCTGCAAGAGAGCCCTTGGTAGTGGTTAAGCTGCTGATAGACGAGTATCATCACCACTGCGCTTGTAGACGAGTATCATCGCCACTAGATAGACACCACTCCATCATTCCCCAGTAATCTATTACACCTATTATTAAACACCCTTTCCCTTGGTTGGAAACTCTTAGGATAACTTTTTACTCTGTGTTTTTACAGTGGCCAGAACAAAGATATCCTGATCCACAGCTGGGACTCTCTCAAGCGCTGTAAGAACTCAGATGGTGAATAGAAGGATAGTAATTTAGAGCTCGCTGCTTCTAAGTTGTGCAGGGCTGAGGATAAAAGTCAGTTTAGTTTCTTTCAAAAAACTGTGCTTCATGCATCAGATGAATGAAATCCACAGACCCCATTCTCCGTCAGTGCAGCTAGCTTGTTTGCAGTGCCTCTGTGAAAGTTTTTCCATTAATGAATTTTTGTTGTTGTTTTCTTTTGGCAAGGATTTGAAACCTTGAGTTTTTAACTGAAAACATTTCCCTGCCCACACCCCACAATGTCTCCATGGTGCTTCACAACTTTCTTTCTCCCCGGGTTTTCATGCAGAATAAAATATATATACTGGAGCCAGTACGTTGAGATGCGACAGAGTCCATTTCACAAGGTATGAACTCCTGCTATTTGCCACCAAAAATTTTTTGAATGACATTTTCTTCCTTGTTTTAAAAAATAGTGCTGTGAGACACATTCATCCAGATCCCAGTTCGGGTCTGGCAATAGTATTTGCTAGTGAATCATTGCTGAAAAGGGTTTTTCTCAGTTATTTTACGTTGCGGGTAAAAATGACTTTGTGGCAGGATCCCTTCAGATGCCTAGCCAGGGCTGATTTATTATTTTTTTCTTTTTTTCTTTTCTTTCTAAATTACTGTTTAGAAATCCAAAGATGTTCCCTGTTATTTGCTGGCATGTGAAAAGGCATGCTAAACGACACTTGGGGGTTAATTTTCATGACCCTGTCTCTACCTCTCAACAAGATAGATTACATTTTCAATTCTATTCCTCAGTGTATAAGAGTGAATCATTTTGTAGAAAATGAGAATTGATCCAAATCTTCACCCTAAAGTCAAACTGCAGCTTTATTGACCAGAAAAGAGGAAAAAAAAAAAAAGAAGAAGAAGAAGAAGAAAAAAAGACGCATTTCTTAAGAATACAACATTCCCCATGGTAACCCTTGTGCTAAACCAGCACGGAACAGAGGCAGGGTTGCCACCTCAACCAGGAATCCCACATCTAGAGAAGGGCAGGCCATGCCTGGGAAACCCAAATGGCTGCAACCTTCACCCCTTTTCTTCTCTTCCTGCGACTCCTTGGCTCACAGCCTTCCTTCCTTCCTTGCCTCTTTGGGGAGCGACCAGGGACTGCGTACGACCGGTGCAGGCAAAAGGCCAAGGGGATCTTCCAAGGTGTGAACGGGAGCTGAAAGTCCCATTAAAGTCCCTAGGAGCTGGTGGCCACACTGTTCTTCAAGGGACATGTCCTGCAGGGACAAACTGATGCTATTATATCTCTCCCTTCACTGGAGAAATTCAACGCAGACAAAAACAAACAAAAAAAGTTCTGAATTTTGCATTCATGGAAAACTCTCGAAAATGTGAACCTACAAGGTGAAACAAGCCCCCCAAAATCCCTTGCTTAAGACACAGAAGCAAAGCCCCGACTTTACTTACTGTATAGCTAAAGATTTTTGCTCACCCCTTGGCTCTGGATACTTGTGCTGGCACCGCCAGTTGCAAACTGAGCATCCTGGTGTTTTGCTCTCAGCACCTTCTATGCCAGCAGGCAGCAGCATGATGCCAGGCTTGGAGAATGCTATTTTATCACCCTGCTGCATAGGAAAAAGAAAATGCGATCAAGATATCCCAAAGCCGAGAACAAAGCCCTTCTCCAAGAGGCAGAGGGCAGTGTTTGCACACACATAGTAATTATAAGCGCAAGCGGGTCAGGTTTGTCCCTGCTGTTCTCCCTGTTGGGGTGAAGGTGGTGGCCCACCAGGTTTTGGTAAGGTGGGTGATGGATGGATTTATGCTTGGGTATGTTTAGTATGCTTGGCTGTGTTTGGAGAGCCCTGCAGGGGGCTGAGGTGTTCACCTCGACCAAAAAAAACACCACAATACCTCTCAAAACATGGGCAGCACTGCTCTTCCCTGGGGTCAGAGCTGTGGCAAGGACTTGTGGATGGTGGGCTTTTTGTCCTCCTGGGGAAACTGCCTGAATGAAAAGCATTTTCAGAGGTCAAGCCACAAACCTGGCAGAGGTTATGGGCTTCACAGCAGGCAGCTGCTCACAGGTTTAGCTCTTTGGTTCTGTGCCATGGGCATCAAGGGTCTGGAGAGAGGAAAAATGAGAAGCTGTGAATGCCCCATCGCTGGAAGTGTTCAAGGCCAGGTTGGATGGAGCTTTGGGCAGCCTGGGCTATTACTAGTCATGTTGGTCTATGCCTACAGAGACCGTAATAATTTGTGTGCATGTTTACAGGGAGTACAGAACATTTTCCTTAGCTGCTCTTTTAAGTCACCTGCAACCTCCATGGCAAGCAGCATCTTCACCTCTAAGGCGCAGCTGCATTGGTCATGGTAGAGGTGTCATGGTAGAGATGACAGGAGAGATTCTTCTGCCACTCTACACTGACCATCCTCTTCAATTCATCCTTACTTTAGCTTCATTGTTCCTCTGGAGCTGGATAAAGGATTAATTTATCCTGCATAGTTTATGAAGTCCCCATGAGTTTGTGGCAGAAGAAGGAGACCTTACATGCCAGCTGTACACCCAAACAGCTATTTGAAAGTCCAAAGTAGTTCTAGCCTGGCTCTGACCTGAGCAGGCTGTAGAAGGGTATTGTTGAAGAAGTGGTATTTAAAAAGATGTATAACAGTCATGTCTAAGTAGTTGTTAAATTGTATGCTTGAGAAATGCCTCATTGGCCTGAGACAGCATTTCATATTCATCAGAGATGTGACACTACTCTCACCGAAGTGGAGGAATTAACGTTCCTCATTTTGAGCCATGTAGCTATCAGATACTGAGAAATCCCCAGGTCATTTCCACTGGGGACAGAAACTGGTAATAATTAGGTATTTATATAATGAAGTCACTGCTGCATACATAAATGTGCTGGTACCCTCTGTGCTGTAAGAACCAAAGAACATGGATATCCCCTACTCCAGGTTCTGTCCTCCAGCCAGCCAGCCTCAGCCTTTCTCTATTATTCGTTACAATGAGTTTCTCTAAGTGCTTCACTATGAGGCCCTGGCACAGTGACACACTTGCCCAGAGGAGCTGTGGCTGCCCCATCCCTGGCAGTGCCCAAGGCCAGGCTGGATGGGGCTGGGGGCAGCCTGGGCTGGTGGGAGGGGTCCCTGCCCATGGCAGGGGTGGGACTGGATGGTCCTTAAGGTCCCTTCCAACCTAAACTGTTCTATGATTCTCTGATTCTATGGTTTGTTCTGAAGGACCCTCTCCATGGGTATTATAGGTCTGCTCTGAAGAAAAGGTGGAGAGAAGAGGACAAAAGCTGATGGTGGTGGAAGAGGCTTGCCCATCCTGCCTTACACCGCTTTCCTGTCCCTTAGTACCTGTAGAGGACAGTCCAGGCAAGAGAACTGGAGCACTCATCTAAGACTCCTCCAACAAGCAGCTTTCTTCCCTAACAAGCGGCTTTCTTCCCTAAGTCAGTGCTTGTTTAAAGCAGGTCAGTATTTCTGGTCATCATGATTTCTGTTTTAAGTGTTCTTTAGAACTCTAACAAAGCTTCAGACAAGGTAGTTCTGGGGGACTAAAGCCCTAAGCTGTGTAACACAGCATTCTTGCAGCATATTTGTGGGGCTGGTGCTGTTGTGTTTGCTTACAGCATCCCACTGTGTTCACCACAACTGGATGTACCTGTTGGGAGGAGACCAGGAATGCTCAAATCACTGAAGGGACGTGCTTTGAGAAGCAAGATAGTCCATGCTCTTGTCTGTTGGTAGAAAAAAAAAAAAGGAAAGATCTTGACTAGAATGACTTCACTTATCTGATATTCAGAGCTGGACAGAAGCCCAAGGGAGTAATGGGTCCTGCTCCACGATCAGGGCTCCCTTGTAAGCTCCTCATGGCTCCTTCCTGGGGTGCAGAGGTCTTTGTGGCACAGCAATGCAGCACACACACTGCATTGAACACTGCTGATGTGACAGCATTTTGGAGCTGCAATCGCCTGGTGGCAGTGCCCCAGGGTAGGCCCAGACTAAACCTCCTACATGGCAGGAGGCACCTCTGCCTATGAGCTCCGGGACTCGGGCAACGTGCTGCCTGCAGGCACCTAACAGCACATGCAGCAAGCTAGGAGCTCAGATTTACACTGCATTTCTTTTCTCTCTTCAGAAGGCTGTTTAATATGAATTCAGAGCTTGTAGACAAAGAAGATTTGACTCTTAGGAAAGACTCCTGGTTTGTTCCAAAAAGTCACTTCTGAGCAAGGGGACTGTACATCTGTGGGAAGTCAAATCTGGGAAGAACATAATTCCCTGCTTATATTTGCACATCTGTAACATCTGGCTCAGTGCTCATACCAGGACACATCCACTTTGAGTCATTCTGGCTCCATAGATGGTGCCTGCATATCATGTTGTGCCTGACCTCTGACTCTCCAGGGGTTCTCTATGCCAACCTGTGCATGGCGTATACTGGGACTTGCTTGATAAAGACAACAGACTTCATCCTTGGTGACTTCATATAAATAAGGCAGATTTTAACGTCTGGTCTTCTGTCTTTAAAACACAATGGCATTTCATAAATAATATAGCATTGTGACTCCCAGAAGGCATTTACAAGTACTTTATTAGGTGTCACGTCGCTCCATTTTGCAGCCACTGCCCAGAACTAGACGTCCTATAATTCAGTTACACTGTAAGTAGCCACTAATGAGGCATATTATTATAAAGAGCCAATGCTGCACAGCCACGCTGCAGTAAATCTGGAGTAATTCCAGTGAAATCAGTGCTAAGGCATGGATTTTCCCCTATGAAATGAAAAGCAAAATCAATCTGAAAAAAAGAGTTTTGAAAAATGATTGTGAGCTTTGGAGAGGGGAGGTGTGTGAAACCCCCAAATTCTTCTTTTCTGCCCTTCCCTATTTTCTTCTCCATTCTGTTTTCATCCGTCACTCACATATTGAGCATCCTGACAGCTCTGCCTGACAATTAATGCTCCTATTCTGTGGGTTTGCATAGTGCCTCCTGAGTACTTAACAGGTCTTAGAGAGTTCAGTTCACTAAGCTCTCAGATTGTCTGGCAGTCCCCAATGGCTTAATAATGTAAAATCATAAACTGGACTGCAACTGATTCCTCTTCCCTGTCTATCCTTTTATCAGGGACTGCTACGTGGGATCTGGAGGACAGAAAAATAATTAGATGTGTGCTGAGTGGGATTTCCCTTCAGCAAGCACAGTTCTGACCTCCAGCTCAAGATATAACCAGGGATTTTGGGGAGATGGATTTTCTGGAGATAATAATGCTTCCTTTACTATAGGATGAAGTTCATAAAGCAGCTTCTTTTATACACAGGAAGATTTCTAGCCTCTTTCCTAAGATAATGCTTACTCAAATACGTTCTTGTGGGAAAGCAGAAATTGCTGTATGCTCTCACAGTATATAAATGGGGATGCAACATGTCTGCGTGATGTAACCTAAAAATGACCTCACCCTCCTTGAAATCTGTACTATTCAACCAGTTTCCAGCTGATAGATTTATTCTTAGCCCAGAATGACATTATCTCCCATAGTAGACTAAGAGGCTTGTTTCTGATCTCTGCTGATTAATAGAAAGTGGGTTTCCAGAGACAAAGCCTGGTGTGCATGTGAGGATAGGTCACTCCATGGGCACGTATATGTGTGCATGTGCTTGCTGACAGCATACCAATCCTGCTAGCAAGGCACAATCAAATTTGCTATTTCCTTTCGATCTGATCAACGTCATTACCTCCTGCTAATGTTGTTAGGAGGGAGCAGGGGATGCTCTGGGATGTCTGGGATGTTGGGTGCTGGTAGCGAAGCCAGAACCAGGGGCATTGAGGGTGAGTGAGTCTTGCAAGGCAGAGGGATGCTGCATCCTGGCCATGAAATAGGAACAGTGTGGGAGTTAGATCACTGAAGCATAAACATCCCACATCAAGACGATATGTAAGCCAGAAGGGCTACTGCTCTGAACTGTGGTAGTCAGCAGCAGGACAACCATCCAAACCTACCTTGCATTATGACTTCTGCAATTTAAGTCAAATCAACCTTGATTCAGCAAAACATGTGTGAAACTTGAACTGGGCTTCCCTTGGGCTGCCCAGGGGCTTGTGATGGGCAGATGCTTCCACGCAGCACCAGCAACAGGAGTGGCTGGCACTGTGCTCTCTTAGTCTCTTTTATTCTGGAACATAAAATCAACAGCAAAGCTGGACCAAAGAAATGAGATGGAAGGTCTGTGTGCTCTGGAGGCACTCGGAGGATAGCACAGAGCAAAGCCTTTTCTTGAAGACCAAGCAGTAAAATACCGAGTGGACTGGAAGCCAGCTATGCTCCCTTCCAGGAAGGAGAGCACCCTAGTCATGAAACTATAGAGTCACACTTCTCTCTTCTTCCCAGCCCAATTATCATTTATTTATTTCAAGAGAATGGAACAGCATCAACAGCAGGGAATGAAGCACACATCACTGCTCCACTATCCCCTGTGCTTTTGTGGCCACGGTGCCCAGAAAATGGGCTTAAATTTTTAGGGGAGGATGAAAAAACCATAGTAAAGTCTCACATAAATGAACCAGCTTCCTCAGCTGTGGCCCTACAGGAACCATTGATTTTGGAGAGGACAAAGACTTTCAAGTCTTGCAAGTGTGCTCTGAGCATGCTTGCAGCCCCAGCCCCACCAGGGAGCTCCTACTTTGTGCACCGTGAGGAGCCTGAAGAACCAGATGGGCACTGGGATATTTGGTCCTCCAAAGGCTGTGGAGTGCTATCAGCAGACCTTGAAGTACCTGGAAACATTAATTTAAAAAGACATTTCCAGCTCTGAACATCAGAGGCCCCCTGAACCCTGCAAAACAAGAGTTTCACTTTGGAGCCCCAAGCAGTGTTCAGGCAACCAGCAGCCCTGTGTGGAGGTAGGGCTGGGCATTTCCATCTGCAAAACAGATATGAGGAGGTGAAAAATGCTACGAGTGTGAAGTGCTTGGCTGTTGTGGCAGTAGGAGCAATGAAATAACATAGACAAGAAGAAATATGGAAGGAAAAGCATTTGTGCTGTGTTTTAGAAACAAAAAGAATAAGAAACCCAATATCTGGGGTCCCAATTCCCTACAAAGGATGTAAAATTGGACTTTGTTACATGCATATGCACTCAATTTCCACCTTTTCTACAGAAGAGTTTGCTTCCCTCACATTTTAAAAGCACCACCGTGTTTTCACACAGGTCTTCATTTTGCAGCTGGTCTTTACTATTTGCATAAAAAAATCTTCTTTTTCAGATACTTTGTGCAAGGTCTATTTGCTACCCATCTCCTCTTGCCTGGCACAGTGAATCACTGCTCACACAATGCTGAATGAAGCCACTAATTAAGTGTGTGATTTTTATTAGGCTCTAGGCAGGCTATACTTACCAGCCCGTGCAGCAAATGACTTGTTTGTACTACTCTTTAACATATCTCCTGCCCCTTTTCAACTGCTCTGGGTACAAACAAGTCTGCGTTCGCAAGGCATGACGGCCAATTCTCTCTGGATTCGTGGTTTTGTACACAGATCCAAATCCTCTAGTAAAGAAGCCTGGGAAAGTAATTACTTGGCTGCTTGTGACTCATTTGGTTACCCTGAAGTAGCTCGGAGGTCTGAGAGGGCTCTCAATGCTCCTGCTGAGCTGTTTGCTGACTTCACAAGGAGTTCATTTAAGCCAACGATGCACACCCGCTCCTGTGGTCACATCTATCAGCAGAAAAAAGAGTTGGGGTGAGAGCACAGCTAAGAGCACTGCCTTCTGAAGATCCTCATCATACAGATGAGGTGCTCAGCTCCCCTCAGCTCACCCAAACTTTTGTCTCCCTGTAAAATAGATTGGATATAACGAGACGTCATAGGGGGTTTTGCAGTGGGGGAAAAAAGGGTGGGAATGGGAAAAGAAAAACATCACTTCATAGTCACTTGTGATTGAACAGGTTAAAAGTAAACATGCAAGAAGACATGGCATCACAAATCACAGCATATTATAAAAACAAACCAAAAAAAAAGCAAAAAAAACCATACACACACACACAAAAAAACACCACCACCACCAAAAAAACACAAAGCCATAAAATGATGAGAGAGAAAGAGTTTGTGGGGGAAAAAAAACATCCCCGCCTTCTGTTTCTCAGACAAATGCTCTTCTATAGTGCGGATGTGTGCTATTTTCTTATGGCTTTTAAATTGGTTCTTTGATTTGTTTCTTTATCTGCTCCGTGAGACTTTCCTGATTAGTTGAGATTTTTGCACTCACTAGTTGATTAAATAATGAATACATTTGTTTGATTTGCAGTTCCTTACTTAATTAAAATTTCTTTTCAGTGCCCCAATTTTCATTATGATTTCAATTTTGCATTTAATCACTGTGTTGTTCTTTGCTGCCACCTCTCTTAATAGAGGTCTAGTCTCCTGTCAGCCTTATTGCAAAACTTGGCTCCAGGCTGCACACGGGCACACGGCAGAGAGAAACCTCCATTTGTGCACTTGATTTATATAGGAACTAGCAACGTGGGGGGGACCTGGGGAGAGGCTGAGTTGGCAGGAATAATCAAAGAGCGCAGACGTGTTTTAGGCTAGAAAATAAAGGCAAAACATTTCTAACGTTGTCTGGTCCAGGAGCATCACATTAGCCTGTGGAGGGAGTCAAATTTTATATTTAACATCCTGCAGGCAAGTATAAAGGCAGGTCTCTTCGTCCCACAGTACAGGCAGAAGGATCTCCAGTGCTGGTGGGCAGCTTGTGGTGCTGGCGGAGCATGTCCCTTGGCAGAAGGCATGTGCTGAGGTATGTGTTCAGTGCTTTACTGATGCTTCATTTTAGGGTGCTGCAAATTCTTCCCTTTTTTATTCTTCCTTCTCTTTCTTCTCATGTTTTTCCCGACTTGGATCCTGCTATTTCTTCTGTTTTTGGTTTTATTGTCCTGCACTTCTTTCTCAGCCTGAGTCTTTTCTATTCACCTGTGGGATCAGCCATGACACGGTTAATGTTGTCCCACCACCAGATTTTAATGCCAATACCCCAGTCAGATTAATAATAGCAAGGGAAATACCACTTCTGACTCTGATGCAGGCTGCAGGCTTGGGCACATGCCCCTGTATTGGTTCACAGTCAGAGGGTACCCTGAGCCACAAGTGTAGTCTTGGCATTTCAAAAAAAAAAAAAAAAAAAAAGGCATCTGTCATCCCATATACAGCAAGCTTGGCAGATATTTTTTAGTGCCAGGCAAGGCAGAAATAACATGTGGTAAACCCATTCCCAGGCATGTGACAACACTCTTATAATGGGGTTCTTGGAGAATAAATTATTTGCCATGTATTTTGTCTTCTGCACAAGTATTACAGTAACTGTCATCAAAATATCTAACTAGAAAAACTGATCACCACAGTCAGAGCTGAAGGGGATGTAACACAGAGGGGTTCAAGAAGACAGTTTCTGAGGACAACAGATACTTTGGGAAGCTGGGAGTAAGGAATGACCCAGGTTAGTGGCTTAAACCTTATCCATCTAGGAAATCTCTTTAACTCCACTGAAGTGAATATATGTCAGCTTAGAAATCACAAGAACATCTGGTTTATGTATTAGAAGAAGTAAGTTTTTTTTTTAAGATTCAAATTTTACTGCCTGCAGTTCTTAATTCAGGAAAATACAAAAGCATCCTTTAAAGCTGTTCACAAATAACAATGACTCCTCTGGATTTACGAATTATTTGTGCTAACACCAAAAGCAGTAGGAACAGTTCTTGTAATCTTGACAACTGTGCACGATAAGTCTATGACAAATGTGCCTTTTCATAGAAATGAGAAATCAGCCTTTCATAAAAAAAACAGAGCTGGAAGAAACCTTGCAAACTCATCTTCCCCAATTGTGGGGCTTCTGGGAGCCACAATCTGAGCAAAAGCCATCCCCTAGGAGAACACACCAGCCATTATGGCTGCACACTCCTGCCCCTAAATTCTGTCTTGTTTTTAGAATAAGAGATATAGAATAAATGAGCAAAAGAAAACATATCATCCATCATCTAGTCAAGAAGGGACTAAAGTGTACTGTCTCTGAAGCAACGTCATGAGGATGTTTTCAGAAGGTACATACTGCAACGTGGACTTCTAAAACAAACATGTGACATCAGGTATATTAGTCTAGTGCAAACAGTCATGTTTCCTCATTCTGGATATTTCAATAGCTGTGAGAGCCAAAATCAAATAACAGCTGTATTACTCAAGGAGTAGCAGCTCAAAGCTTTCCTGATCTGATCTGTGATTTGGATTACCTGTACTGATGGACCAAGAAGTATACATAAAAGTCTTATCACTACGAGAAAGACATACATGTGCAGCATGGAAGATAGGAGCAATGACCAGCCACACAAACTGAACAAGACATTATCTCTTGTCTCAATCAGTCTTTCCTGGTGGGATTTCCTTTAATACTACTTCCCATAAAGTTAGGCGCTAAAGGATCCATTTGCAGTCTATGGTAATAGACAGGTGCCTCAAAAGGACAACTCATCCCCTCCTAAATTACTTATCTCAGATAAGTGGGATGAATCAGACGCTAGAGGAATTTATCTCTTTCCACGGCCTATTTATTAAGTGCAATTGATAAAGTAGTTTGAAGGTTAGCCTTTTTGGAGCAATAACAATGGCAGCAAACTTGCTATGAAAGAGCATTTGGCATCTAAGGCTTTGAGTTAAGATGCTGGTAGACACTTTGTTATAACTGATTCCATAAATCTGAAAGCTAAAATGTAAGGGAAGAAAATCAATCTGATGCAGAATTTGATTGTCTTTCAATTCTCTCACCGTTCAGCAACATTTCCATTGCCACGTGCAGCAGCTCTTACTGGTTTAACTTCTGGAATAACCATCCCTAAATCATAAAGTCTTTTTTGTCAAGAACAGACTTGTTCCCCTATAAAGGATATATGTCCGTGAAGTAGTTGAACATCTCTTGAAGCTAATGTCCCCGGGGAAGACTTTTTTGACTTTGTATTTATCACGATCAAAAGCACTGGCAGTCTTAACCTCTCAAATTTAATTACCTCTTCTTCACAGTTCATAATTCAGATGGTTTTCTTGTAAATCAACCACAACATAATAACCTAAGTCACTTTTAAGTACTGACTGGACAAGTGTATGTTGTGTGCTTCAATAAGTATTGATAGCAGTTTCAAGTTATTGAACAAGATTCAATTACATCTAGGACTAGCAAGGCCTCAGGCATTCCTGATCAGTGCATTCATTATGGAACAAGAAGTTCATAAATCAATTGTTTAAATGAAAGGGGATGCAGTCATCATCTAGTCTGAGCTCTGGAAACAAAATGAAAAGCCATAATCCCCATTGGAGATGCCTCATTTGGAAGGCAGCTGGAGATTTCGGTACAGCAGACCCCTCTTCCTTATGGCAGGAGCAATGTCCTAACCCCACTGAGTATCTGGATGCACAACCCATCACTCACATGTTTGACTCAACCCAGAGCAGTGGAATTATTTGTGGAATAAGGTGATCTCTAACAAAAGCACGGTTGACATAATTTAAGTCTTCTGTAATATTTACAGCCCCTGAAACCTGCTTGGTTTGGGCTGGGCTGTCCTTTGCTGCACCATGGCAGATTGCCTTGGAGAGGAAGCTGATGGCTTTTGGTGATGGTTTTTGAGGAGATGGACCAAGAAACTGAGGTATGACGGATGGACACGTTGTTACAGAGTCCCACAGGCCAAGAGGTGGAGAAACATGGAGGGAAAGCCCAAACGCTGTGAAGGAAAAGAAGAACAGCTTTTGGCAAGAGCAGATGTCTATAAAGTGCTTGAAAATCATGTGTGACTGAGCACTGCAATTCTCAAAATAGACATTTTGGCTTATGTTTACACATGATGGTTAACAATAAAGAAACAGAGACTGGAACTCTAATAAGCTTTTGTTCCCTGAGGCACATGCTGCCTTTTTTTCAGGTAACAGCACCCTTTCCAGTGCTAATAATTTTCTTCTGTATACCAAGGCAGATTTTTTTTCCCCGTTTCTCTCCACCTGTGCATGACAGATGGTGTGATGTGCAGTTTTGGGAGCTAGTCCAGGGTGCATGAACTGATATGCATTAGGCTCACAAATTCAATTGTGTCTTACCTGTCTGCCTGAGGAATCCGTCTACTAGAAGAAATGAAGAGCTGAAGAAAGGCAGCAGCTTATGTTTGTTTATTGTGTTTTTCTTTGAAAAAAAAAAAAAAAGAAAAAAAAGTTTTGCCTTTCTGCCAGAACTTTAAATCACTTTTCAACAGAATATGTCAAGGGCTTAAGGTCATCCTCTTATGGAAACACGGACAGAGGGTCTGGGAAGCTTCAAGCTGAAATAAGGGTTTCTGGTCTAGATAAATTCAGGGAATGAGGCAAGATGCTTTGCTCTTATGGATTTAGGCCCAAAGCCTGCAGGCTCTGAAGTGCTTAACTTTACTCAGTAGTGGTAAAGTAGATCAGCTGAAGCCTGTGCATCCATTCCCGAGAGACAGGCAAGGCATATGTATAAATGAGCATAAATCAGGTAAAAATCAATGCTTTCCATCCTCTTCAGAGGGTTGTGCCTGCTCATTCAGTCACAGTAATGACAGTTCCAGTTGGTGCCCATCTTCCCCTGATTTTACCTCTAATGGAGGATGCGTGGCTGAGACTCGGGGCACTCTGTGCTGACCCGCACATAACCAACACACCCTTGGCTTTCTGGGTCCGGTAATTATTTTTGCCCTGGAATATACAGGGCTGCATTGATGCGATCACATTAGGTGCCCGGAGGAGGTGAGTAGTCCTAGACAAACCTCTGCTGCTGGGGGGTTAGTACTGTCCTCTTGCTTAGTTAGAAGATGAGGGTAGAGAGGGTGTCCAGACATGGTGTGTCCCCAAAAAGCAAACCAATCTTGAACCAATTACCCACACTTTATAAAGTGTGACCCAAACTATTTTGCCAAAGCCAGAAGCCAGACAACGACCCTCTGACCTCCTCTTGTGCCAGCACAATTTTACACTATTTTTTGCACTATTGCACTGGGAGGAGCTGTATTATTGCAGCATAGCCCTGCGATACTGCTGCTTACAAGTTACAGGAGAACAGACCCAGAGCATCTGGTGACCAGCTCACAAACAGTTTGCAGGACCAATTTCACTTGTAAGCAAAATTTTTAGAAACATCTCTGGTCGAAAAGGGCTCATAAATTGACACAGATAACGGCAAAAATATAACATTACTGATGGTTTTCAATGAGCAATGAGACCTGGCAAGGGAAAACAGGTCAGCAGTGTTGTTTTATTTATCTGCCCATTTAAGCTATAACTCTCACGCTTTTTTGGCCACACTCACCCCTTTCTAGCTGTCCAACCTTATGGCCCATGACAAGCCTTGAGACAGCTCTAACTCAGATACTCACACGCTGCCTCCAGCTGGATCCTTGTACAGAACATCTAGACCAGCCTCAGCAGCTCTTGTGTTCTAAGTGTTTAGCACCAGAAAATACTGGCTTGAAAGCATAGAAGAAAGAAGTTCACCTGCAGAAAGAAGTGCTAAATGGGAGTGTAATGGAAAGACAAAAAGTAAAAGTCCCTGAACCAAACTCTTGCAGTCTCAAGTTGGACTATTTCTAAGGTCGCTTTTCTGCTTTGACCCAGTGTGGAGGTAACAATCCAAGTCTGTGATGTTCTTTGCTGCAGTGAAAAATACGTAGCCAAAAAGTAAGTTTGTTCCTCCTTCTGCCTCTCCCGTGTACCTCGCAACAGTTTCTGAACGTGTCCTACCACAGACTCATTCCTCTGTGGGGTGCAGGGCTGTGCACAAGATGGGCAGTGAAGGAAAAATCCTGGTAAGCGTTTTTATGGGAAAAATAACAAAAAGCATTAAAATGTCATTGCTTTAGATGGAATTTGCAATCCAACTGCTTAGTTAACTTTCATTGACTGCTAAACAAAAAACTAGATTTCTCCTTCTCCCAGTCTCCCCCATCCCCAGAGAGGCACATTCCAAAGCCTCCACTGTTTTCCAGTTTTCTCAAGCCATATTTTCCAGCATTTTGTTAAAAGAGAGTTGTCAGGTAAATGAAAATTTTCTAGGGAGAGTTTTGGTTAAAAGCCAGATGGGAATTGCTCGTTCATCCATCCAAATGGTTCCGTGCTAAAGCAACTGGCATACAGGATGTGGGCCGAGCCCTGTTTTTTGAGGACATTGAACAGCCCTGAAGATGCAGAAGTGTGAACTCATGTAAAGCAGGGTGCCACAGCGTCTGTTGTGCTGATGATTAATGGGATTCCTGGTGACGCAGACCCACAGTGAGGTCAAGTTCCACTCATGTCCAACCCAGCTATCATCAGGAATGTAATTCAAGTGCAGAGTTTAGCCCAGGATTTCCTGGGTATGGGTTGAGTACAAGGTTTAAGGCATTAGTCATTACAGCGTAAAGAACTAAAATGGTGTACAATAGAAATTTATCACAAGGTTGAAAAGCACAACAGAGATGTCCAAATGATATCTTTCTGGATAATCTGAGGGAGCCTCATGCCTTATCATAAATACCAGACCACTGTGTTAATTTTGTTTTGACCAACCCCCTTGTCCAGGGCATTCTGCATACAGCATTTCTTAAATCTTCTCAATTCTGTTCCAAAAAGTGTAGAAAGACTTGGTGTACCCTGACGCTTTGAACAGGAGTGAATTTGAATTTGGATCATGCCTTTCTCTGTGCTAGCATAAGAGATAGTGTCCCCCCCGCCATCCCGATCCATGTGTCTAACCACAGTGAGGGAGGTGACACAACCAAAAGTTCACCAAAGGAAAAGCACTACTAAAATAATAGAGTCTGACCTTTTCTGCCTACCTGATCTGATGTGACAGCAAAGGTCTAAGGGAAAACCTTTTTCATTTTTCCTCATCCTTTGCTGCTTCGATGCTCCTGCTCTTCCTTATTTTTGCAAGCATGAAGCTCCTCACTTGCTCTCTACCACTGGCATCCACAGAGAAGACACACTGGGTTTAGCTGCTGAAATTTGGGCTGGGGAAGCAAAACCTGGCCTTGGAGCTCCACAGTACAGGATGACTGCGGTCAGGGCTGGACACAGGCTGAGCACGTTGCACTCACTTTGCACCAAATGGTGCCGCAAGGATGGTGAGACCCTCGCTCAAGGGAAGGGGGTAAGCACAAGGGAGCCAAGACCAACGCCATTTTTGAGAAGCTGGCCTCTCTACAGCATCTACTTTGCCTTATTGCACATCTTAACCCATCTTCTTATCACATGGTCTTGTGGGAACAGGTCTGTAATTCAAGCCATATTTGTTTTAATTGCCTCTGGCTTTCATCGCCTTTTGGCATATGTACAAAAGGAGGATATAAGAGCTTTTATGGGAGTAAAATTCTATAATGAATCACTTCTATACAAAACAGACCACATACTAATGGGGGGGATGAGAAAGTAGTTTTGCCCATGGATTGTTCTGTGCCATTAACTTATTAGCAAGCATCCCAGAAATGAGGATGCTTCCCAAAGTCTATCCTTTAGTGAGGTACAGCATTCTTACCTATAGTTATTGAATTGTAGTCAGTACAAAAGAGATCAGACAGTGCATTTTCCATAAGTGAAATTTCATTGTTATATTTCCATGACAGCAAAACTGACTGTACCATTTTTTTGGATACTGAGGCCAGGTATGAGTGGCGACTTCTTCTCCCAGCTATAACATAATCCAGAGCTGATTTCATATCCGGGGTCAAACCTTTTGGCACTACCTGTGTGCCACAAAAGGCCATCATCTGACCCCAGCTGCCCATTTCCCAGAGAATATTCATGGGCAAGGAGCGGAGGGTGGCAAACCACAGGGAGAAGGGGCTCCCATGCCAAGTGCTGCAGCCATCTCAGCATGGGGAGGTTTTGGGGCTGGAGCCAACTCCTCGCAGGCACACGGTCCTTTCACCACTCCAAGGCACGAACAGATTGAGAAGCACAGCCCTTTCCCAGCCCCTTATATGGAACAGATTTCAGTATAAGAGATAATCCAGCCCAAAGGGGTTATACAGATAATACCCAACAGGCACCATGGAGGCATGCTCTGCTGAAATCCCCTTATATGGCGTAGCTGAATAGGCTCGGATCTCCCAAATATCTGATGTATAAGGCAACTCTGCGTGAGGTCACACAGCAGATGGAAAGCCCAGTGCAGTGACAGAGTGCATCCTCCAACCATGCTCTGTGAAGACTTATCCAAAGCACTGGGGTGAGACAGGCACACAATACAACAACCCAAGTTGGAAGGGACCTTGAAATAATGCCAGGTCCAGCTTTCAACTTCTAGGACCCTGCTTCTGCCCTAGTTCAGGCATTAGGATGGAGCCAGGCCATGGACATCATAAAGCACCTCAGTCTTTGCTGACCACACCATCCAAGACATTTGCTCTTGGTCAAACAAATAAGTAGGTCACATGTGAAACCCAGCAGGTCTTTGTGTAATTTTTCCCACCCCCACTTAAAAAAAATTACTCAAATATATATATGTTTAGTAGTGTTCTCTCGTCTTTGAATAAATTGAGAAAAAGCACTTAGTGTAGGTATTATCAAAACAAAATGACAGGTTGTTAAGGCATTTACAGAACGTTTTTTATTTCTACAAAAAATATTTCTCTAAAGATTTTTTTAGAAAATCAATACATCTTTTTGGAATAAATATGAGGTATTCCTTCCAAATCCAGAGCTTGTAAATCTGTGTCGAAATTCCAGTCCTGTAAGACTCAGCTCAAAATAAAATCCATTTTATATTTCAAATACAAATATATATATATATATATATATATATATGGAAAAGAAGGGTTGCTACATTTTCTGACACACATCTCTTTTTGAACTCTATTACAATCCCAGTGCAGCAGAAGAACACTTCTAAATAAATCCAGCTTCGTAAACCCCATGGGGCTCCAGCCAGGGATGTCATCCACACACCAGTCCCAAAGGGCCCAGCACCAAGTCACCTCCCACAGGGAAATTGTCCTCTCCAGAGAGCAGTGCACTGAGCCCCGTGGTCCCCACTCATTCATCAGTATGACCTCTACTTCTTTTCTCATGCATTGACATAAAGTATGCCAGAGAACGGTATGGTATTTTAACAACTAGCAATTTTTAAGTGGGATCATGCCTTGAGTAGTCAGCCACACTTTGGAAAAAAGAATAAATAAATAAAGATATCAGAAATAATGTCAGTAATGTATCAGAAATAAGCCTCCTCTGACAATGCTTTGCAAAACTTATTCCAGTAGTAAGGATTTTGCAATTTATTCCATTTAATTGATAATTATCAATGTGGTGCATTTTGCGAGATGAAGGATCTGAGCTGTTCTGAAACTTTTAAAATTCCCAGGCTGAAATTTTCCTTCTGGAAAGTGCCATACAATAGATAAGGAGCTGCTCCTTGGGGGAGAGTGGGAGGGAACCGGGTATCAACGTGTGTCTCCATCTGAGATTTCCAAAAGGGAAAAACATGCTGAAACATTTTGGTACAGTATCACAACTGCTATATCTTATGGCTAGCTAATTGTATAATTTGCTGCTCAGAAACTCTGTGCTTTGCACACTCTTCAGGAGTAGGGTCTCCTCTGTAGCTCCTGTTGCTCAAGCTGTTTGTTATTACATTAAGCAGCCAGTGGACTAAACCTGTAATAATCCAAGGAGCACAGCAGCCCATTTTGCACAGAAGGGATGGACAGTTCTCCAGCCACCTCCCTTCCAGTGGTTCCAGTGCCTAAATCTGCCTAAATCACATTTAGATGCTAAATCCCTTATTGGGATTAGTCCTAAATAATGTCCCAGGCATGTCAGGGTGGTACTGCATTCTTCCGAGCACTACTATGCATTAATTTTAAAAGCATAAGGATTACTTGTGCTTGCAGCTGAATAAACACACAAGGAAACCAGAGATGCAGACAACATGTGCTTGTCTGTGAAATGGGTGCATAGGTACCCTGTGTGAACAATTACATGTTTGAAGTAGATGTTATTGTCTATTTGCAGGGGTCCAACAGCATGAGTACTGAGCAGGTGCCTGACTTCAAAATGTACCTGCTCAGTTTTGTTCTTTTTATTTATATTTCCTTCAATAATTTCACCTGCTAACCAACACATCAGAAGTGCATGATGCTCTATGAAGGCTGCCTAGCAACTCGGAGGGATGAACAAACTCAATTTCATTTCGGTGTTAAATAATCTGAAGTGCAGGGAATTTATCTTGCACAAACATCGGAGGGCTTAATAACAGCTGCAGCAAAACACAGCACCAGCGTAAGGTGGTTATGTCCTAATGTATGGGAACAAGCTGATAGTTGGTATTTTTAAAAACTGAAGTTTGAGAGGATTCATGAAAGCAACTATCTACTGAAAGAAGGGAATTGTTTTATGAGTTTTTCCTTGGTGGAGATGTGCAGTGATAGCAGTGACCAGATCGCTGCACACACTCAGTGTGCTCATCTGGGGCTCATGATGTGCATCTGCCCACATATCTGCAAATTTTTAAATTTGGTAGTTGCTGTTCACCAAAACAGCAATTCTCAATGTGAGATATTTGGCTTCAGCTTGTTAAACTGTTGTTTCCAGACAGTTATTTTTGCCTTGTTAGCAGAATTAAAAAAAATAAATAAATAAAATCAGGTAGGGGGGGAGGCAAAAATGTTAAAAAAAATAAAATAAAAAAAAAAAAGTTTGTTTCTGAAAAAGAGGTGTTTGTGTGGCAGTGTCCTACCTGGGATGGAGGAGCTAAGAGCAGGAATATATGAAAAAGGTATGGAGAAACTAAACCCTTGCAGTCCATGAGCCTTTCATGCTCCTGGTTGGTTCAGCAGTATTTAATAAAATGAATAAAATGACAGTTCAGAAAAAGACAATGCAATGAAGGAGTCAGGACTGAAATTTCTCTAATATAAAGAGATATATGAAGAAGACAGCAGATTCACAGCCTGTGAGACTTGTGAGCGGTTGTTTCTGCTCCCACTCAGAGAGCAGCAATTTGTGTGGAGGTCACCGCTGTGCCAGGCTGTGGGGAACGCAAACTTAGGTGGCTGCTATCTTGGGACATAATCAGCTCAGTTCAGCTTGAAATTAATGAAGTTGCTACAGCAACCTGGGGTGGCAAGCGCATGGTGCTGTGGTGGCCAAGTTTTGCAGAGGTGGAGAACCAGGTGTGCTGCCAGGGAAATGCCATTTCCCAGGCACCAGCCACACTCTCTGGACATAAACTAGATGAAATGCATCAAAGTGACTCCCCCCAAAGCATCTCACAGGTACTAACACAGATGTTCACATCTCCAGTGAGCTTACTGTGAACTTGCACTGGTGGGAAAAACAAAGGAAAAGAAAACAAGACAGAGCCTGGTTTTGAGTTAGAAAAAATAAATAAATAAATAAATAAAGAAATTCTTGTTAAACTTCCCCTTCTAAGTTTTCTCCTTTGTCAATAAAGAAGCAAAATCAATTATTCACATGGATCTACTGGAAATCGACAGTAGAGCCTAGCACTTTTGTATCATTTCACAATAACTGCACTTAAACCATCCTTGCAGAGGCAGCATCTATTTCAGACTGGAGGGACAGATCTCTGTCTCTGCTCATAGTGGAAAGCAAAAAAAGTAAATATTCTCCAGGTCAGCATGCATGTGTGAGGCAGATAGATTTTCAATAATAGTTTTCAACTTAGCCAAGTACTTACAAAGAACAGGTCCTCCTAATTGTAGAACAGCTGCTCTATAGATTGGAGTGACTCCATGCCAAACTGCTTGTTAATCCTCTTCCCCTGCAAACGTATGGGCAGACTATGCAAGTCCATCGAGACCCATATTTACTATTTGCAAATCTCTGTTTATCTATACATGCCTTCCCATCTCTTTCTCCATCACTCTATAATTGCCTACCTATCTGCCTTTCTGCATCATATGCCGTGGTGGGATCCAGTTTGGTTTGGGAGAAACTGCTGCTTTGGCTTTTTGCAAAGCCTCTACAACAGCTTTTATTACTTTCAAAGTGTGGCAAAACACCGCATCCTTTCAGTGAAGCTTTTGCTTTTCCAAAGGAAATTGAATTAGGTTTAATGTATTTCCAACCAAATGGAAGCCTGCGCTGTGTAACCTGTATAGGTTTTCCCTGAGAATAATCCTCGCCTTTCTTTTGCAGCTGCTACTGAAATGACAGCAAAATAAGGGTGCTGCTGGCCAGACCTCCCCTTTTATCAGAGGCAAATTAACTTGTACCTCATGTGTTTTGGATTCCAGTCTAAATCTGGACACTGGTAGCTTTTCTGGTTGATTTTGACCTTTAATTGGTACATATGGGTGCTGCTTAGGACACCTGGTTGTAGGGTCCGACCAGCTGAAAGTGTTAACCAAGTCCAGCCCTTTTTACTTCCATTTATCTCACTTAACAGTTCCCTGTTTCTTTCCTTTAGGTGATCTTTCTTCTGAAATCAAAGAATCTTCATTCTGATTTGTACCCTAACAAAAAACAGCTCAGAAAAAAACATTACATTTGTTTGTTTGTTTGTTTTTTCTGTGTTTCAATTGATTAATTAATTAATTTATTTATTTATTTTTGGGGTGTATTCAGGGTAATGACAAGATGCCCACATTTTGATTTTGACTTCACCCCCTAAATTGGGATCCAGTCCTGATTACAAACATTCAGTTGAACATTATGTGGGCTTCATTTAAGAGGTCTGTTGCAGTGCACCTTGCCATCAGGCAGGCAGGATAGGGGCTGCCACCTGAAGTTTTCTAAAAAACCACATTGTTGAGAAATGGGGAATTGGGCAGCAAAGGCTGTGTAGGGTGCAAGTAAGACACAGGGTACATTTCTGCATGCAGCCACAAGCTCTGGTTGGCAATGCCCATGCTATGTGAAGCTGCAACTCGGTGCTCTCATCCCCTTCCTCTTACGCTCATTTTCCACGCTCTCCAACAGCCCGTAATTTATCAGAAAAAAGATGCTTTTGTCCTAGAGCCTTTTGTCTCCTCCTCCTCAAATTCCTGCCACAGTTTGGAACTCCAACCCTTTTCACAGTGAGAGCTGGTGATATCAGAGACAGAGGACCGTGACCTTTAAGTGTGAACAAGTCAGAGGAGGAGATAAGTTATAAGAAAGTTCCCGCATGGAATAATTCAGTGACAAGGTGTTTTGAGGGACAAAATAGGCACAAATATATGGGCTGTAATTTCAAAGCTGAAAGGGAAGCCCTAAATGATCTCCAAATAAGAAAGTGATTAACTAAAAAGTGACTTCAAAACCCAAGGATTTCTTTTGTTATCCAAGCACTGTGCTATTTCAGCACATATGGGGATATTATAGGGCTGAAGTATAGCAGATAAGAAGCAATACTGGCACTGCAGTGTTTGAAAGGCCTATGCTATGAAAGAGTGAAAATATAGTCAGTTAAGAAGAGAGGACAAAATATATATACAATCAAAACAGTAAGTACTAAACAGAATGAATTTGTTTTGTTGTTGCACTTTGCCTACACTACAAGCAGAACATTAGATTCCTTCAAATTTCTCTAACACTGAAGATACCTGAGCACGGTCAGGTCTCTGTCTGGTGAGTCAGAAGACCAAGACTGTTTGTGGATAGCTTTGGATTTGGACTTCTATCAGCTTTTTGTATTTTGGCTATATTCCTTGTTCCATACTTCAGAGCCAGTTTCTTCACTTTGGTGATCTGGAGCAAAGCCAGAGGTGATGTTTCCAATTTATTTAGACTTAACTGAGAGTGAGATCAGAGTCATCTTGTGACTACATTGTAGAAGTCCAGCAGAGCTGAAACAACAAAAAAAGTCCTTCCTGAGAGAAGGAAATGGCAACAGGTCTTCTCCATTAAAGGGGCTGGTGACCTCAAGTTTTTGAAATTATTTCAGAAGGAAAGGAGTCAAGCAGTAGGTCCGTCAGGGATTGTTATGCCGTCGTCATATCAAGGATTAAGGAAGGATGAACCTTGAGTTAATCGTAAAATGAAAAGCAGAATTTAGGTAATGAAATAAGATGCAGAAAATCAGTGTTCATCTACTGCCCTTTGCCCAGTCTCCATGGGTGCTCTTGAACAAGACATATAGGCTCTGCATTGTAAACGTATTTTAAGACTTGGTTAAAAAGCCCAGTCATCCACATAGTTTCCCCTTACAAATGCCAAGCCTTACATTTACAGTCAATCATCTGGTCTATATGGAGAAAAACAGAATCACAGACTGGTTTGGGTTGGCAGGGACCTTAAGGACCATCCAGTCCCACCCCTGCCATGGGCAGGGACCCCTCCCACCAGCCCAGGCTGCCCCCAGCCCCATCCAGCCTGGCCTTGGGCACTGACAGGGATGGGGCAGCCACAGCGCCTCTGGGCAGCCTGGGACAGGCCTCACTGCCCTCACAGGAAAGAATTTCTTCCTTATAATTAATCTAAACCTACCTTCTTTTATTTTAAAACTCTTACTCCTTGTCCTATCCCTACACCCCTGACCAAGAGTCCCTCCCCAGCTCTCCTGCAGCCCCCTTTAGGCCCTGGCAGGCCGCTGTGAGGTCTCCCCGGAGCCTTCTCCTCTCCAGGCTGAACAACCCCAACTCCCTCAGCCTGGCTCCACAGCAGAGGGGCTCCAGCCTCTGAGCATCCTTGTGGCCTCCTCTGGACTCACTCCAACAGGTCCCTGTCCTTCTGGTGCTGGGGGCCCAGAGCTGAGCGCAGGCTCCAGGTGGGGTCTCACAAGAGCAGAGCAGAGGGGGACAATCCCCTCCCTCGCCCTGCTGCCCACGCTGCTTTTGGTGCAGCCCAGGACACGGTTGGCTTTCTGGGCTGCAGGCACCCATTTCTGACTCATGTCAAGCTTCTCATCCACCAGCACCCCCAGATCCTTCTCCTCAGGGCTGCGAAATCAGAGACAGAAACCTTAACATGTGCTGGCACTGAACTTGGGTGTCTCCCTGCAGTGGTCTTGTTTCAGCACTTGTGCCCATAACACAGAGGGAACAACATCTCCCAGAGCTGCAGAACCAAAGCAATACCGTCTGAAAAAAAATGTTTTAATATTTTGTAGATGAACCCCAAAGCATGGAGGGTGCAGAATATCTCATTTTATTTCTTTCTTTCCCACCTATCTCTTGTTTGACACCTCCCTAGTCCTTGGGTCAGAGGAGTCAGAGTCTCCTTCCCTATTCATTTTTTCCAGGCCACTCATGAATTTATACGCCTCTATCACATCCTCCTTCAGTTTATCTGCCCTGCAGGCAGAAGACTCCCAGTCTACATAATATTTTCCCATATAGGAGCTGTTTTCTACCTTTGATCTTGCCTGTCACCCCTCTCCACACCAACTTGGCAGCATCCTTTGGGCAAGGGGAAGGCAGGAACCAGGCCTTGTTTATGGAGGAACACAGTGACTGGCCCTAGACTCTCCCAATGATGCCTAAGAGGTTTCTTTTCCACCTGTAACCACCTTTCAAGATGACATTTTCTTAGAATATCCATTTCAGCTCCAGGATTTCCTTCCTGAGGAGCTATTTCTCCAAAATACAGGCTTTTTGCCCACCTCTGTCTGAAATTGCGTGGCGGTGGCATGGGCCAGATTCCCAGCTCAGCTGAAAGACTGGAAGCTTCTGCATCACTGCAAAACACACGGAACGACACTGCATGCACGTGGGGAAATTGATGTCTCTGTGTTTGCTCTAGATCCGAAAATCTCTGATTAAAACTGCTGCTACTAAAGGATGTCAAATGCACAAGTGGAAAGAAAGCAAATAACTCCATGTAGGCTCCAGAGCTGGGCCTGCAGAGGTGGGAACCAGATCTGACTGGGCCCTGGTTGCTACCTTGCTCACAAAGGACCTGGGGCATTTATTGCTATTTTTAGCCTGTTCAATGAGGGGGACTTCCAGAAATAGTGTCCAAGTCCAGATTCTCCACACGGTTTCTCTAGTGCTACCAGTGTCTGGAATTCAAACTGCGGGGCTGCGCGGGCAGCCCTGGTGCCAAACATGTTTCACCACCCTGCAGGACTGAAAAACACTGGCTTTTTGTAGAAGGTGCTGGTCCTTCCCGTAAGACACAGGTTACCAGAAAATTCCAGGGCTGTTGGTGGATGGTAGCTGGAGCAGCAGGCAATTTGATTTCTTCTTTGGGTTTTCCCAAGCTCTGGAAAGGCTATAAAATGCTTCACTTATGTAAAGAAATCTCTTTCCTATAGGTTGCTTGATGTTAACTGGGTGGAAAAATATCATAAGTTTGTAATTCTACAGCATCTTTCACCCAAGGATATCAGAAGTGCTTTATTAACATTTACTAATTAAGCCATTAAACTGCACAACACCCCACTGAGTATGTGAAGATTTATAGAGATGTATACAGTAAGTTTTATTCCTTTTTTTTTTTTCCTGAAAAATGGAAAAAAAAAATCCACAAATTATTTCCCTCCATAAATGGCTTGAATATCTAATAATCAGGAAAATGGCAGCAAATCAGAGGTAGATGGGTGGTCCTGGGAGCACACCAGTGAGCACCATGCATGGAGATCGCTCAGTGGCACAGCTCAATGTTGATCCCCCTGCTTTAAAATAATCACTACCCACCAGGACATGGAAATGCCCCCTCTTTGAAGAACACAGATGCCCACCACAAAGGCCTCTAGCATCTTTCCATGTCCTTCTCATTAAGCACATCCATGCTGGAGCAATATGTATGCTCACAAGCTGTGTATATTCACGCCTAAGTTGCATCTGTCAGACTGGAAGAGAGGAGAAGGGAGGATGAGATTGTTGGCCAGGACCAAAAGCCTCCTCCCAACCACTGGCTGTGGGAGTGTTCCCTGGGCCTCAGGAGGGGACAAATCCCATGCTTGTCACAGGATGCCACCAGGGCAGGGGTGGCAGGTTTCAGCAGCCACCACCGTGTCAGCAGACCCAACTCAACAGCTCGCGGGAAGCTTTCGGGTTCTCAGCCAATTTGGTATCGCCCCGAGGTACGAAAGCTGTTCGGTATCGCGTCTGCCTGTCATCTGGTCTGAATCGGGGTGTCAGGGCTGATGGCCGGGAAACTTGGGAAAGTTTTTCAGCTGGCAGATAATCAGCAGCAAGCATTCTCAGGACGACACATTCTGGAGCCCCAATCTTATCAGGGCACTTAGGACGCAGTCTGTATACACGCTTCAGGCCAGACAGCCAGAAAACACACAGCAGCTATGAAGATCATGTTGATGGCCACAGCTTTTGCTTGCTTCTTTCTTTATTTTTTTTGCCATCCTGATATAATAGGGAATGGTCCATGAGGCTGGCAGGAGAGTGATGATTAAAGCCAGCTTTTCAGAGATTGATACAAAACCTAGTGGGGCTGAGTGCATTTAAAACTAACCAGGCTATCTCATGGGGATGCTGGTAGAGAAAAGCATCCTGAGCTGTCCATGCAGACGTAAGGAGGGAACAGGAGATAGTTTTGGGTGCTGTGTTCCCTGCACACAGCTAACAGGGAGTACTGCCCAGCATCTGGGGACAGAAGCTCGCTGCATTGCTGGTGTTCCCTGCATTGCCCAGCACAGGGCAATGTGCCCATACCAGCACAAATGTGTCTGTGGGGCTTCTTTTATTGTTTGGCTCAGCACTGGCAAAGCAAGCTCAGATCTGCCTGCAACATGTATTGTGAACTCAGTCCCCTCTCAACAGGCACAAGCGGTTGTTTGTATCATCTGTAAAAACCTACCTCACTGCTGTGACTGAGCTCAAAAGCATAAGAAGCAGAATCCAGCTTGTATTTTAAAAATATTTCAACAAGAACAAGCATCTTTTCATGGCTTTTGTTTGGGTAAGGTCAGGAAGTTATAATTAAAATATGTGCACTGCAATTTGGGGCTGGAAAATCAATGTGTTTCACACCTACATGCACGGTGTTACCTAAAACACCTCCCCCTCCTTTCTGTCTCTGTCTGGAGACTTCCCTGCTGCTCAGTTCCTGCTAATGTATCTCTGTGATCTTCCTCCAGCAAAACGAGCTCCCCCGCTAAATTCATTACAGGCAGAAGGATGTGATGGATGTGCGCCCACACAGCAGCTCAGACCTCCTCCACGTTGAAGTCAGAGGTGGACCACAGGTGGACTCCCACATATAGTGGGAGAGAGGAAAGATGGTGCCTGATCCCTGACTCCTTTTTTCTACCCTCTCCTCTGCAATTTGGGCAGGGCACTGACATGGCCAGACCTCTGTAACCATGCCCCCACCTCATCTTCCCTGCTGTTTTAGGGTGGAGATTTGGCCAAGATCAGGCTGAGCAAAGAACATGATGGGCTGACAGCTCACCAGCAAGCAGCCTTAGACATTCAAAAGGGGAACAATGCAGTCAAAACCCACTTTTTTCTTGCAAGTATTAAGGACAGATTTCAACACTAAAGGCTGCGTCATCCCACTGCTCCTCACACTTTATCCCTGCATTGTTTCCTCTAAAGGCAAATATCATTTTTACTGTATGTTTGTAACTTTTGTGCTGCAAAATCTTCCCCTGATCCTGTTTCATTACTGTGGGTAATCAGTATTTGCCAAGCTCTTTTTGTGGCATCTGTGTGATGTAGGAATGGGCCAGCTGCTGGATGGAATCACAAGTCGTCACAGCTAAAACATTGCATTTTAAGGTGATGTTTTTGCTATTCTATTTTGAATTAGCTGTAGGCATGATAGCACAGTCCCTCCAGTGGTGCTGTGTTCTTTCTGGGTATTAGAATTGCTGCTGGGGATGCATCTTTGTAACTGGGAAACTGAGCATAAAACACTACTGACTTATTGGCAGCTCTTGATTTAGTGGTGATTTTCTTACATTTTTCCTCTATTAGATATATTAAGGTATTCTAATTTTTCCAGACCCTTTTATCACAACAAAAGCAATCCCTTTTCCTTTCAGTCTTTTCAAGCTGAGAGACAGATTCTGCCAAAATCTGTCCCCCAGTGTATAACAGAAGGACAGATACAGGTAGAAAAGGACATGACATAACTTCTTCCTGCACTTGCCTGTTCTCTTCACGGCATACCTATATGAGCTGAGCCCATAAGCCTGTATTGTCATCTTACATAAATCAGTCTAATCCTGGGTTATTTTTTAACCCTTCCCTCTTTCACTTTCTCATACTTCTCTCTCCATCACCTACGTTGTCTTCTTCCAATCCTAAAAACTGTTTGCAGAAATTAGTACAAGGCAAGATGTGTCCAAGGTCACAAGGACTTGCTCTTGCTATGGCCAAGGCCACCTCTGGGGGTCTTGCAGTCTGCAGCCCTCTCTGCCCAGCAGTGGGGGGCTATGGAATATTGTTTCATGGTCTTGGATGGTTTCAGGGTTCATTGTCCCCTGTCATTGTTATCAGGGTTTATACTTTTGTGGTGTGCCCTTCACAGTAATTTTATTGCTTAATTTTGCTCTTTATCATACCAAGGACCTTGCACCAGGAGCAGAGGGCTGAGCACTGACACTGAGGTTCTTTTATAAGGTCCCTTGACATCTTCATTCCAACTTTCCAATATTATCTGGTGTGATAAAGAGCTTAAGATAAACATCTGTCTGAGGCTTATCTAGGGGAAGATTACGTTCAGAGAGAACCAGGGAAGAATACGGGGATTTAAAACTTTTCCTTCCCTTCAAAATTGGTTTAAACTTTACATAATCTGAAAAATCAGCACAACAAACTTAATGCAACATTCAATGAAGTTGTTTAAGAATTTTCCTCCTGGGGAGTGAGCTGACCTTTTCCTAAATAGCCAAATGCCAGTGGCTTCTGTCAGAGGCACTCTTGAAAATGGCAGTTAGGTATTTTAATGCCATCTCTCCCCACAGCTCCTATAGGAACTGGTTTTCTCAAGGCCTGGCTGTATTCGTCCTTACAAAAACCCTGAAGGGAACAGAGACTCAATCATTCCTACTTTATCAGTTGGGAAGCGAGACTTAGAAGGACAAATCTTGAATTTCGAAGCTGTTCTGGAGCAGTTTAGCTGCTTTGGTGGGTAACAAACTGCAGGCATGAGGTCAGGCATGGAGTACACAGGTGCAGAACCCCAAGTCTTTGGACTTGAACATAGGAATTTCTGAACGCACATATGTGTGGAGACATATAGACATATGTATGAACTTCTCCTATGGAGCCAGGCTGAGGGAGTTGGGGTTGTTCAGCCTGGAGAGGAGAAGGCCTCGGGGAGACCTCACAGTGGCCTGCCAGGGCCTAAAGGGGGCTGCAGGAGAGCTGGGGAGGGCCTCTGTCAGGGGGTATAGTGACAGGACAAAGAGTAACAGCTTTAAAATAAAAGAGGGGAGATTTAGATTAGATATAAGGAATAAATTCTTTCCTATGAGGGCAGTGAGGCCCTGTCCCAGGCTGCCCAGAGGCGCTGTGGCTGCCCCATCTCTGGCAGTGCCCAAGGCCAGGCTGGATGGGGCTGGGGGCAGCCTGGGCTGGTGGGAGGGGTCCCTGCCCATGGCAGGGGGTGGCACTGGGTGATCCTTAAGGTTTCTTCCAACCCAAACCACTCTGTCATTCTATGAACACATGGACAAGCTGTCCATTGGGTTGCCATTGTGAAATATCTCATGTCAAAGACGCAGTATGTATGTCTAGTCTGTCATGACTGTACCTGTGACTGCTCTAGGAGCATAAAAGCATGGACAGAGCCAGGATGAGACTCTTCAGCCAAGGGACCTCAGCTGAACTATCGCTCCAAGCTGTCTTTAAGATAATGGAGAGAAATAGTTGCTTCTACAGGGTCATTTGTCTTCTCCTGATATGGCTGTCATGAAGAATTGCTCTCTGAAATTGCCTGTTTCTATAGACTTTCATTGGAGTCAAGGGTTGCTATCCAGGACCAAGAAACACAGTTTATGCTGACACTCTCAGAGACAGGAACTGAACCTTAATCCACCCAGTGCCTCATAACCCCTGGAGCAACCTTCCTAAGGCTTTGTTTTAGTCAGGGCACATTGCCCCCACGTCTCAAAGAAGCTGATAAACTTTGAGTTCTCTAAAACCTCATTGCTACGGTTAAACTGAATTATACTTCCAGAGGATGTTCTCCAACAATTAGACCTCATCACCAGGCAAGGTGACAGAGTCAGAAGGAAAACTGCTGCACATAAAGTATTCTGGATTTACATTTACAAGCTTCACAGTCATGGATGAACAACAGAAGGAGAACTGACTACATTGCAGTGACATAATCCATGGCCAGAGTAGAGGAGAGCATCGCCAAAGGGAAATAGCACCTAGCTATTCAGCCTTAAACACAGCAGCAGAGAGAAACACGACCCATATCTGAATTCTTTAAATCTCTTAAAGTTTGGTTTCTCCATAATTTTGTTTGCCCTGTCATGAAGAGAGAGATGCATTTTCTGGGACAGGCTGTGATGAGAGGGCAAAAAATTCCAGATTACAAACACTGGTGCAAGCTTGCACAGTAGAATTAAATGAATTATTATTATTATTATTATTATTATTATTATTAAGTTCTAGACTTCATTAGCACATTTTGACTCCCTGACCTCCCAAGAGTGAGGACTACCCACTGCATTTGCTGCACCCCCCTCCCCATTTAGTACTCTTGTCTGTGACAAATCCAGTCAAAGCAAGACATGGCCTCACTAAGCATGGCTTTTCTTGCATAATTGACAGATCCCTCAATAAATAACACCTGGTGTTATTTCTGGGGCAGACAGCTGTGTGCAGCTGCTGTGAGGAGCACCAGTGCTGTGCTGTACCATGGTGTGGCAGGCAGTGGATGATAGGGACATGTACACAAGGCTGGAGGGGAGGATTAATATATCTGCCAGCCCATGCAGGGAAACCTGCAGTGCCAGGTAATGCTCCCTTGGCAGTCATTTTCTAGCGAGGCTCCATCAGACAAAATGGCACCAAGAGGTACTATGCCCACACCATCTCGGTAGCCAACAGGAGCTTGTAATTCTTGCATACATTAATTAGGATCTGAACTATTGTTCCTATAATCAAGGATTCTGCAGGAGGCAGGTTTCATCTCTTGTGAGGTTGTTCAAATTCTGGATGCCCTGTCCTATACACAAGCATTTAAACAATGCTCTGGAGACAGGAGATGGAGAGAGGGACCCAAGAGGTTACTGCCTAAACCTACTTTTCTATTACCAAACTGAAAAAGGCTGTTATAGTATTCCAAGCCTGCATGAACACATATTACTGCCCCAGTAATCTTATTCTACAGTAATTCCTTCCTGCACTATCATCTCAGATCTCAGGAAAGTTGTTTTATTTTTTAGCAGGAAAATGCTCATACAATTGACATGAGCCTGCCAGAATGCCCTCTCTGGGATGACAGACCAAATACTAGAAGAAGCATCCTTTTGCCCCGAGAGGTGTGATGTGAACGAGATGAGAAGTCCTTCATCTTTTTTATATGGCATAGATGGTAAGTGTCTAGATGAAGAGAGACTGAATTCAGTCTTGCATGCATGAAAGAAAGTTTTACACATCGAGTGGCTAGCAACTTCTTAGTGTCTGCTTGTCAGGATGCCTCTCCTAACGCCATGACCTTTAATTCTGCTAAATACAACGTATATGGGTCAACAGCTTTCGGAGAGGTAAGACTGCGGAGCAATCCTGCACTGACGCTGAAATAATTCTGGTGTATGAAAAGTCAGAGCAGCTGTGGCTGCTTCCACATCCACAAGCAATGCGGCTTGCTTGTTGCCAGTGATCCTTAATCCTCTTTGAACTCCTGACTTTACATATCGGATGGTTGCTCCATGGAGTAATATCTGTGTATTATTGTCCATTCACTTTAAGTATTTTACAAGGTGATACAAAGTCAGGAAATGTATTCTCAAGAGACACAGACAGAAAGGTTACTGAATGCAAATCAGATATTTGTGTTAGCATTGGTATCTGGCTTGTTTGTAAAACCAGGAGCATGGTATCAAGTGTTAAAATGGGAAAAATTCCCTCCACATACTGTGAAAATGCTGGCAACCCAAGGGTAGCAAGTGCCTGCGGGTCTGGTAATTCAGTATGGTCACTGCTTACTAAACACAGTAATCCTTGTAGCCGCCAAATAAAGGGATAAAGCTACTTCAGTGGGCAAAATGGAGTCTCTCTTAATCTGGGGAGAAGAAATAGAAGCCTTGAGGTCTGTGTCAAAGCCATGGACGAAGGAGCTCAGTGCTTTCTCCCTAACTTACCTATTCTGCAGTGGTCTGGGCTTTCCTTAAAGCCCTGGCTTCAGGAGTCTAGTGATTACAATTTTAAAACAACTTTTAAAGAATTTTTAAAGCTTTTTTTTTTGGTCGCACAGTAGAGAAAATATTGTACACAATATATTATTGCAGTCTGAAAATATGATCATAGATGCTGAAAAGTTAGAAGCAAAATGAAAGAAAGAGAGGATGAACTTTTTCATGATTTCTTAAACACTGCTTTAATTTTCTACCCTGCTGTTGGGGGCAGAAAGAGAGAAAAAAATGTAGGCAGTCATATTTGGGAGTATTTGTTAGTGATCCTAGCAGCAAGGGGATTGTGCTCCCACAGAGAAGGATGCTCCCACTAACTGAAGTCACTCAGTGCTGGGCAGAAGGACATTCCTGCATGTATGCATTGCACTGACTAGGATTTTTTTTTCTATACTGACTTATTTTTTTCCCTTAAAAAAGATTTATTTTTTTAACAGAAAGATTTTGTTTCCTTACAATACGGAGATTTGTTAATCATAAGCAAACACTTCTCACAACAGATGGCTCCACCACAGAGTTGATTTCTTGGTGAAAAGGGATTTTGAGAAGGGAACAGCATTTGGCTTTCCTTTCCCCCAGTCCCAGGGGGCAAACTGGTGCTAAAGCTTTGTGGTCAGAAATGCATCAGCCATGCGAATCACATTCCAGGGTGAACCTGCCTTGGAGGGGATGCTGGTTGCTTGTGTGCAAGCTGGTTTCAGTCCTGTGAAAGTAGGCATGGTAAAATGAATCCCCATGGTTTAGGCTGCCAGTGCTGTGCTGTAGGGCGAGTCCTTGCCTGGCAATGTCTTCATGCACCTTCCTTGCAGCCTGCTGCCTGCTTGCAGTGGTCTATGTCTTTAGTTGCGGAAGGGAGGTCACTGACCAGCAGCTTTCTCATGTAAACACATTTGCCTTGTTTGCTTGCATTTGTGTCAACCTGATGGACAGTATTGAGGCTGTCCTCCATAGAGAGACTGAGGGCTCCAATCCCCCTTCTGCCAAGCTTGTCCTAGGGAAAAGAGCAGAAAGAAAGGAGAAACTTTATGGACTGAGCTCATATTTGGGAGGCCTGGCGATGGATCACATCAAGGAGCAGCTCTACACCCACATCCCACAGGAGGTATCTGCATTAGTAGGGCTGGTGCAGCGTGTGGGGCCACATCTGGGATTGAAATGGAGAAGGATCATGGAGTAAGAGACAGAATAAGCTCTGCCTTCTGTTGCATGTGTCGAAATCCAATGTCAGGACATTTCCCAGAGTCTCTACCCATGCATCTGGGCCCTTAGTAGGAAAATGTGGTAGGGTCTTGGGAGAAAAAACCTGAAGGACTTTGTGAAATTTTATTGAGGAAGGAGAAGTGAGGAAGATTTCACTAGCTAGGTACCAAGTATATGCTAGAAGAACATACTGCCAGTACTTCAGCACAAACTTAGAAATACTGTTTTGTGCTGAGATTCATTCTTGTTTTTCCTTAATAACAGAAAAGTATGAAGTATACAAAAGAATAAGAAAATTTCCTGGAATATGTCCTCTTTTGCTCCTGTCCTCATTTACTATGCAGTCATAGTGGCAGTCACTGGACATCACCTGAAGGTGGGTGTGATCCTAACAGCAATGAAAGCAATGATTTACTACACTTTTAAAATGCATTTCTGAGGTTTTCAACCCATGCTGGGGCAAGAAATGAAATAAAAATGTGAATTCACTACTCAGATACCAGAGACGTCCAGTCAGCTCAACACAAGTTAAATGTCAAGGAGATGCAAAGGGGTACAAAGCCAGAAGCACTGAAACTAACTTGTTAACATAATTATTCACCATCAGTGTGTCCCACTGATGTCTTTGAAGACTGTCACATATGCAGTAGAAAAGATTTCTTTTACTTAATGGAACAGACCCTGAGAAATGAAAAGACACTGGGAGTGCCAGGGCCAAGGTAACTTGAGGCTGCCTTGTGTCATGGTACAGCCTAGGGATACTCACATTTGTGAAACAGTCAGGATGGCTTCTACCCTCATAGGAGCAAGTGTCTGTCACAGGCTGCTGTCTTAACAAATAAACAACAGGAAAATGCTTTTACTGATAACATACATAGAGAAGGGAGAAAGGACTCACCTGGAAGCGATAGGCATGGGCTTCTTGACAGGGGACGAGTGAAAAAGATGCACTGTGAGCTGCTCTAGCTATGATTTATGTCAGTGCCAGGATGTAAAACAACTTTACACAGCATCTTCCCTGAAACAGCTTTCCCAAAATTGTTAGATTTTTTCCAAATAGGAAAAACAGATATTTCAGTACCTTTTTAAATTGCATGCTGTCCATAAGCGTTGCCAACCACCCTTGCCACTTCATTTTGGAGGACAGACCCCTAAAGAGGTCTGAGGATCCTACCGGTCACCCCTCTCCTCCAGTGAGGGCTGTCCCTCTGGTGTCAGCTCAAGTGACCCTTGCTCGAAGATGAGGACTCCATCTAGAATCTTGTCCTCTTCCCCAGTTCACCATCAAATGCACCAGTGGTGTACTGGGAACATGGTGCTGCCTAAAATGGTAGCCTAAAATGACACAGGTTTGTTAAGTACTCAACCACATATACCATTGTCGTGGCCACCAGTCAGCAGGAGGGGTGTTTTGTCCAGTGGCTGGAAGCCAAAGGAAGGATCTGCGGATTCATTGCTTCAGTTGGTTGAACGCCAAAACCTGCTCCTGCTGCAACTAACAGGCATTGGCATAAAAGGACTAAAACTTGGCCTTGCTCATTCTGGGGTGGATTTCATCAAGGTCACACCAGTCAGCAGAAGGTTTTGTGAAACAAGAAACTTTAGCTGATAACACGTCTCCAAGACCCCTTGTGCTCCTGCACAGGGAACAATCCCTCTTCCCCAGGATCCCCAGGGAGCACTGAATCACACCACACTCTCAGGCCTTATCTCCAAGGTGCCATCGGGTCCCTCCTCCCCTCAGAGGCCCAAGGGTCGGATGGTGACTGCAGTGCTCTCAAGGCGCGGCAGAGCTCTCTGTGATAACTTCACACGAGCGTGAGGAAGACCTGTGAGAAGGCCAAGCCCAGGTTCAGGAAGGGCCTAACCCAGGAGCCCCCTCAAACCTCATTGCCTTCTGCTCAGGACGGGGCACGCATCTTCACCTTGCCTTTTCCATCACAACAGGTACCCAACGCTGTTTGGTATCCTCAGAAGACACTTGATAAAACCCAATGGCAGTGTTGCTGGGGCAGCACTGTGTGGGTGAGAGCTACCACGCTGATAACAGCTAACACAGAGCATCCACAGCGAGACAGCAGCAGCTGCAGCCGATCCCAGGGACATTCCCCAGCCACCCAGTGAGTCGGCAGAATTGTTAATCCTGGGGCATTAGTGATCTGAGGAGGAAACGATGGAAGAGGCAGGCTGCTGCTTGGTCAGAATTACAGGGGGGTGTCTCCTGTTCCCACCCTCAATGTGAAACTCAAATGCAGGAGCCACGGAGACTCTGTGTGTAGCAACCTTGAGAGGAACATCTGCAAATGCTGCACTTGCTAATTTGTCTTGTTTTCTCAAGCTACCAGCAGATTTAAGAGAGGGTTTTGCTAGGGCCTGCTCCAGGGAGGTGGGATGTCCAAGGAATGCCCAGATGTGCCCAGAACCAAAGTCTAGGATGTTGATTACAGCTGGGGTCTTGGCCACAGGTCTTGTGGTATCTCCTGCTGTTCCTCTGCAGTTTCAAAAGCAACTAAAACACCAACCTTGCAATTCCCAACCTCTCTCTCCTCTAACATCCAGGGCTTCATTTCTGCATGTCAGTGACTGCCTCAGATGCCACCATACATTTTGAATTCTTCTTTTTAAACACATTTTCCCTTCAGGAAGATGAGACGTGTGGAAATGTCAGAACAGGTGCTCCTTTCCCACAGGTCATGCTAATGAGCATCACTGAAACATTCTCATCCCTGAGCCACTACAGCAGGTGACTTACCGTGTTAACTAGTATCATGTTCCTCAGCAGAGACAGACGAGGGCCAGGCCAGCACGTATCAGTCAAGTTAATAGATCTGATCTTCAGCACATCCCTAGTAGCCCATGGAGCAATGATCTGTGATGTACATTTCAAAGATGTTGTAGCCCCTGCTGTAATCCAAAATATTCCCAGGAGGCCCCTTAGGTATAGTTTAACACCTTAGGGGATGCCTGCATGGTGAGGCTCTACCACAACTTACACCAGGTGTGACATATTTTCTGAAAAGACAATCATTTAAAATCCTTGGATGCTGCAGAAAATAACATTTTTTTTTTCCCTATGGATAATTAAACTTTGCTTTATTCAAAGCCTTTCAAAGAGCAGCTGGCAGAAAATAAACCCTCAAACTCCAAGAAATGAAGAAAGGGTTGCTTTTACAGAGATGGCTAAATTACACACGCTTCAAAAACAGAGCACTGGAACCAGCAAAGAGGCGGCATCTAGATGCAGTCCCTTGTTCTGTGGTTGCCAACAAAGACTTTATTGTCACTGGACAGTGCTGCAAACTCCTTTTTTAGTTCAATATAAACAGCCTTTTAAAATCCAAGGAAGTCTTTAAAAGGCTGACAAATCAGGGGAAGAGAAAAATTGTAGTTTTGTTACATTGCAAGCTGCTCTGCAAGCAAGGGGAACGTCTCATATTTCTGGCTGTATTTGCTTCTGCCAGCCTTACTCCTCGTTTCTGGCTTACAGACAGTCATGCTGAGATGCTGCCACATGCATCTGCTCAGAAGAAACAAATGGAAAGGGCTTCCCTCCCCTAAGGACACCTCATCTTTTTGCTGTGTGATGGGCAACATCACCATTTTTCACTAATTCCTGCATCTCAAACTGTGGCAGCATTCTTATTAGGCTGAGGGCAGAAGAGGTGGGTTGGACACAGCCTTTTTTTCTTCTGCAGAAAGGATCCTCCACCCTCGCGAGCCTGATTTCCATAGTCATGTCCCACACCTGACTCATTACTGCAGGTAAGGAGCATGGAATAGTTGTTCAGGCACACAGCCCAGCTTGATTTAATTAGTAGCTTTTTTTTTTTTTTAATTAAGTTTTACCTCTAAGTTGTAGCAGGAACATGCTTATATAAAAAAACATTTAATACAGATTTCCTTGGCATCAAGAAGAAAGGTATGATTCCAGCTTAATTACTTAGACTGACAGAGGTAGAACCCCGATGTATCTGAGAACTGGTTGCAAGCAGTGTTCATAATTCAACCACCACATTAAACCTGCAAACAAAGGCATTTACCGTACGCCCCGAGGCTGTCCTGCAGTGTTTACTGACATGGTGGCTGTACAATTTGATGACAGCTGATATACAGCTCTAGGAACATTTTTACTCTTTGCATTAAATAATTTATTAGACCCATAATTACACTGTGATAATTGCCAGTCATGAAGAGAGACTTCTGGTGTAAGCTGTGGGTACTAGGACGTACCATAACACTAGGTTCTCCTAATTTTCTCAGCTCAAGAGCCTGATTTATGAGTTGCCCAAACATTGCTCATATGTTGCTAAGAAACCTGAACCCCACGGACCCTACCATGACCAGGGCCTCTGCTGGAGGGCCCTGTTGCAGGAAAGGAGGAGTTGGTGACCTCCTGGTCCTCCTTTCAGAAAGGGGACACTTGTTTGGTCTGTGAGTCACTGCACGCTTGGAAGAAATGTCTAGTTTGCCTGCTCATCGCCAGACACATCCCCGAGCTCATCATTTTCTACCAGGAGGCAGAGAGAACAGCCATTAAACCCAGCAGTGAAAGAAGAAAATCACATGCACAATTTGCTGCCTGTGCCTCTCCCCTGGGACTCCAGTTTAATGCAATTTGGTGTATCCAAGCCGGTGGTGCTTGGCTGCTTTTAATTAAAAAAAAAATTAAAGGATTTATGTTGGGATTAAATGGGATAATTATTGATTGATCTCTGCCTTCTAAATTGAAAAGCATTTGGATTAATCAGCTTTTAAGTAGGAAATCACTCAGCTCTGGACAGGAAACCAGCCTCAAGCCCTGCACTTTGCATCTAACAGGGCTTTATTTTGTCCTGCCCCCCAAAACCCAATGGGAAGGATTTTCCTTTCTTCTTGGTTCATTCTCAGAGATCAGAAGAAAATGTGCTTTCACTGAGACAGGCTTTAGGTCACAAGTGATAAGATGACCTATCTTGCCAGGTTAGCTCGCACTGCTCACGGAGATCATTTGTCTACCTCTTTAGCATCCCAATACATCTGGTCAGGAGGTCCAGCATCCTCCAAGACCCTTGTGCTGGGGACTGGGTAACCCACCTCCCTGGTTGGTCAAGTGGTCAAGTCAGCACTGGAATACTCCATGGATGGAACAGGTTTGTACCAACAGTGATGCTTGTAGATCTGCCTTGTAGGTCAGATGAAAAGCAGGCGGCCAAATGGACAAGTTAACGATCGGAAGGTACTTGTAAATAAAATGGTGTAAAACTTGTTTTCGTTCTGGGACTGCATACCACTCCATCCACATAAGCAGTTGGAAATTGGGTTAAACAGGTAATGATGACAGTAGGACAGTATGCACTAAAAATAATAATGGCACGCTCAAAATACTAATATCGATATCCCCAGCTGCAGAAGTAGGCTGCTGACCTAAGCACTGCGTGTTCCGGATTATGCTTTTTTTTGCTATGGAGCAAAAATACCACAGTTGTGTGACCCCCATCTCTGTTTGGATTATTCCACAACTCCGAGGAAACCCCAAATGGATAATTTGGAGGAAAAAACTTGCTATTTCAGGAGAAATGTTATTTTTAAAAACAGGGAGTTTCAATGGGATTTTTCAACTTCTGAATGAAATTCCCAGTTCCAATGACTCATGTTTCCAATGCTAGGATTTAGAAGCAAGTTTTGGTTTTCCCATTTGTGAGTGAGGAAAGTAACGTCCACTTCACAGTCTTTTCTAATCTACCTAATCCTGGGAGAATTTCTTATTTTATTTAAAAAAGCTCCTCCTTCCTCTAAAAAGGAATACCTTTAAGAAACTTTATTATTATTATTATTATTATTATTATTATTATTATTATTATTATTATTATTATTTTGATTCCCCAATAGAAGAAAGGAATGCTTTCTCGTGAGGATATACACCCAGGGAGACCTTTTTCTAGGAAGTAACATTTCTGCTGAAGTACTTTAATCCACTAAGCTGCCAATCCAGCGTTGACTCACATGCAAACCTCCCCCACATCTAATCTACCGGAGGTAGATGACCTGGCAGCGTAGTGGCAGATTACATCCCTCTGTAGATGTAAGGTAATTCATACTTGGAGAGATGATTTGAGTTCCCCACACAATAGTCAGCTCTATATTAATCGGAACAAAAGGCCTTGCTTCACTGTGAGCAGCCTCTCTTCCATGGGCAGCTGAGCTTGGAGAGAAAGCACCCACGTTGTTTCGGTCACACTCTGAGCACCCTGAAGTTATAACCGCACTGCCCATAACCCCGAACAATCCCTTCTGCACAGCTTTGTTAGGAAGAGTGTGCTCAGAGCTGATCAGCCTAGCTCATGAGCGTGTCGAGAGTAATGGATGAGATCAGGTAATGATGATATAAATGTGGGTGAACTGTTATTTGAACTCTGAAATTACTTGTCTCACCTCAGCCAGAGGGAATAGCTAGAGCACTTTCTGAAGTGGCCTCGTCTTCAGATGTTGCATGACTTGGGTACAGGGCTCCCATAGGATGCCTGCTAAGGGACATCAAGAAATGAATGAGCTCCTGCACACACTGCCAGCTCCCACAGGGCTGGTTAAGCCTCTCTCTTGGTGCACGTACAAGTCTGCATTTGGAGATGAGCACAAGGGAAAGCGGGCTTGTCAAGGGCAGGCTGGGTGGCGCTTTGGGCAGCCTGGGCTGGTGGGAGGTGTCCCTGCCCGTGGCCGGGGGTTGGGAATGGATGGGCTTTGAGGGCCAGCACATCTCCCCACCGTGTCATCTAGGTATTTCCAGAGCTGATTTGATCAGGTGCAGCACTTGGATGCAAACTCTCTGTATCCCCGCCATGCTTTTGTCCCCTGGGCATGGTGCTGCAGAGCATGGGACATGGGATGCAGACAGACTCAAGGGAGCCTGCAGACATCAGTGCAGAGTCAGGGGGGTTTGTTGGGCCCTGTCATACCCCGTCTCCTTCTGGGCAAAGCAGCTCTGCTGTTTTCACTTGTTTTGGCTTATCCCAGGCCTAAATAATGTTAGAAAACAAGAGGTTAGGGTGTATTTTTAAGAAGAGACTTAAATAAAACAGTGAGGCGCAATAAAATGAATTGGTTAGAGAAGATAGCTGCGTGCACTTTTTTGTATTGGCCATTGCATTAAAAATACATAAGAGCCAGTTACATAAAAATTCATAGGCTAGACATGCTACTTTGAATGCAGGCAAGGAAGTGTACAATTGGCAACTTTTCCCAAAGTAAGCAAGTCAATTTTGACATTAGGAGAGTGCAAAACCAACATGACAACCTGCTTGAGGGAAATAATTTTGCTCAGAATCTTTAAGCTACTGCATTGTGCCATACACCATGGTGAAACTTAGACCTGCTCTCAGATCTGTTGGTGAGAAGTAACTGCTGCTTATTTAACATCTGATAGCCTCTTGGCTAGTGGCCTCCTGGGCTGGCCAGAGGGAAGCAGCACATCAAAACCTTAGCTCTAGATCAGCTCCTGAACCCAAGAATAACTCTCTTTCTCCATTAGAGGAGATTAAAATCACCTGGGCCAGTAGTACAGCTCCGTCTCCCAGACCACAAATGGAAGGAGAAGCTGAAGTGCTCCATAAAAAACTTGGTTGGACCAGTCCTGAGACATAAAGACTTGGACTGGACTTTAATTTACCAGAAAATGTGTAGCAGGGCATTCTCCTTAACAATGTCTTAAGGCATTTTTTTTCATCCTTCAGTTAATGTGCTTATTGGGAGCCTGGTGTTGTCACCTCAAAAAAAAAGAGGCACAGTCCTACCAGTCAATCAATGACCTTTTTGAGTTTCCTGCTTTCCGATCTCAGAAGCCATACATACCAGACATCAAGTGCCATTTAAAAGCAGACTCATGTGCCAGCTATCACTTTCCCTGGAAACAAGGGAGCAGACAACACGCTGGAGGTCAAGGCTGCAATCCAGGCAGAGAAATGGGCAGATGGGAACTTCATGGAGTGCCCCCAGAACAAATGTGGAGTCGTACACCTTCCCAGTTAAGGGAGATACAACAAACTGGAGCTTGTCCAGAAGAGGGACACCATGATGGTCGGGGTATTGGAGGACACAGTGTGTGAGAAAAGCAGGAGAAAGCTTGTTATCCTCAGCCTCGAGGGAAGGAAAGACTAAGTGGGGACCACACTGCTGCTTTCACCTACCTGATATAGGACCAATGAGAAAATGGAGCCATATCCTTTTTCTTAGGAGCGTAAGGAAAAAAAAAATCATTTTGATATAAAAGAAAAAAAATTCCAGTGAGAGGGAAGCAGCCTGGAACAGGGACCCGGGGAGGCTGTGCCACCTCTGTCCATGCAGGTATTCAAAACCTCATTAGATGGAGGCCTGAGCAACCTTATTTGACTTGGATGCTTGAAGCGAATCCTGCTTTGAGCAGGGTGTTGGACCTCCAGGGATGTCTTCCAAGCCAAATTATTCTACGATTATTCAGTAGATTACTGAAATCGACGTTCCAAAGCATGATTTTTCATCTGAGAGCCGCAGGCAATCTTTCGGATGCCTTCAGTCCATGCTTTTAAATGCTTGCAGGGTAGACACTAGAGCCTGTGAGCTGATCTGCCATTCCCTGGGCAGAGTGGGAAGCAGAGGAGAACTGATGCATGCGCAGGAGCCCGATATTATGGGCAGGAGACGACAGAAAGGCTAAATTTTGGGGTGATGCTGTTGCAGGAGTTTGTGGTATAGGAGGACACCATGCCCAAGGATAAACTGAGTGAATACCCCGCAAGGTGCTGAGGTATCAGTAAGCCCTTACTACCTCCTTGCAGGCAGAAATGGGGGCATCTCTCTTGCCCACACCACCATAACCTGCTCAAACTACCGTCCCTATGCACGGAGCCAGCCCTGGTACAGGATGACTGCACAGAGCTCACCTTCACCAGTGCATCTCTTTCTTCTCCTCCATCACTTATCTGTGACCTCAAACTTGCACCCCCCCCTCCCCCCTCCCCCCCCCCCCCCCCCCGCCCCGGGGACTGTCAGAGTTTTGAATGATTTATTCCAGTAATGGCAAAAGCCCTGCAGAGCCCAGCCCCGGCTCCTCAGCAGCTGCTGGCTGTCTGGGAGACCTCAGGTCACCAGAGGGTGCTGCTGGGGCCCTCCGAGAGCCAGCCTGGCAGACCGAAAGCAAAAATAAAGGAAGGTGCTCTTCTGCATCCCCTCCCTTCCCTTCTCTGTGCAGTGACCTGTGTATTTTTAAAGAGCATGGCTTGTTCTCCTGCTCATCCCCACTCCTCGGAAGGCAGCCTGTGCAAAATGGGATTTTGGGGCAACCTCGGGGGCGGCTGCAAGGCCGAGAGGTTTGGAGAGGTGTGCTTGGACAGGACCTTCTGCCTCTCTGCAGGGGAAGGGAGAGCATGCACACGTGTCTGTGTGTGCCCATGCAAATGTGCACAAGCACACATGTGCACCGCATGCACAGATTCTGCACGCACGAAATCTGTGCACACAGGCACACCCATGTGCTTGTGCAAACAATCTCTTAAAGCAAGTAAAAACCACTGCATTAGTGTCACAGGGCGGGGGCAGAGGCGTCCGACTGCACCTCTTGGTTTCCAGTGCCTAAAGCTGCTGTAGTGGCAGCTTATCCTAGCAGGTTTCTGTGGCATCCTCGATTTTAGCGTTGCATGTTTCTTCGCTGGTTTCAGCCAAGTTAATCCCGGCTGTCACTTGAGTGCAGTTAATGATGTTCTCCTCAGAGATTTGCAATTGTGTATAAGTGGGCTAAAGTCCTTCCCTGCTGTCTTTGCACTGCTTTCAGAGACCTTCTGTTGGGCACGCGGGAGTCACCGAGCATTTTGCAAAGGAGTGACTGAAAATGAATTCTGCGGTCCTAAATGAGCTGCTTTATAATCGTTCTATCTGCCTCAGACTGTTTCAGATTAATACTACTTGCCAGTCACTCCCCCCCTCTAAAGAGGGAACGTATTTTTAGCCTCTCAACAGATCTGACACAGTGGAGTTTCCTCTGTGTGTAATCCTACTGTCACCATTTCCAAGTATTAAAAAAATGAAACAAACAAACAAGCAAACAATTAAAAAAAAAACCAGACAGAAAAGGAAGGAAGGAAGGAAGGAAGGAAGGAAGGAAGGAAGGAAGGAAGGAGGGAAGGAAGGAGGGAACGAAGGAAGGAAGGAAGGAAGGAAGGAAAAAGAAAAGAAAAGAAAAGAAAAGAAAAGAAAAGAAAAGAAAAGAAAGAAAGAAAGAAAGAAAGAAAGAAACAAAGACAGACACAAACAAACAAACAAAGAAACAAAGAAAGAAAGAGGAAAAGAAAAGAAAAAAAAAAAAGGAAACCAAACCAAAAAACAACCCTTCTTACTTCTCAATGTAGTTCAGGGCTTTGTATTTAAGATCAGTAGCTCAAACAGATAGCACCTGTGCATGGATGCATGTTTTGAATATTTGCAAGGGACACAGCCCCAAAATGCCAAAAAAAAGGGAGAAGTAGAGGAGAGGAGAGGAGAGGAGAGGAGAGGAGAGGAGAGGAGAGGAGAGGAGAGGAGAGGAGAGGAAAATTGGAAAGAGGGAGGGGAAGGGAAGGGATGGGGAAGGGAAGGGATGGGAAGGGAAGGGAAGGGAAGGGAAGGGAAGGGAAGGGAAGGGAAGGGAAGGGAAGGGAAGGGAAGGGAAGGGAAGGGAAGGGAAGGGAAGGGAAGGGAGGAAAGGAAAGGAAAGGAAAGGAAAGGAAAGGAAAGGAAAGGAAAGGAAAGGAAAGGAAAGAGCTGAAAGAGGAAAGGAAAGGAAAAGGAAAGGAAAGGAAAGGAAAGGAAAGGAAAGGAAAGGAAAGGAAAGGAAAGGAAGGAAAGGAAAGGAAGGAAAGGAAAGGAAAGGAAAGGAAAGGAAAGGAAAGGAAAGGAAAGGAAAGGAAAGGAGAGGTTGGTATAGCTGGTATAGTCACAGAAAGGCTCTTATTAGAGAACAGCTCCGCTCTGCCTCTCGTGTGGTGGAATCAATGGCTCCCTCCTGCCCAGGGTTTTAACGGGCTCTGTGCAGGCCAATTGCGGTTATATAATACCGTCTCTGAAGCAGATGCTGCCGTGTTCGGGCTGGGAGATTATAGCTGGAATGCACAACTAATGGAAGCTTTCTGACAAATGCAGCCTTCCCTGCCAGGCGGGGGATGGCAGCGGCTCAGCAGCCCCTGCCCCGCACCGCCACATCCCGGAGCACCCGCACCTGGAGCTGGCTCAGGATCTTGGGACTGTTGCTCTTCGGCAGCCTTCACCCCCCAAAAAAATAAATCAAAAGCAGATGAAGAAAAATATCAGCAAAAAATACTCTCCTGGAGGTGTGCTGGAGGTTTATAACTGATGGACTGTAACAGTTGTCAGGCACGGGGCTGTTGTTCGGAGGAAGATGATATACTGCGTCCGGGCTGGTTAGTGTGTTCATGTGGTTGAATATCTGATCGAATATTTCTTCCTGCTCCTTTGTGATTCACCACATGTTTGGCGTATCGAGTGTCTCACTACCTTTTTCAGCGCTGTGACTTGGCCTTGTGGCATGCGCCGTGCAGTGCCACCACCAAAATGGAACGGGCCTTTATCGCGGGGAGCTGGGTACAGCCCCGAGACAGGGTTTAGCACCTCGGTATCAAAAGGCTATCTTAACCATCCCAAATCTGCTCTGACTCTGCTTCAGGCGATCTCACGTGTTGGTCCTGCCCAGGCATGGCATGGCAGCCTGACCATGGGGCTGTGCTGCGGCACTTTGGTGGCACCAGCTTCTGCGAGGCAGGTAGGAGACAGGAGGGAAGGAGAAGCAAAATCCTGAGCTGTCACTCCCTACAGTCCTTGACTTTCTGTGTTGTCGATACCAGTCCCCGATGTCCCCAAATGTCCTGCGGTTCGACAGACACAGCGCTGCAGCTGGTTGCCTCCCAGCACATCCTTCCAAAACCCTGGATGGTTGTTTCGTGTTAAAGTGGTGGACGGGGAAGAGCTGCTTCTATGGATTCAACCCACTCATTGCTGGCGCTTAAAGGTTGCTTCACATCTGAATCCCATTGTAAAACCTCTGGTGGCCTTTTATTACCTTTACAGAGGAACAAGCCATACTAGAGATAGGATCCAGCTGGATCCTTTCCTTCCTGGAACCAAAATATATATATATATATATATATATATATATATATGATTATATATATATATAAAGTAAAGAAAAGAAATCAACTGGACACCTCATGCTCATCTTCATTTTGACAATTTCCAGCTTTATCTCTTCTGTTTTCTACCGTGTAGCAAAACAGTTTTTTTTTGCTATGTCTGCCTGCATCTGAGGCTTACACCTTGAGACATCCCGCCTGTCAATACAGAGCATTTGGGGGAACTCCCAACCCATTTCCTAAATCCCCACTGAAAAGGGATATTTCTGATTAAAAATAAACAACAAAGGGGGTTTGTGTGTGTGTGAAAATCTTATGGGTACCTTAACAGGTATTAACTTCTAATTAAGCAACTTTAGTTAATCCTTTGCTTTCTGTTACACCCCTCTGTGCACAAACCCTGCATCCATCCATTTGGCAGAAGGCAGGTAAAGCAGGCAGGTACCTCAAGGGGTTAATCCACAACGTAACCCTTTGGTTGCACTTCTTGGATCTTCTTGGGATACAGCCCAGTGATACCTGAGCTTGCTTTAAGCCTGCTGGCTGGCAGCAGTCTAGCTAAAACATCACAGAGGTCAGCATGAGCTGCATCATTTACCCAAGAAAGACGATAAATCAGTTTATTGAGGGCTCTGTGCTCATATCTGTGGTTACATTGCCACCAGCACCTGAGCTGTGCAAAGTCCATCCTGCAAAGGCATGTCTACACGATGCTGCGGCTTCCAGCAGTGGTGTTACCAGAAAAAAATCCCGAGCTCCCACCACTGCCCAAACCACAAAGCCGCCCTTCCCTCAGTGAACAGCAGCTGCTTCTCTTCCCAGAAGTGACCACATTTCAGTGGTGGCTGTTGCAATGTGAATGTTTTCTAGCCCACCAGAAACACATGGGCAGAGTGAGGGTTTATGTTTTTAAAGCGAGAGGGAGCCCTTTATCCCTGGGTTGGTTTGTTCACGGGGAGCACAAGACCAAAAAGTCACAGATTTGCTGTTTCAGAGCAATGCTATCAGCTGAATTCAGCTACAAATGGCTCAGTCGGTTACTTATGCAAGAATATTAGAAGTGTTGAACCGCAGGGGGAAGAGCAGTGATCCTTTTCATGAACCTAACTGTAGCAGAAGAGTACCTGGCCCTCCACGTGTTCGGGTACAGACAGTGATGCTGGCACCGGGCACCCCACGGCAGCTCTTGTGCTTCATTCAGAAAGCAACACGAAATGGGACAGCAAGTCCTGATGGCGCAGACTCTGACAGTCCCACAGCCAAAACAATACGCAGAGAGGCAATATGTCACTGTATATTTGGAAGGAATCTGTGGAGGAGATTATAAAAAAAAACCACCAAAATCCTCTAGGACTGTGGTCATTTGCTTTGGCTGCTCTGTGGAAAGCAAAGATGATAGAGAGGACAACAAATGTTAAGCGAAAAAATTTGAGCAAAACAGGCTTCAGATAACAAATTTACATTGCTGCTTCTCAACAGGGTACTTCTTATCCCCTTTTTCATTTTTGCATGTGGTTGGACATAGCTAAGTTGTTAATAGCACAGAAATATTTCCAGTCATTTGAAAAGATACTGGATGATCTTGATTCTTTACAGCATCAGCCACCTAGGGCGAAAAATATCTTTGTTCATGGCCACGGTCTGGGTTTGACGTACAGAGCCTAGCTGAGGAGTGGGCTGGATCTGGGCAGAGCTGGGGCAGCCACACCAGCACAGTGCCACACTGCAGCAGCTCACAGCCACAGTCAGCCACGTAGGGATGCTCTCAGGTGCTACAAAAACTCTGAAGGGCAAGGGAGATTTGACCTCCAGGATATGATGCATCTTCAGGCTGGAGTGGTGCTAGAGAAAAATGAAGTTCTTTGACGTGTAACACCAAGAGTGGGACCAGGAGCGTCTTACACCAACTGGATGTCCAAGTCCGACCAAGGGTGGAGATGCTCTTAGGCTGAACTTTAATGAAACAGAAAGCAAAAAAGGAAACAGTGTATGCAGAGAGAAAACTGGCAGAGTTCAATATTTAAGCATGATATTTCTGCGTGATGTCTTCAGTCAAAGCTACCCCTAATAAATATACATATAGTTTTGATTCAGTCAAAATGTTTAACGTAATGTTGATCAAAATGTTTGAATTTGGAACTTTGCTCGGCTAGTGAAAGAAAAACATCTTCTGGCTGCATTTCCCCCCCTGAAAGTCAGGGAAAGTCCTGACAGAGCTCACGACTAAGCAGCGATGAGCTGATTACCTCCATGCAGAGACCTGGGGGAGGGAAAAAGGAAAGGAGCAGCAGCATTTCCAGAAAGCACGACTGCTAACGTCTGTGAGCGACACGGGACAGACTGCATTCACCCTGTGGCTAGGGGGCATCAGTTGTCTGCTCCTCGGAAGGCATCTGTCACAGAAAAGGGGAATCCTTGACTTATTTTCCCCTCCCAGAGACCTGGGTCTTGCCGAGCATGCAATCTGTACAAAGTCCAAGCGTCAGCAGAAAGCTAGCTCCTGGAGCTTGCCCACACTTTCTCACTGTGATTTGTGGCAGAAGATTACATTTGCTCTACATAAAAGCCTTTGCCTGTGCACGGCTGAATGATTAACCATTTTTAATGTGCTATGACAAGGACGGCTGGGTCTTGAACCTTTTGGCCCTGCTGCAAGATCACTTTTAGCCTGCAGTGTGGTTTGAGATTTCCTGCTGAGTGTGGCAGGAGACATACCAAGATTTCTTAGATGCCTCTGTGCTCCGAAGAGAGGGACAGCTGCTGTTACGAGAGATGCCCAGAGCATCCTTTATGGATCAGCAGTAGTCATGCTGCATGTTGGGGTAGGAGGAAAGCGAATTTACTGCTGAGTCAGATGCATTTGTCTCACTCTGGCCTTGGGTCTTGTGACAACATTGCCATCACTGGTGAGATGAGTTGTCTCCACCACAGGGAGCCTCCTGTCTCCTTCTGTGACCCCCTGTAAACAAACAGGAAGAGACTTAGCAAGCAGGAAGCAAAGAGGACTGCAAACCACACTCATATCATAGGCTGCCAGCTGCCTGGGGCAGTCTCCAGCTCAGCAGGTTGTCTCCCCAGGAGTGGGGACAGCAGTACCCAGACCGTGCTTTGCATTCCTTGTGGTCATCTTCTTGCGAGCCAGCAGACATTCGAACTCCACCAACATTAGATTTTGTGGTGAGCTTGTAATGTAAGTGTAACTGAGCCCTTTTGTGGTTTTGGCTTCATTAACGTTGCACTCGTTTTCAGAGGGTAAAATAGCCTTCCTTCTCCATCCTCTAAAAATGAAGAGCTTGCTTTGGCTCCGACAAATGTCTTCAGGAGCTCAGAATGGAGAAGTAGAGTCCTCTCTGAGTAAATCTCTCTCCAAAAATCCTCCTGCAGCTGTGTATTTCCACATACACGTACGCAGACTAGCCTTTGTGTTTTTATTTTTTACTCAATGACCAATGAGATTGGTCAGCCTTGTGAAAAAAACATCAGACATCCATTTTTCAAAGCCCTCAGTTCCTAGGAGCTTGCAGGGAATATTCTCAAACCAGAATATATCACACTTTTTGGTGACTCGGCAGATCAGAGAGGTGTTTCATCAGGACTGAACAGACAGAGAAGCAGCCTGACTGGGGAGCTCCCTGGGTTACTACCCTGGCGTATGAGCCCTTTGTCAATATGATTATTCCCATACCACTAAACAAGACATGGGCAGGCGCAGACCTCGGTGGGGGCACACCATCGTCTGGACCCCAAAGCTGTCAGCTTGCTCCTTGGGCATTTTCTGGTAGTGGAAGCAGCTCTGCTTGGGGGTTTCCCCAGATTATCCCTTGCCACCCACATTTAATCCCCCTATCTCCTCATCTCTTCCCTTTTCTCATTGCTTCTCTCCCATTATCAGCTGCTTGTCTTCTTTATTCTTCTCTTACCAGAAGCTGTTTTCCTTCTTGGGAGGTCTCGAAGCTTTGCTGCTGGCTGGTCTAGCAGCCAGCCCTGAAGTTTGAACTGTGAAAGATCTCCAAGACACTTCTGATCTGGTAAATTTGCAACTCCCAAACATGTTCTTCAGGGTTCAGTCTGGCCAAGGACTGTTCCAGCTAAGCAGGTTGGAAGGTGAGACCCTGTTCAGAGGGATCAGAGTTTAGTCCTGCCATGTTATGTAGTCTCTAAGCAAGAGAACCACCTACGTCTCATTTCGGTTACCAGCATGAAGGTAAACTGTATGAGCTGGAAATACAGCACAAGAAGTGGTCCATGCAAGTAAAAACCTGCCTGACTCACTGCTCCAAAGCTACTGAGGTCTGAGGTTGACACCACATTTTTATTGCACTCACCAAATTCCTACAGCCAAAGTAAAGAAATAACAATCAGAAATTAATGAGGTTCTTTGGGAGTATATCCCTACAAATAGGGAAATAAGCAGAAAACTAGCACTTGGAGACAGCGCAGAGAGTCTCAAGCATTTTGGAGGGGTAGGGGAGCAAAGCCTGTTTCATGCTGGGTGTGAGGCACTGCCTTGGGCAGTGTGGTTTAGCAAGTGCTGTAAACTAAGGAACGTTGGAGTCGTATTCAAGAGCCCACCTTCTCACAGCTCTTCTCAGTGACATGACACCCTTAAGAAAATCTGTGTCCCGCAGGCAGACCTGTCTGACCCCATTAGCTGGGGAGGGAGATGAGTGTTTGTAATGGGAGCTCTCCTCCTCACTCTTTCAAAGACCAATAAGATGGAGCAGCAAGGTGCAGACATCAGAGTGACTCACAGTAGGCTGAGCTGAAATAGAGATGATATCGAAGCATTAGAATCTGCATCTTTGCACCATGGCATTTAGAAAGTCAACTTTAATTATGGCAAAGCACAGCAGAAAGCAGAGTTAAAGGATAAAGAAGCTGGTTGTGAGTGGGCATCACTGGAAATCTTCCTTCTTCGATAAAGGGAATTATTTGCTGAGTAGGCGATAACATCAAACTGACACCCCTGGAAAGACAGCATCCCAATTTAGGATAACATCACGAGTATGTTTTGCTAGTCGCTATGAAGGTATTTACATGCATTTAATCCATGCAGTCAGCTGGTGTGAGAGTCAAAGCTCTCAAATTAGAGCTGGGTAAGGACCTTAAGCTTCAGGCTTCAGGGGTTTGGACACAGCTCTGAGACCAGAACTGTCATACTTGCAACCATCAGCTACCTACACCAGGAATGGAGAGGATTAGAAAAACTCAGATCACCAATTACAAACATCACCAGATAAAAAGATTCCTACAAGATCAAGTTCTAATCTCTCTCTTTTTTTTTTTTTTTTTTTTTTTTTTTTTTTTTTTTTTAACTCTGGAGAGCCCTCACTAATTTTATTTGGAGTTTCCTCCAAGGCAAATCCCTAAGGAGGATGTACCCAGGTTGCTTTCATGGAAGTGACAATATTGTTTTGCTGCAAGTACCCTTTTGCTGCAAATTCCCAATCTGCGTTGTGACACTGAACTGACTTGAGAGGTGTAAACCAGAGTCATCCCCCACACCCCATGTCACATATAACCTTATAAAGCCCTACTACCCCTGTTAGATTTGGACAGGGGCCACATTTACCGCCTTCTGGAGCCTGGGTAGCCCTTCACCTTCCCCTTGTCAATGCCCAGGAGTGTTTCTATGCCAAGCACTCCAAGAATGCGAAGGCTGACTAATCTTCAGGCTGATCTTCCCACAGAGGCTGAGGTGTGAGGAGATCACAGCTGCTGGGTAGCAGGTTCACGCTCTGGCCCCTGAAGCTGTTAAGTCCTTGAGACCCTACCCAAAAATAAGCTCTGCAACCGTGGTGGCTTATGGTTCCCAGCACATGCACACCGTGTGTGAAATTCAGGACCTTCTCCTGGTGGAGTGCAAGAGCATGGGTCAACAGTGGGTGACAGATGTGGGCTTTATCCTCAATGGTCACACCTGACTCCTGCACACGCATTTGGCTTCTTCTTGCACCATGTGTGCCTATTTTTGCAGTGGACAACTTATCTTCAGATGCACTAAGGCTCGCAATAGTGTCAGAAGCCCAGTTTTACCCTTCTGGTCAACCACTAAAAGGTTGCAGCAAAATGAAGACCTCCCTCAAGCCTAGCAAGCCTCAGTCTGAGAGGAGTTAGGTGGTTTCTCCGCTGGCCTCCATTCTCTTCTCAGTAAAGCGGGATCATTCATTTAGCCCTGCTCTATTTCCAGTACTTTTAAAAGATGCTGCATTTTTGGCAGGCACACACTCCTGGATAAAGAAGTTTCACCATGGTTTCAACAGCAACAAATTTAAGCTTTAAAAAAAAAAATAATTAAAAATCATGTTTCTTCTTTCTTACCTTATACCAACATCCATCTTTTCATTGTGCCCTGTTCTTTGGAAAGGAGAGAAACTATGTGGCTTAAAACTGTGAATAAGGATAGCAGCACTTTGGCTGAATATTACAGGGTTTCAGAGGGGCTTTCCTCTGATAATGAGCAGGAAGAGGACTTGAATCCAAGTCCCAAACTGAACCTTGACTTTTAGAATTCAAATAATTAAAGGGGATCTTATCTTCTTTGCCCATATTTTCTAGTGCCTCACTTTTCTCTTTTGACCTACTGTATCTCAGTGCTGTGTTACACTTTCTGGGAGGTGAATCCAATTGCAGGAGCACATCCAGACCGCTGCCCTCTGTGCCTCCCTGCTGCCTGGACCCAGCGGTGCCAGATGAGGACAATCAGGGCAGCCTTCTGGGCAGTGAAGCCCTGAGGCTGGAGAGCCTGCCCAGCTAAAGCCTGCAGCTTTTCTCAGGGGATGAATGAATATGGGAGCACCAGCTGTGCAGATAAGCAGTTATCTGTGCTGCACACACATAGAGTGTCCATTGTGGCACTGCACACAACCCTGAGCTACATCACTGCTGAGTATTGAGTTAAGCATCTCCTTTTCGAAGGGATTTGTCTCAATGTCATCACTGCTGAGATACCTCTTGGCTTACCCTCTCACCCATCCACTGCTCAATAGCTTCTCATACCAAAGCAAATCAAAATACCAGTGTACTCCCATCCCACACCTTTCTCATGTTTTCTCAATTCCTAAAGTATTTGATGAGAAAGTTCCCTTCACAGAAGTGCAGCAAGGGAGAGAGGCACACAGGCTGATCTTACTCCTAAGATGCATCCTCCCATCTCCTCATCAAAATGTACAGTAGGTTCTGTCCTGAACATCCTCCCACTCCATAGTAAAGTCAATCCAAACAAATCTTGAAGCACCAGAACTGACAGCATCTGATTTCCCATGCTTCTCGCCATGGAGTTGATGGTTCCTGGTGGTTAAGCAAGTGCAGATTAATTATTCCTCCTTCAGCTGAGGCAATTTTAAGATTTGTCATCTCTATTAAAATGTTTTGTCTTCCCTTGAGACCTGAACTCCTCACAACTTTCCCTGCTCCCAGAAGCCCCACAGTGGGTATCTCCCCAGATGCTTATTTTCACAAAACTCGTAGGAATTCACTTACCTTTGAGTCTCCTTTCCTCCTTGGACATCATCAAGACAAGCCATGCCCACAGTTTCTTCCTAGTAGGACCCAGGCGGTGCTCAAAATAAATAAATACATAAATAAAATTTCCTTTCGATGCAATAAAGATGCAATCCACGATGTGACCAAGTCCACCAAGTGCTGGATTGCCCTATGTCGCATCGGGACCCGTGACTCCAGGTTTGTGTCTTCTGTATGAATCCTCCTCACTTGCACAGCTTGTCCCTGAGCTAAAAATGAAAATTATTTGCTTTATGCTTGGTCTGCAGGTTTGAGGAGATTAAAAATTAAGACTAATGTGAACAACTGGGGCAATCTGTTTGAAAAAAAAAAAAAAAAAGGCAAACCTGTCTGCCCTAAGGGCAAGTGCTAAATTCCCTTAGGCTTTAGGATGACCGGGATTTCACAGATAACACAGACTTTTTAAAACACAGGTATGCACTTCAAGTCACCTTTTAGCATGGGAAAGGATTTTAACTCCTTGCAGGACCACTTTGCACGATTTTATCATAACTTCCTCAGTCTTCGCTGCTTTTGTCTTAAATCCTCGTGTGTGTGTTTTTGTTTGTTTCTAATATAGTTAGTAAAAAATAAATAAAATCTCGAAAACATGAGCACAGAATCACAGCCTGGTGAGGCTGGCAGCACCTCGGGGTCCCTTGGGCCCAGCCCCTGCCCCAGCAGGGCCACGCAGAGCAGGGTGCCCAGGCCCATGGCCAGGTGGCTTCTGGAGCTCTCCAAGGAGGAGACCCCACAGCCTCTGGGCAGCCTGGGCCAGGGCTCCGCCACCCACCCGGCACAGCCCGGGGGTCAGGGGAACCTCCTGGGCTCCAGGCTGGGCCCACTGCCTCCTGTCCTGGCACTGGGCACCACTGAAAGGAGCCTGGCTCCGGCCTTGTTACACCCTCTCTTCAGGTGTTTACAGACGTCGATAAGGCCTCACTGAGCCTCCTCCTCTCCAGGTTGCACAGTGCCAGCACGGCACTCAGTACAGCTAATTTCCAGGGCACAAAGCCCCCCTAAGGCCACGGGCTTGCACAGTCTTGCGGCCCACCACCAGGCAGGGTGACCGCTGGGATCTAACCCTGGAAGCTGTCTCCAAAACTTTGCCGTGGCATGAGCACACAGCCCAGGAGCCGCTCAGAGGCTTGTCAGCTTGCTAAAATAGCTCGTGTGGAGGTGCTGACAAAACCGGGCCCACACTGCGGTCCAACACCTCCGGCCCTCACGGGGTTATCGGTGACGTTTGACTCTGAAGCATTTTTTGCTTGCTGCCAATAGTTATTCCCCTTGGCCTATTTGCTTTCACATGCTTTCCCTTTGACACGGGTGCTATTTCTTTGCAATATGTAAACACTCAGAAGGATTTCCATGTTTGTTCTTCACCCAGTGAGGCCCATCTTTCACAGCTAGCTGGCAGAACTGACATGCAGAAGCAGCCCTATTCATTTACAGTTTTGTGGGCATTTTTTTCTTTTGTTTCTATTCTTTCTCTTTCTTTTCTTTTCTTTCTTTCTTTCTTTTCTTTCTTTCTTTCTCTTTCTCTCTCTCTCTCTTTCTCTCTTTCTCTTTTTCTCTTTCTCTTGCTCTTCCCTTCTTCCTTTTTTTCCCAGTTCTGTTCTTGTCTCAGCACCCCAGCAAATAGGAGAAAAATTCATCTCTGTTGTCAGAAACGCAACACTTGCTGTCATCCCACATGGGTGTCCTTTAATACCAGAACCCAGCACAAGCTTCTCACGGCACCACATTTCTTTTTACTTCTGCTCTTCATACAGCAGCTTTTGGTTACTGTAAAAACTATGTCTAAATCTAAAGCAAGCTGCTAATATGTGTGTATATCTACATATATATATATTTTAAGTGCCTGAGTTTGCTTGCACTGCTCTTATTGTCTATGCAAACACAGACTTATTTCCAAAATGATCCTGGTACTTATGAGCTGATTTGCATCAGAAGTAGAAAGGAACTGAAACCACTGCAAAATCACAGGTGAATCTGGGGATTGAAGAGCCTGTCTCTAATCTCAGAGACTGCAGACAGGTTTGATTGACTAGGTTTGAGGATTTGTAAATTCAACAAAATTTGATTTCAAAAAGCAAGCAAACAAACAAAAAACCTTCGTAAAAACTGGCATTAACTGAGAAGCCGGTCCTCTGGGTTCCCTCTTAGGGCTGGAAAAAAAAAGAAATCCTTTTGAAAAAAATAGTCAATATATTTATGAAATTTCATCCTGAAATGGGAAATATCTAAACCTTTTAGAAATTTCCCCAAGTTCTGCATGAAAATGAAGAGAGGCCCATAACCCAAAACAGACCCAGCACAGTGATGGTAGCACACACATAGGAGTTAGGCAATTCTGGTAAAAATCTAGGCATAGAAATCTTCACAGTAGGGATTATGACTAAATTTCCTTCCCATGGGAATTTTGCTGACAAATTCTAACAAAGAACATCCTTATTTAACCTGACATATCTCAGTAGGGAATTTTTTATTTCAATAAATGGCTCCTTCCAATCAAAAATACATTGCTGAAAAAATTTCAGCCAGATTTATTCCATATACATGAATACTCGGAAGTCATATGATTACGAGACACATTTTAGTAAATGCTTATTAAGTATAAAAAAAAAAAAAAGGCCAGATTGCCCCAGGTTAATGTAAAAGTGATAATAATAATAAACTTATTTTATTAAACTAACTCGAAAGACTGATTGGACTCTTTGACTGTAGTTTAAACTGGCTCCGTTTTCTTCTGTTTTAATGTGATTAGAAATCTTTCCTTGTTTAAATATAAATCAGAGCACTGAAAGAGTAACTAAATTGGTGCAAGCCTATGTGGAGATAAGGCTAATTCAATCAATGCCGAGAAGAGTTAAGGGAAGAGCTCCAAGTGTGGTCATCTATCTCATTCCAGGATTATGGCATGGATGATTTTTTAGTGAGAATTTTAGCATATAACTGAAAAAAACAATAACAACCAAAAGGCAAATCTATATAATTACACTTGAAAGTGTAAGAAAATATATTATTTTTTCAGTTCTCTTAGTGGGATCTCATATTTTCAGTAAAACTCCTACTCCACCAACTAATTCTACCAGGCAGGATGGGTTGAAATAACAATGCAAGGCTCATCCTATAAATTACTCTCTTTGAAGAAAAGCTTTTGAGTCTGCTTCAAATCCGGCTGAAGTACCCAGAAATTCTCCATCAATTTCAACAAGCTTTGGCTCAAGCCTTTAATGCCCAGTAGTTAGCCTTACAATGCAAGATGAACTGGAGGGGATTTCATTGACTGGCCTTCTAACAAAAGTCACTCAAACAAAGGTGCTGAACAAAGCCAGAGAAATCACATAAATGTTGGTAAAATAACAAATAATAGTAATAATAATTGGCACAGGAAATATTTGTTATCCTTATTTATTTAATAAAGAAACATAATAAACTTGATTTTTTTTTTCCAGGTACAAACAGCTTAATATGTCCTATGATATCGGCTGATATTTTCCTTGCTTTTTTTTGTAGCTTGAGTGATTCATGTAGTAGCCTTTATTGAACAAATCAACAATAAAAATGGTAGCACTCACCATGCTTATAGACAGTGTGGGCCAACTATTGAGTCAGTATCTTCAACTAAATCACTACTGTACTGGGAGGTCATATTGTTGCTGGATTTGGATCAGCATCTCCATTAATAAAGATCTGCAACTGAGGATAGTTGAAGTTTTTGAGGGGAGTTCTGCATACCATACAAAGATACCATACTTTCTTTGGATCTAAAGAAATGTTCAACAAAATCGAAAACCCAATGGAAAACCAACCTTCCAATTACAAAGCCTTTGAAAGTAATTTACAATTCATTTTTTAGATAGTTGCACTGTAAACATCTATAGTTAAGATCCTCTTTCAGATTTTTTTTTTTTTTAATTAACACTTTTTTAACAGGTTTTGGGTAGAAAACACAATCAGTTGTATTGCATTAGTACTACAGGATCTCACAGCAAGGACAATAAAACCTTTAACGCAAGGGTGAAATGACCAGAGAAAGAGCTCTTCTCTAATATAATCATTGACCAGCTAATCTTCCCATTACATCCTATTCATCATTGGCCTCACTTTTATTAAGAATATCAGTTGAATATATTAAGAAGGCAAGTTCTAATATAAGTGGTAAATAATTAAAATATTTGTAAAACAGAGTGATCAACACAGCACAGCTGTGTCAAGGTTTTTATTTTTTTAATTTTTTTGTTTTGAACAGTTTATATTGTATGATAAAAATCAGATAAGAAATGCTCCTTTTTCTAAGTATTTTTCCTTTTTTTTTTTTTTCTGAAGCTTTAAAAGGAAAATAATTTTACCAGTCATCAGCCAATAAATGCTTGTTCAGCAAGTAATTCATGTACTATTTCCTAATTAAACAGTGTCATTATAGGCAGCAGCTCGTTTCTAACGATCAATAAATCCCATGAGAACAAAACATTTTAATCAGTAAGTTGTGTCCTCTGAGTGTCAGCCACTCTATAAACTCACAAGATACTTATATATGTATAGGTATATGTATGTGTGTATATATATATATATGCATATAAATATAAAAATTGCATTCTCTTTCTGGGTGATATGTACAGTCAGAATAAGATTACAGCATAAATACACAGGGAATCTGTATAAAGTTTCTCTAATTTGAGAAGCCTTGAGCGATTTTCTTTTTTGGGGGATGGGGATGGGGACTGGGGGGAGGGTAGTGAGGAGGGAGGAAAGAATAAAGAGTGTTTTCACTTTAAGGAACAAAGAGTAGTTCCCTTAGGTTAGAATCTAATTACATACAAGATTTAAAGGCAACAAAATCTCCAGAGGAACAGCCCTATGTTATACACCATAGACATGGGGTTAAAAGGGCAAGAGAGCATGATTATAATAATACTTATATAGTACATTTCATTCCCTTATAGCACTTTGCAACCAGAAAGTCTTACAACACCCCTGTGAGGTAGGTAAGTATTATTATCCCCATTTTACAGATGGGTAAACTGAGGCACAGATAGGTTCAATTATTTGCCTAAAAATCATGTAGTAAGAATCAGGAATAGACCCCAGGAATCCTGATGGCAAATCCTCTGAATTAACCAATAGACCACTCTCAAGTGAATGCCTGAGACACCTCTCAATGAATGGAGAGAATATATTAGCCCATATTTACACAGATACATAGTCATCCTTTTGACATGTTGTCTTTACATATTTTGACTTGTTTAGAGGACAGATAACAATGGCCATAGACAAACTTCACTGTAACATTTTGCTTTAATTCTTGTTGCCAACCAACCCCATGTGGATTTTGACACCTTTACAACCTGGGATGTAACTAATGTCAATCACAATACACCTTAAATACATTCTTGATATCTTTGCTTCTCCAAGGCGAAAAGCACAGTTACTCTTCCTTAAAGTGCAATGGCTCATTACAGAGATCTCAAGATTTTTTATGAAGTCCAACCAAACCCAAGTACAATCAGTCTGAAGGTGAAAAAGAAAGAGCTTGTCTGCAATGACAGATTTCTCTCTACGTTCCATAAATACTTTCTCACATTCTATGAAGGATGAAAGTTTAATAATAAATAATAATCTATGTTAGCATGTAAAACCTCTAATACTTTTCTACAGCCACACATCCACCTTCCACTCTGTTGTCATTTCTTTGGCCTGAAGCTGATGGATACATCAGCTGTAAATATTCCTTTGCCTGCAGGAATGAGGATATTTATATTTTTTAGCAGATTGTTATTATTGGTTCCTCTATTTCTTGTCCTTCCCCAGTACTCTAACTGTACTGTCTGATAAAATGAAGGATGGACACTGAGAAGATAGGTTTCTAAACATCAGAAGTTACATACAGATCCAGGGGCAATTCCCCTCCCACCTTCTTGATCACACTGTTGCAGCTGTTCCTCGTGACCCAATTGATGTTGTTATTATTAATAGTACTATTTTTTGGAGTAATGTCGATGCTCAGAGTTTCCAATAAGGCTGCTTAGCTCAGTGTTCTTGGGAAAATGTAACCTATCCCATGCCCTTAACAGAAATTTTGCCAGCATAGATGGTGCCTTGGAGCACTACACACAACGTGATGCACTACTTCTATGGTGAGTTTGATTGCAGTATTCAAAGCAGATTCTTGAAACATACTAAAAATGAGTGCTTTTATTAACAGTTTTACAAACAGAATCCATTACTGTCTAGTTTCCTGAAGGATAGAACAAGCCATTTCTCCTATTATTTTGACATCATTTCCTTCTCTGTTGTTGTTTTTGTTTGTTTTTGTTTGTTTTTTATTCCTGCTGATGAGCAGTTGCAAGTCCCAACGGGGAGGGCTTAATGTAATAAACAGTTAAAATGTTGCTAATTTGATAGTTTACTTTGCAACAACTTTCCTCTTCAAACGATGGGGATCCCACAAGTTCCTATTACCTTGACTCAGAGTTCATCATGAAGAGTGTAAGGATCATTAATCTCCATGGAAAAAGAGACTTTTTTTTTAAGTAAAAAAATATCAAATATAATAAATTTATGAAAGACCATTCACAACATATACAGTAAGTGTTACATTTTGCTACAGCAGCTGTGATATATATTTTTTTTCTTTTTAGAATGCAAGGTCATACATCGCCATAAGTAAACACACTATTATGAGTAAGACCTTAAATGAATGTATACAGCCAGGCTTTATCTGTGGATAGATATACATTGTGTTTACTGTTTTACAGTTTAGCATATTTGTATTCACACCATTGATATAACAGCTATGACCCTGCCAAGATTCTTCCTGTGCATATATAAATATAAATATTGAGCCAAGTCAAAAAAGAGCAGGGTCAAAGGTTATATGACTTATTAGACTCCTGTAGTTAAGGGTAAAAACTCCATTCTTTCTTTTGCAACTAATGTTTAGTAAGAAGGCTGCTTCAATCGTGGTGTAGTTACAGCATTACATTCTGTAAACAATATTTTAAAGCATTCTAAACAAACATTTAAACAATTGATTCTTTATCCCTGTCCGGCGAGAGCAGACAATCTATAGCCTCGTCGCTTTTGCTCGAGTCTGTCAGCTTCAGCTGGAGATTATCGCTTGTCCCTCTGGTGACGCTGTCGTAGGATGGAGGGAAGGACGTGGAGGACAGCGTTTCTGATTTGTCTATTGGCCTGCCGTAGTTTTCATTCATCATGAATGCAATGAGACCCTCCTTCTCGGGTGCATCGTCCTCGAGGATGCTGCCGTCAAAAGTTCTGTGCCGGTATAAGTAAGATGCCTGCTTCATGGAGCGCCGAAACAAATGTCTCCTGTAGGCCCGCTGGATGACAATGGCAGAGACCTCTTCTTGTTTCCGTCTGAGAGTTGTTGTTATTGGTTCGTACGAGATCTTAGACGGATTCGCTGCCATGAACTTTTCTTCCATTTGTATTTTAAGGGCATCCATTTCTCCAGATTCTCCTAGCACCCTTTTTGTAAAAGCAAACAAAATATCCAGGCAATGGATCCTATCTCCACTGACCATGGGCAGGTCCATTGCTATGAGTTTGATTTTGTTTGGTTTCGCTATGCGCAAAGGTTCCGCCAGTGCATCTGCAAAGTCTGAAAGTGCAGAATACTCAATAAACTGAGTGGCTTCAGGGTCGAACTTCTCCCAGATTTCATAGAACATATCAAAATCATCCTCACTTAGAGGCTCTGTACTTTCCTCAGTGGCTACACTGAAGTTCTCTAAAATAATGGCTATATACATGTTTACAACAATGAGAAATGATATAATGATATAAGTAACAAAGAATAAAATCCCTACGGCAGGACTTCCGCAGTCTCCCTTTGAACCATTTGCATTTGGAAGGTTTGGGTCGCAATACGGTGGTCCGGTGTTCAAAATAGGATTGAGAAGACCATCCCAACCAGCTGACGTTGTGATTTGGAAGAGACAGAGCATGCTGTTAGCAAAGGTTTGGAAGTTGAACATGTCATCAATCCCATATTCCTTCTTAACATAGGCAAAATTAGCCATGCCAAAAATGGCATAAATGAACATGACCAGAAACAGCAAGAGGCCAATGTTGAACAAAGCAGGTAAGGACATCATTAAGGCAAAAAGAAGAGTTCGAATTCCTTTGGCTCCCCGGATGAGTCTCAGGATCCGGCCAATCCGAGCCAAGCGAATGACTCTGAAGAGTGTAGGAGAGAAAAAATATTTCTGAATGATGGTCAGAAAGTACGGTGCCTTGAAAAGAAAAGACAAACAGCGAGTTAGTACCTTGGAAATAATCCCTGATTCCCTTTAGAGAAATCAATGAGGATTATGGACAAAATCAATGCAAAGTTCCACAAACTGGAAGACCCAATATAAAGGAAATGGCATTCTCATTAGCATTTTCATGCCCATTTAATCCATGCAAATTTTGTTGAGACTATGAGCAAAGGTGTTGATGGTAGGGACAGTTATTAAGGGAAAACTCAATTATTGGGAATGAGAAAACCAGGATCAGTTCAGACAGGACACAGATATTTGCAGTTTTTGGTCATGACCCCCCCTGAGCCATTTATCTGGAGTGCTGCTGGTCAGAATTTTTTATGATTTGAAAATATTTTTCTTTGCAAAATGTCAGCATTGTGTGCTGGGTCTGTTTTTATGAACTATCACCAAAATGGTGCAAATTCCTACTGGAAATCTGATTGGTTGCTTGCTTATTAATTTTTCCACTTTTCTAGATGGGTGCTAAGCTTGCACCCCTGTGGCTAAACTCTCTTCCCTGCAGAAATAGAGCAGTTTTGTCCAGATTGTCCAATGCCAACAGTCTGCAGACACAAGGAGCCATGCCCAGCCCATATCTCCCCACTCCCATGCTGGCAGGGGCTCTGTTGGATAGCCTAAGTCCCCTCTGTATCTGAAACCACCTGTTTGATTGTGGGACAGTGCTATGGCCAATGTGATGGCTCTGGTTAACTGGCTGCTATGGACAGGTCCACAGCATCCAGCATCAAGGCTCTGATGACAGCTGTATGCCCGTGATGTTCCCTGGTGACCCAAATCTCTGAAATCTGTGCGGGCTTGGCTGATTCAATGCCCCCAAAATGCAGGCTGATCTCTGGGCAGCGTGGATCTCCTGTATTGAGACTTTGCAGGTTTCCTGGTCCACCAAAGGGTTTAGAGCAACAGGAGCATCAGTCAATGAGGAGATAGTTCTGTTTTCCTAACAGGACACCCTACATTCACCTATACAGGGCTGACAGCAGCGAGACTCACTGCACCTGCCCACAGCTGACCTGAAGGACTTTTTCATGCTGGTGTACAAAAAAGTAAATAACAAAACAATAGCAATTCACATGTGCCCTTTTCACGTGGCTTTTTCACTTCTCTGTCTTAGGTTGTTATCCAGAACACAGGTTAAGTGTATGGAGCCAAACCACGTTTTATGGTCATGTACATTGGAATCAGTACTAGGGTGTGATAGGATGATATTTGTTATCTTCATCACTACCATCAGAGTTTTGGCACTGAACAGATTTGGTTGTCTAATACATCCCATCATATCCATGATCACACAAATTAGGCAGTGTTACATTGTATTATTAAATATTAAAAATTGCTTAGGATCCAGTTCTCTAAGTGCACTTTATTCCACGAAGCCTTCAACTCTGTCTAATTAAGTTTACGTCGGTCTTTTTAACTTTGGAGTTTGGGTGAAAATGCTTCCCTGCCACCCAGATCCACCTACCTACAATAGACAGAATCACGACGACAAAGTCAAAGATGTTCCAGCCATTGGTGAAGTAGTAGTGTCGCAGAGCCAGCATTTTGATGATGCACTCCCCGGTGAAAATGGCAACAAAAAGCATGTTGATTTTGTGGAGGATGTTCACTTTTTCTTGACTTTGATCATCCGTTTCCACCATCATGGTAACCATGTTAAGGCAGATGAGAATCATGATGGAGACATCAAAGGCTTGTTTTGAGACGACGTCAAAAATAAAACCTTGGTATTTGTTCTGGAGGAAAGGAGAGGGTTGTTAGGAAATTCGAACTGTGTCAAATGATGACATGATTGTCTCCTGATTCATCAGGAAGTAGAGGAAAATAAACTACATATGGTTTCTGATTAAAATTTCAGAAACAAGAAGATGATGATGGATAGTTGGATGATAGGGTTTTAAAACTCATTTACTCATTACAAACTACTGGAAAAAGACATTGGGCTGGGGCCATGAATTCATTCAATGCAGACACATGGCCACTGGCATGGCTGCGTATGTAAATTGGACTGTTAATCAATACGGCAGAAAAGTGGGAATTTTATACTACACTGTTCAGTAGGCTTGCAAATACTGGCCAAAATCAAAATATGTAAATTCAGAGTGGTTTTCGTCTGGGAACTATCACCTTTTCTACGCTGGGAAATTGAATTACATTTATTCTATAAATAAATCTCCATCTATTATACATCGTTCAATTGAATTACGTCATTCTTACCAGTGGCCTTGGGATTGGCTTTTGAGGTTTCTTAGATCCCAGCTTTTTCATTGCGTTATAATACTTTTTCTGTTCTTCTGTCATAAAGATGTCTTGGCCACCTAAGTATAGGGTGAGAACAAAGTTGTTACTTTCGATGAAAAGAACTGTCTCCATCCAAAGTCCAGCGCTGCTGGATTTCTCTTTTCTTGTTTCTCTTTTCATGCAGCTTTCATCAAATATCTAACAAGGGTCTGAGAAGATGAAATGCTGGGAGCTGCTTATTGCATGGAAGCGAAGGGCAGGAGACAGAGCAGTGCAGACCATCGGGGGGAGCAAGGCTCGGCGTCAGGTCCTGTCTGCACTGGAGATAAGTGTAGGGCCAGAGGGAAAATATAAGAACTTCAGCCCTCTGTTTAAAGCCTACAAAGCAGTCAGAAACACAGCTCTTGGGTCAGCCTGCTGCATGCCTGAGCATGCAGGATTTGCACCAGACCTCCCATCTGCCTGGAGATGCTTCACTGCTTTCCGCAGGAAGTATAATTCCCATCAGTATTTTCAGGACACTCGTTCTATGGGGAGATTAAGCACAACTGTGCTTTTGTAAAAGTCCCGCAGGATAGTTGTGTTATTGTTAATCTCAAGGCTAACGTGGCAAAGCTGCTGCTTTATAAATCTATCCCTTGCCCTGGTCTCTGCAGTGTCTGCAAGGTGATGTGCAGCATATGCAACTACTTATCTTTTTCTTCTGTTGGTTAAAATTGTCAATGATGACACCAATGAAGAGGTTCAGTGTGAAGAAAGATCCAAAGATGATGAAAATCACAAAGTACAGGTACATGTACAAATTACATTCCCATTCAGGCTGCTCCTCACACTGCAAAGGGAAAAGGGAAAACATGAAAATGACACAAGATCTGCACAGACCAAAATATTAATGCAGTTCAAAGAAACCTGTCCATCGGCAACAAAGATTATCAAAGAAGAAAAGCAGTGTAATTGCCACTAGCAGAGTCAGCACTCCACAGTCTCTGCTGAAGTTTACTACTGGTATCTGAATGCCACGGTCAATTCAGCTACATTTCATAATACTGTCACAGCGATCACACTGCTTCAAAAAGTGCAACTTCAGAATAAATCCTATTAAATGTTCTCAGCCTGAACCCAGAAGGGGAAAAGAATCAGTCTTCTGCTTATCCCTAATTTTATACAAAGTAATAGTACTTTGAAAAAAACAAAAGTATGATCGCAGTATGATTAAATGTTACTGAAAAATCTCTGCACTGAGAATAAAGGTATTTAGAAGTACAATCCTTCTTTTATGATGAGTAGAAATGAACCATCAGATGGCTGCTGTAGAATGGTAAGTGCCTTCTTAATAGAGACCTCAGATATGCAAAGCATTTGATAGCAATATCCGCATCAGAAAGAACTTTCTAAGGAGGAAATGGTATCCAAAAAACCTATGGCACAAACCTGGAGTCACAAATCTCTGGAGTCCTGGGCTTTCAACAGCTTATCTAGCTCAGAGAAAGGAACAAATCAGCCTCTTTCAAAAAAGCCTGGTTGCACCAGGGGTGGCTCTGCCTTCCAGATTCTCATCTGCTGCTTGTGTGGGCACATGCTTTTTTGGGGGGGTGCAAGAGCTGCAATGCCAGGGTTTGACTCTTACTGCTATCATTTTTTGCTCCCATAGTGTCAATATCTTTGAAAACTTGCACTAGGTACTGTCTTCAACCAGCAGCAAAGCTACCAGAGATCTTGCTGAAGGACCGAGTGATGTGTTCTGATAACCTCAAACCACATGTAATGCATTTACAGCAAAAATACTCAGGTTTGCCCTACCAGCTCCAGATATCTGACCAAGATGCTTGTACTAGAAGCTCACTTTTCCCTAAGTGCCGTATTTCTCATGTGTAACCCTTGTGCTTCATTCAGCAGCAAGGAGGATGTACATATACATGTGGAAGAAGAATAAATCAACACCACGACTATGCTGTAATAGAATCATAGAACATAGAATCATAGAATCACAGAGAGGTTTGGGTTGCAAGGGACCTTAAAGGTCTTCTAGTTCCACCCCCCTGACATGGGCAGGGACACCTCCCACCAGACCAGGTACTTCTCTGTCTTGTTGATGGCACGAGGATTTTCCACCATTTGTCCTTCCATTCAGGGCTCAACTCCCTGTTACTCAATTCATCCTGTCAAAATCCCATTCACACCCAGTAGCTACCTCAAAAATTAACAGCAAGAGTAATCTTGTGCCTTTAAAATTATTAAAAAAGAAAAAGGAGACATCTCCTTCTATTCAAGAAAACCAAACAAAAACCAAACAAAAAATAAACAAAATACAACAAAACATGCGCACACACACACACACAAAAACTTTTAAATAAGTTCCAGTAATCAAAAATTAGATCCATGAAAAATATGGTTATCAGTGGTAAGAGCAGGGGAAACACAGAAGACAATTTAGGTTTTTGGTAGACTCATTCTCACTCTGGAGGTGTCTTCTGTGCTGGGAGTTTTGCAGTACAAATAGATAAATTGGTTGGATAGAACTGAGGGCTGCACTTGATTTAATCTCAGGGTCATGAGAATTCAGCACCAGCTGCACAAAAAATGAAGGTCTGCAATGGTCTCAAGCAAAGGAAGACAGGGACTGGCAACCTGCATATTTTTGTTGTTGCTAAACATCGTGAATGCTGGAAAAGTCAATGGAAAAGGAAATAATTCCTTTCCTTGCAGTGACCTACCTCTCGTGAATCCACAGCTGCATACATAATATCCATCCAGCCTTTAAATGTGGCCTGAAAAGAAACCACAAAATACATAATTAAGCATATTAAATAAGCCTATCTTGAAATGATATCATCACTGTGATGACTTTCCAAACACAGTGTAGAGCATGTTCTTCACAACTAATCAATTGTTTCTCCTTTAAAGCAACATCTACCCATGGGCTTATGTTCATTTAGTCATTTAAAATCATTCCATAATGGTTTTCTCCTGGAGACTTTCATGTTGTTCTCTGATTTTCCGCAATTGCAGGGATACAACAGAAGCTTTTAATAGAAATTGAAAACATGGCAATTAAATCATGTGAAGTTTGAGTAGGAACTTCTTTTGACCAGGAGAGATGGAGCCCATCTGTAATGCTCGTTCAGACTGACAGCACTGGGTAGTTTTAGGGTTGCACAGAAGCTTGTATGCCGACCTCCTCTAAAACAGGATAAATCAAGGCAATGTCAAAGCTGGGGAGCTGCACAGATCGCAGCTGACTTGAAAGGAGCAAAGACAAACAGCACCTGCTGTGAGACTGGCCAAGGAAACTCAGCCTGCTTTACTATTCAGTTTTGCCTCTTTTTTTTTTTTTTCCTTTAAATCAGGGTTTCTAATTATTTTTTTAAGTGTTTAAAAAAGGAGAGACTCCACAGAATCGGTATCTATTACTGGAGCCTGCAAAGAAGAAAACGAAGAAAGGACAGTGCTGTCAGCTCCCAGAAGAAACACAAAGAAGTGATTTTTGCTATTCCGTAGCAAAAGCCTGACTCTGCTCTCAATATATGCCTCTCATTAGACATGGTCTGGTACCAAACATACATGGCATTAGGTCCTGCTCTGGCCTAAGCCACATTACCTTCATAATAGTCTGCTGGGGATGTTTCTCATTTGACTTCTGACCCCTTAGTCTTACCCTGGATTTAAAATCGGTGAGTAGATAATGAGGCATTTTTAGATGCATTGATTTAATCGGATTTGCACTAGCATGCATGAAAGACCCATGCCCAGTATTTTTTTTTTTAATCCTACTGACAACTAGGTTGAATTTTCTCTGTGGTCTGTAGGCATACAAGTCCAGATAATGCTAATGGGAATTTGACCAGGGGTTCCCAGGAGAAAACCAGGCATTTGTGTTGAGCTGGGTACATCCAGTGGTTTTAGAAATGCTCCATTATATACTTTCTGTTATTAAATTAGCCCTGAAGGTAATGCTGCCATTCGGTTTTCCTCTGACACTACTGAGCCAAGGAAATGTTGTACCAGAGGTCAACCATATTTATTTCTCAGAATGTAATAAAAATAGTGTTTGAAAGGGTATATTTTTTAATCTACTGAGTAACAGAGATTAACCCCCCATATCAGAACCTTTTGGAAAATCTACGCCATGGTACAGTGTATTAGAAAACACTTCAAATATAAAGTGTGTACAAGAATGATCAGCAGTTTTATATCGAAACAAACTAATTATTTAAACCTGTCACACCAAACCTCCTTAGCCTCTTCTAATATTTTATTTTTTTTGCTGTTCTCTTTCTAATCTGCTGAAGATTTACTGGTGTCATCACAGCCACTTGCAGCTCCAGCTCAAACTGCTGTTCAGGAAAGTTGGACAGGATGAAACAAGAAACCCTTCTGCCTGTGTCACACACTGATATGATCTTAGCCTGTACTTTTCTCCCACTTGGGAGGAAATCTTTCCTCTGGAGTAGCTATTTTACCTCTCAATGTGTACCACAGAGGCAAGAGACTCTACTGCAAGACAGTGGTTTGTAGTGATAACAGATGATGAAGTGTTCTTAAATAAATAAATTCCAAGAGAATGAAGAACTGTGATTTTCTGCTTTTCCCAGTTGTCCAGAAGGAGGGGAATTAAAAATCCACCAGGCTTCTGGAAAGCTTCCCTAGACACTTCATCTGCAGAGAGTAAGAGATACTGAGAATGAAAGAAATATAACACTGGGGAAAGAAATTATTTATCTGGAATTAGTAACCACTTACACTCTGGATAAGGAAGTGACAAAATCTTCATGGGAGTGTTTGTGATATTATCCTGCCTGGAAGCTATCCAGAGAAACACCATTTTCTACTGAAACTGTCATGTGATGAGATTATCTACTGATAAATCCTGGGATGGGATTACGTGCTGTTATTTGACTGGTGGTTAGAGCTGCAGTGCAGCAAAATTAGTGGGGGAGGATCGGTGGGCCGGCACTAGATGCCCTCAAGCCATTTATTGTATAACCAAATGGTACCTTAAAATAAAACAAGCCCTTACATCTGCCCGAGGGAACCTGTTTTTCTAGAACAAGGATTGCAATACTGACATAAAAATGACTGCTGTTGAAGACAGTAGTATTGGTCCCCACATTTCTGAAATGCTTTTTCAAGATTTGCTACTGTTGACAGAAATTTCTGAAAGCTAAGACAGAGTTGCCAACAGTACAGCCAAATTACTCATATTTAAGACGGCTGTCCTAACACCACTATCTGCTGACTTTTCCGCTGATTTTTCCAGTTTGTTCAATTTCATTGTATTAGCAATTTTATACCAAATATTCATTTAATGATTATTTTGCTGGGGAGGGCACCACCGAGCACTGGACACACCAGAGCACCCCAGGTGTCTGCATGGCCACTGGGCTACGTAGGCTCCAAGGGCATTGCCTCCTGAACCACTGCTTGCTCCTGATCTTTGCACATACAGAGAAATAAGCTCTGGGTACCAAAATATGGTTTGTTCAGTATTTGTTTGTATTGATTTTCTGAACATTTTCATCCATGGTGAAAGGAAAATGCAGTATAGTTGTTTAGTGGAGTGCAAGAGATCATGTCACTCAGTAACTTTAGACACACGCCACTGTCTCATGACCATTTTGTAGCTGATTTATGAGCTCAGTCGTGACTTCGCATCTGGCCTGAGGGGGCTGATTTAACTCTACAGCTCCTGGTTGCTGCTTTTAATTTTAATTCCTAGCAGGAGGGCTCCCATTGTTTTCCATTCCCTGTCTGGTAGACCCAGAGTGACAAGAGTTGTAGTGAGACCGAATTGCTGTAAGTCTCTTCCCCCGCTAAGGAGCTCTTTTCCAAGCAAACCAGATGACTGGGTGAGAAATGACTTGATTTCTCTTGGTATTCGTCACATAGATTGCTGAAATTACAAGCAAAAAAAAATATGTGAGAGGTGTTCATAATATGAAGGCAAGGATCCTGCAATGGAAAACGAGAATTCCTACTGGAAATTTAAGATATGTCTGTTGAGATCTGCAAAGCAATTCTGGGAATATAGAACAAGCATTACTGAAGCACTGGGTTGTAGTAATAATTTTTCCTAATAGATTAGGATGTTAAGGGATTAAATCCCCAGCAGAGTGAATCATCCTTCTTGTATATTAGAAAGTCATGATAATAAAGATCTTTCCTCCTCTCCATGAATAATGTATTCCCCTTGCTTGTAGAATGAGCGAGTCTGCACCCTATTTTAGTAACCTGTTGTGGACAGTCTTCTTGTGAGCCTGAGAAGCTTAAATCTGGAATCACCCACTTCACAGGAATGTTTTCACAAACTCATTAATTCAAAGAGGTAGTAGCTAAGGCATCTTCAGAACAACAATCACAACGATGTAGAAAAAAAGCAAAGGCTATTTGGGAAAAGTTTCACAAGGTTTTCAGCTACGTTGTCAGAAAGTCTGCATCTAGATAGCTGTAAGCTTTAAAGGTGCTGTAGTAGCAACTTTTCATTTCTTTCAGAGACGCTAGTAGAAGTGAAGACAGAACATTAGGCAGACGGATTTTGCTTTACACATTTCCATTTGGATTTTCAGATATATATCCCAGCATCTAAAGGTAATTCAGAGTCATTTAAAGAAGCTGAAAATGTCAACACTCAAAAGACAAGTCCCACTTAAAAGCTCATATTTTGCATCCCTGAGGGTTGTAACCAAAATGCTTATCTCATCATTGCGACAATGCTGTCTCGGCATGCACAAAGATGCAGCAATGTGTCTGTCCTCTTAGGCGAGCTGAGCTGTTAACTGATCCCCTGCAATTCCTAAAGCAGCTTGCTCATGAAATGCGAGCCCATATGGAGCATATTTGCAAGAAGTACCTGTAACCGACACTCCTCGGCTGGAGTTCTGGCAAAAGAGATCCAGATGTTGGGCTCCTTTCTGTGGGTGTCATCTTTACATTTATTGCCTAGCCTGTTGTTAGCATGCAGACAGAAGAGCTCCAGGTGGCAGGATGAAAGTTGAAATCAATCCCCTAATGGCATCTGGCTCCTGCTCTTCCTCCTGAGGAAGGAGCCGGCACCTGCCCTAGAACGGAGCAAGGTTTTAGGACTCCTTCATTTCCTGCCATAATCAGTTTGTTTGGCCTGCACAGACTCCATCTCTATGGCAATTCTTTTGCACTTCTGCAACTGGAAACTCTACTTCCCTGCTACTCAATACAGGATCATAGGTTTGAAAGAAACCTGCAGGGTCATCAAGTCCACTTTCTGCTGGAAAACTGGAATACCTGTTCCTTCAGTAATGTGCCGAGATCCAACTTGTGACCAGTTATGTTTTTGCTGCCATCACTGATCCCAAAATAAGGCAGTCCCACATGCTGAATGCAACCAGTATCACCAGTGCCAAGTGCCCAGCAACTGGTACTGCAGAACAGCAAAGAAACCACTTCAGGTTACTCCTTTGGAAGTGACAATTTAGGGAAAGTTGCAGAATTTCAGAAAGCTGGAATTTGGGTCTTGTAAAGAAATGGTGAAGGAATAACTCTACCCTTTCCATCAGCAGGACCCACAAACTCAGGCCTGTCTCCTTCCCTTTTAGATGATAAAGAGATCTCAGAAATGAAAACAACATAGGAATTCATGGCCATCTGGCAGAAGGCTGCTCAGGTCTGGGTTCATTATATTTACTTAACTCAGAGGCAGGTCTCCATAACTTGACTAGAAGAGAAATTCTGATGCTTCCCTAATTCCTGTGTTCTTTAGAAAAGCTTTGCTTGGTATACCCTCTGATGCATTTTTTTGACCAAACAAATGAGGCATCTGGCATGCAGTCATGGAGGAGATACAAAGCTTCAGGTGAGGCGCAATACTTTAAACCTGGAAATTTTTGCTCAGCTAGACTGGATGTTTAAGTAAAAGACAAAGAAAACACTATATAGAATGGAAAATCTAATTAAAGCTGTTCAAAGTGAGTTAATCTACCCTTCATGGGTGAGCTGAATATCATAATTACATGCAAAAGATGAAAGCTCCTACTCTCAGTTCAGCTTTTTGACATGAAAAGAACCAAAAGGGGTTTTGCACATTCTAACCCTTCTGCTTTCCAGAGGCTATGAAAGCAAAGACTCCATGGACAGTATTCAAAAAAACCTCAAACTCCAATGTATATATACCAAGACCAGAGTATAGAAGGCTAAAGGAGAGCGACTTCACAAAGAAGCTCATGTGCCTGTGAAAGATTAAAACACATCTGGTGGAAAGCAAATTTGTATCGGGGAAGCAGTAGGTGTGGAAGAGAGGATGGGGGACCTATGAGAGGCCCACGTCCGCTTGGAAGGACAGGTGGGGGCAAGAGGCATTGCAAAGGGTACTGGATGCCTATGTACGACAACTGAACCAAGCACCCAGCATGCAAGATTTTATCTAAATGATGATGCCATCACAGGGACTTCAAGACAGCAACCTCCCTGTCCAAGGATGTACCGAAGGATTTGTTTCACTCTGCTTACATAAAATCCAGCACAACCAACATTCCTAGCACGTGTCCATCCCTTGCCATCACTAGGCTTCAGAGCAAATTAGGAACAACAGAAAGAAGTATCATTGCTATCATTTTATATGAGGGCCCCATGGAACTGAAACACAAAGCAATTTGCCTTAAACCACTCTGCAGGCCAATGGCGGAGTCTGGACAGAGGATGGAGTCTTCTGTGGCTGTACCCATTAGTCTGTGCTGTCTTCCAACACCTTCAATCTCTGTGTATACAACCCGTTTATCCATGTTTTACATTTCCTACTGAAAAAGGTCATAAAAGTGTCTCACTTCTGTCTTTATAGATCAAACACCGCAAAGGACTGTAAATCAAGATTCCGCCACAACTCCAGCTTTATGCAATAACTTAGCTGAGCAGTTGAAGGTACTGTAACTTCATTTTTTTTTTCCTGCAGGGAACAATGATGTCCCAGTTGATTCAGGCAGGCCAGTGCACTCTGCACAAAAAGTCCTCCCCCTGCACCAGGACTTTTTGTTTCTGGATCCGAACTTCGCTTTGGATTACAACATTGAAAAAATAGTCTTTAATTCACCTCAATAGCTCAATCACCTCTGAGAAGACTACATTAGTGATGCATCAGAAGCTCAGAATAAAACCAGAAGCTGCCATAAATATCTCTAGGCCAAATGAATATGCCGTATATGAGTCATTTTCACTTGAGGAAAGGCATTCCCCTAATAAGTATGGCTCAAAACAAAACAAAACAAATCAGAAAACTACAGAGGTTAACTCAATCCTATGATTCTGATCCATTTCAATGGGAATAAGCAACACTTGCCCATTAGAGTTTACTTTCAGGTGGTCGCACTTACCACTTGTAGCAGAGCCAGGTACCCGGCACCAACATTATCAAAGTTAACTTTAACTTTCGTCCAGTAAAATGTGCCAGAAACATTATAGAGTATGCAGTCACTCATGTTGTTAATTTTTTAGAGTCTAAAGGCATATCTCCTTCTGTCTTATTAATGCACTTCCCAAACTTCCCAGCAAACAGGTTCACTCCCATGATGCTAAAGATGAGCCAGAAGATGAGGCAGACAAGCAGAACGTTCATGATGGAAGGGATGGCTCCCACGAGGGCATTGACCACCACCTTAGGTGAAAAGGGAGAGAGAAAGAAAAAAAAACCAGAATTATTAATGTTTTTTTCCAGAGGGAAGATTATTTTTTTTTCCAGAGGAATCTTTTAATTCAGGAGTGATCTGTAAAGTCATCATGACCTCCCAGCTCCTACTGGATAATACACTTCAGTCAGACAATCTCGAATAATCATGCAATTAATTGGAAATTACTGGGGCGCATCGCTATCTCAAAATAGGCCGGAAAAGGTTTCTGGAATCTTTTACTGAACTCAAGCTTCCATAACGCTTAGGATGTGAACTCTACCTGTGATTAATTTGGTTTGTTTAAATACTAACTTATTGAGATATACCGTACTAAACCAAGTTCCTCTCCACGGTCAGTGCGCATGATTAAATCAGTGAAACCATTATAATTTAACAGAAACAAACAAACAGATAACAAAAACAATAACAAAACACCCTTTAAGTTTTCCCATGACATGCTGTGAAGTTCCACCACACCAACCCAGGCAGGGCTGTAAACCCCTGTGTAAAACCATATATCAAAATGAAGTTCAGAAGGAGTTTTTAAGGTGTGGGCATGACAGCACGGCTAATGGACACCATTCTGAAGCCGTATGAAAGGCATAAAGGTCAGAACATCTACCGATGCTCTATAGCTGCCAGTTTTGAACACAGCTTTACAATACTAGGGGATCAACCAGTCAGCATGCACTTTATTTAATGCTTTAAGTATTAAGAAGTTATGCGTGCCAGACATCATGCTAAAGATGATTTCTGAGAGAAGAGCCCTATCTCAAAATGTAGTTCTTCCCCTTCCTCTGACCATAGTTTATAAGGTTTCTCCATACTCATAGCTTTTGGAGATCCTGCCATTGCATGGTCCAGGCAAAGCTGCCTGATAGCACTGCTGAAGACACCAGCCCCTCTGCATAGATTTGTCTCCATCTCTGTCTCATGCTTTAGAGATTAAAATCTGGTAGGCAGACACTGAGCACTTCCCCTTCTATGTTTCTGAAACCGAGACAAGGTGATATTGATCCATAAAAATTAAATTTTATTCAGTTGTGAATCTGATTATGGGAAATGTCAGCTCTTGTTTTCTCTTGTGTTACTGTCCAATTTTCTGACAAGCTAATAATGTAAAATTTGTTTCCCCGTCATTTTTTTCAGCGTTGAGGAAGAAGAAAAACCGGAAGAGTAAAATGTGCATGTATAGCAGCAGCTTCATCTACAATATACAATACAAAATTATGTAAATCTTTCAAAACCCAGATTTCTATTTTGTGCATTTATGAATGAAGATAATTTTCACACAAGAAAAGCTGCTTGACCTTTTTTGTTGTTGTTGTTGTACAAGCTCATTCCTAATGACTTTTCATTTTTCCCCCTAATTTTTTCTTTCAGTTTTGTATTTTTTTCAATTCCTAACCTAATTGTTTTAAGACTGAGTTTACTGTGATAATAAAAATATGAAATAATTCCCAAATCAAGGGCTTTTTTGAAGACACTCTCAGCCCTTGTCAAAATAGCTTTAATTTGCTTCTATGTGTGGAAATGTTTTTGTTTGACTTTAATCTGTGCCAGCACAAAGCCACTGCACTTATGTCACATCTGCACCCACCTCCCATCGGTAACCCTGCCACAGGACACAGACATCCAGGTTTCAGCAGGGTGAGCCATGGCCGTGCCTGCATCCTGCTTTGTTCCGTCTGCCAAATTATGCTCAATAGCTCGTAGATAATGAAACATGACATGAAACTGGAGCAAATCCTGCAACACCTCTCCAAATGAATTATTAACAGAGGATTTGATTCTTCTCTCCCTGCTGCTGCTTACACCAGCCTGATGCCATCTGGCCTCCTGGAAGCGCTCCTGAATTGCACTGGGACAAGCAAGAGGTCTTAAAGATCTAGATATGTGAGGGCAAGTTTTATCATAAATTCACATTAAAAGTTTAGCTACTAAACTTGCCACAGGAAGGGCTGAATTTCTGCTGCATCTTGAAACAGTGTCATATATAAGTACTTTTAAGAAAAGGTTTCAAACCTCTTGGTTTCCATCAGTGCTTTTATAGGTGGAACCACCTTCCCAGGACTTCTTGAGGGATAGCCTAGAAACCGAGCCACCCCATGCCCTAATTTTCAGTGGTCCAAATCTCTATCTTGTGTACTGAAGGACTGTAATAGTCACCTCGTTTGTCAGACCTGCCCAAAGGTCTGTGTCCTGCTGACCAGCAGTCCCAATCCCTAAGTCCCTCTTAGCCGCTGTTTTCCAAGAAATGTCCCCGGAGTGACCTACTTTCCTGCCCCCGCGTGTATGATGTGTGGTTTTATTAAAATGCATGTTGCACAACTGATCTGGTTTTCGCTGTGATCCAGATCAGTCATAATTCCCTATCTGTAATATCACTTACTACCCCACTCACTTTGTGTCCTGTCAGCAAAGATTTTACATTTTCTTCCAGATGCTAAAGTCCAGATTAAGGACAGTTCTTACTGTGAAGAATCCCTCACCCTGGGACACTCATCACTGAATTTACAATGTCATCACTATTTACAGTTAAAATTTTGAGATCCACCATCCATTTTAAGTTAATTTAAAGTATGTTTACTTGGCTTGGTACAAAGCTCATGCTTTTTATCACAACATCCCGTGGTACCAGATCCCTCTCTGAAATCTAAGGATATTATATCAGCACAGTTACCATCATCAGCATGATTTGTAATCAAATCAAAGGACCAGATCAGTTTCACAAGAACTATTCCCATGAAATCATGCTAACTAGCATTAATTATGCTATTTCTTTCCTGCATGTATCTTGTAGCAGCCTCACCATGACTTTGCCTAGGATCAGTTTCACATTAAACAGTCTATCATCCACCCATTTATCCTTTTGAAATACTGCAATAACCTTCCTTGCTGGGAAGAGCCTTGCGGAGAAGTGGAACCTCTCGAAATAATTCCCTGATGGGCAAGAGATGGGGAGACATGGAGACTGCATGACCTGGGGCAGGCAGACCTAAGCTAATTTACTGTGGGCATGGTTTGGAAAAAAGTGGTGGCTGATGGGTGGTGGCGGCAAATGCACAACATGACTGGTCCTAAGGTATCTTTATATACCGAGTGTATTCACTACAGTGTTGTTTCAGGGGGACAGAGGGGCAGGATGGCCTTCTGCCTTATTCTGCAGACCTCTCTCATGGGATGAGGGGTGCCAACACACACTTACTTCCAACACACAGGTCACTGGCCATCCATCAAAGTGCTACTCTGTGCCTTAGCCTCAGGACCAGTTGTTTCCAAAATTTAGGTACATGAACTAAGTCTTTTACTGCAGTGACAACTTTCTTGCTCCTGCTCTTGCCATGCAGAAGTCCTTGAGTTATTCAAGAAACAGACTTTATACTAGAGCAAACTATTATTATTTCCTTACTGTCGGTGTTTGCTTCTCAACATTATCATGATTTAATCCATCACTGCGCTGGCAATTTTCCTGTGCATTCTGGAGCATATGAACTCCTAATAATAAAAGGTCTAACTGTCCCTAGTTGTGTTAGTGTGGTTAGACACACCAAAAATAAAGTGATTTCATTTTCCAATAGCACGTATTCTCAATTACACTTTATCATAGTTTACAAGCTAATTCACTACCTCTGGTAGCTCAGAAAGACTGAATACATTTCAGCTGCAGCAATGGTACAGGAAGGAAAAGTGATGTTGAGTCAGGCACGGGAGGGAGTGACAACTATGGATGTGTTTGTAAGGAAACTTGCTGGGCTGATGCAGCACCACGTGTCTACGCCATGTCAGATCTCCACCAAGCCAACCTCTTGCTGTTCTCAGAGAGCCTCTCAGAGATGTGCGCATTTTCACATTAGTTCTTTCCTACTTCAGTTTCTCACTCTTCCAGTGCTTTGCTCTAGTCTGCCCACTGCTTTTAAGTTTGAATCCAATTTAATTAAGCTGACACAAAGTCACGAGGGAGCATTCTTATGTCAGCTTAGAGTATCTTAAAGGGGTTTCACTTGAGCTTGCAAATCCACCAGTAGAAGCTAAGCCTTCATAAGCCAAATATAAATTGATTTGAGAGAGTCTATGCCCAAATCACTCTGGTAGTTAAACTACTACAGCTTTTGCAGAAATCAACTTTTGTTCAACCATGTATGTTTCATAAAGAGGAGTGAGGTCATCAGATGGCCTAAGACTGAGACCCTTATTACCTCAGTAGTACAACATCACTTTGTACCAGCTGAGGATCTGCAGTTTGCTTTTGTTCTGTTTTATGAAAAACCTTTACAATATTGCCTGTGTTTGTTGTAAGGGGTGTGGTGAACAAACAATGCAGGTCTGAGTGCCCAGATGAATAGATCCTTTTGAATCTTTTTGTTTTAATACTAACATAGATGAGAATGGTCTGCAGTTACATTTTTCCAATCTTCATCCACACAAATTATGTGATTTAGAGAATCACAAGTTCTGTGGAACAAAACCGTAGATCCTTAAGATTGGCGATCGACAGAACAGGCAAACTATGGATAACAGGTTCTCACACATTGCCCTATTACCAGGTTTCCTGGATTGTCTCACAGGTTAGGCTCTCCTAGCCTTCTGTCTGTCTTACTGCAATGGTATTGCAATGAGAACATTGAATTGCAAGGAATTCCACGCATGAACTACATGAACTACATTTAGTTACTGATGATTCAGACCAAAATTTTTGCCTATGCAAAATTTTGCCCTGAATTTTGCCTATGCAAAATTTTACCCTAAATATACCTCATTATAAAAACTGAGGCTTCTTTGACCTAGTAGGGAGATGTGGGCTCTCCAGAGAGAATGCGTGTTGTCTTACGTGGAATTTTGTCACAGATTGGCTTTATCTTGCTATGCAATCTTCAAGTAGCAATTAGCAGTAACCTCAGCTCGTACAGAAGATAGTTCTCATCTTTTGCAGGTTATGCATGGTGCAAAGAATTAAATAAACAAAGCACCCATCTAGACTGTGATTGATTAGTGCAGCAGGCTTACAAACAGAGAGGTATGCTATGCTGATACACCCATGCCGGCAAAGGAGTGAGAAAGGGAGAGAGATGGATCCCCAAGGCAGAAAAACAAACACAAGATACACGGTTTTAATGTTAGTCCTGATATCACACATTAAAACTCTTATCTGTTCAAAGGAAAAACTTTGTGTATTTATTCATTTGCTTTCCATATCTCTGGCATTTCTAATTTTCCCTCTAATTATCAGTGAAAAAGTCCTTAAGAACTTTCCCAGTCAGTCTTATTTTAATACACGTCAAAAGCAGGGAGCAAACTTGTAGCTTGGTTATTCCCCTGGTATGCCTTATAATTGAGAGGTAATTGTTAGCCAGATGCTTCCTCTGCCAAAAAGCTGTTTTTTGAAGTGAAATATGACAAGTTAGGCAGCAGGATTAGTTTATCATTAAATCCACCAGAGGATAAAATTGTAACGATACAATTGTAATCAAGACAAAGGAGGGATTTCTGATTTTGTTGTTTTGATGCAGCATTATCAGTCATTTCCTTTGGCAGACAAAATGAAGACAAAACCAAGTGCAACAGGGCCCCGTTCCATGCTTGTTGTCATGCATTTCAGCTTTGATCGGTGCTTTATGTACTCTTACCCTCATCCCTTCAAATCGTGACAATGCTCTTAGTGGTCTCAGAGCTCGGAGGGTCCTGAGGGATTTGATGGGGCCCATCTCAGAGTATCCAAGCGTGTTGGCTATGAGGCTTATTAAGGAAACCTGAATGGAGACACAAAGCAAGAATCCAATCTATTAGTACGCTTCTGCCATTTTCCTTCTCTCCTGCATTTCCTTCCTGAAAAGAAACAGATGGTTAGTGAACAGTGGGGAAAAAAAAAAAAACTTAAGTGGAAGCCATTAAATTAGACCAATATGCAAAAAAAAGGACGTTTTTACATCCATGCATATGCAGAACTCTTACCAACTCACCAAACCTTTGCTTCCAGTTTAACACAAACTTTATAGAAAGACATTTTCAAAGATGTCAGTTTTCTTTTAACTAAGCACACAGAAATCCTCTTAACATCAGCTTGCACGAAGTGGATGAGAAAAGAGATCACCGTTACAAAACCAGCACTCTGTGACACCCATGCTGTAGTTTCCTGTATGTTTCCCAAGTGTGTGTGCATCTCCCACTATTAAAGATATGATGAGTCACGTAAGTGCTATAATTTAGGGCTTTCCAGATGAAAGCACCTGTAAGATCTAACCATTTCCAGCAGTGATAAAAGATTTTAGCTTTACCATTCAATTATCCATCTTACACTTACTGATTAGAAAACAAGCCTGCTAGATTGCTGATAGATTTGATTTAATACCACAGGCTCTAAAAGAATTCTGTTCATGACTTTGATTCTGCACTTTTTCACTTTACTCTGGTTCCTGTGCAGCCTCTAAAGGAGAAGGAAACTCAACAGGTGCTCAGCATTAAGGTTCATTCCTCTCAAATACTATTCTTTGAAATAAACTTTGAAATATTTCCAAATCTGGAGGAAGCACGGAAGGGTTTCAATGCTTTTCATGTTCTCAGAATTTCTTTCATAGTGTCCATCTGGTCAGATGTGGGTGGTATCAGGCACAGGACTGGAGCCTGGATGAACCAAATGGTAGTTGAGATTATGGGTCAGATGAGCAGACACAGGGAGGAGCTGGGGTTTGTGTGTTCAAATCAGTGTTCACTGCCTGAATCCTTACCGAGTGAGAAACAAACAGCTTTCCAACACCATTGGTGTTTTGCCAAATTTTATGTATTAGGAAAGGAACCAAAACGAATCCCCACATGTTACAGTAAGTTCTTTTCCTAGAAGAAAGAGACCTATGCACACTGCTCATCACAGTTCCCTTACTCCCATCTTATTTCAGCTATTTGCTCAGCCCTGTCATGGTATCTGAGTATCTCATATTCAGTAATGTGAGTGTGCAAGGCTTACCTGGAAGAAAGGTGTTTTATCGCCATTTTAAAGATAGAAGCTAAGTCTAAGTCTGGGATACTTCTACCCTCTATGAAAAATAGGTGCTTAATGTAACAAAAAACTTGAGGCTCCCTCTTGAATATGGCCAGTTCTGATGGGAAATCATCCTATCTGTTTTAGGATGGGATTAATTTTTCTCTGAATCCCATGATGCTTGTGATAAGGCCAAAAGGTTTGTGATGTGTCCCATATGGAGCAGGCTTTCTCCTTAACACATATTCATTTCTGTACAAGTGCTGTCTGCATAGCTAAGCATTTCTGTAAAATTGCTCAATTTGTTATTTACCTATTGATGGCTTTATTGTGGCATGCGTGTGACAGCAAGCTTAAGGGCAGAAGGTCTCAGAGACATCATGCCAGGGCTGGGTGCAACAGGCTGGATATCTGTTGGGACAAGACAGCCCAGTGCTGCAGAGGACGAAGCGGCGCAGAGGCTGACTGTCACACTTCAGCATGTCACCCTTTAACAAGGTGCGACACAAACTCACCTGCTGTGTACAGACCCAGCAGCTGATGCAGAAGGAAGGTCTTAATAGAACATTTTGCATTTTAGGGGTGCATTTTAGTGCTGTAGCACCACAGAAGACAGGCAGGCTGGATTCAAGGTCTGATTTTGTAGGACCCTTATACACTGGGGAGGTAATGTCACCAGTAAAGTCACAAAGTATCCTTTGCTTCCATGTCCCAGGAAGCAGACCTGAACCCATGATATGATGATGCCTAAAAGTTATTTTACAGTAAGTTACATTATATTTTTCACATATTCATTAGTAATGCTTTAATTTCTCCTGAATCCTTCTCAGCCAACACTCACAGATAAATATGAAAATCTGAGTTTGACTTCACAAACCATTTTAAACACACCAACACTTCCAAACTGAGGCAGCACCCATACACTGTCTTCCCTATTTCTTACCAGCCTTGATTACAACCAATACTCCAAAGTTGCATTAATATACAGCCCAAAGCCTACTCCTTTTATTTACTCTCCCCATTGAGTTTAATGAGAACATTGCCTAAATAAGGAGAAAGGGCTGAAGGAGTTCTCTAATAGCAGTAAGCAAATGTTCAACATGCTTAAACTAGAGCTGTTCAACTAAGGCCTCTTAAAATTGTAATATCATTGGTAGGATTGAGATATCATGCTAAGGGGGCAACTCAGTGACACATGTCTGTCCTTGGTGGAGAGCTGAGTGCAGAAAATGGCTTTAACCCCACAAAACCCTGGAGCTCCTTATTCAGAAAGGCTAGAGGTATAAGAAAAAAATGTTATGATCAGTGACAGAGCCAAGATCTGTACATTCATACATTACAAGGCGAGCTCATTCACTTTAAAAAGAATGTACAGATTTAAAATAAAATGAATCACTACAGAGCACTCAAACCCCATCTTTTTTTGCTAGCTTTACCCAGTGATTGAAAGTAGATCTTTTCAAGGTTTTTGAACTGCCCTGGTGTGTGAATCTGCATGCCTCCTCCTTCCTCCCAAATTTATGTACTGCAACTCTCCTTTCTCTCAAGAGGAGTCCTGTTCAAATCCTGCAGGACCAGCCTTCAGGTCTGAGCAGGCTACCATTTTCTCTGGAGTGCCATAAATGTCACCCTGAAACACATCACAGGTGCTGTAACCCTCCTGACACAGATTTATACAGCATTAGATATCTGTTCAAAGGATTAGGCCATGAAGCTGTGTGATATTTGGCAAAGACTTACAAGGCTGGAGTCAGAACTGAGTTTCAGACAACTTGTTTAAATGCTCATCTGTTTGTTTTGAAGGTATCCCTGTCAAATATTATTTATAGGAGAATCACTAGCACAGAGGCTTGCCCATTTGGACTTGATTAAAAGTGACCCAGAAGGCTATTTTTAGGGAAAAAAAAACAAGCAGTTTTCAAAATTGGTGCTGACTGTCCCACATAATCATAGCAAAAGGTGCAGTCAGCGGTTTCTGTAACTTTTTTTTTCCTGCTACAGGGCTGTGCAGCCCAGAGCTACTCTAAGTTTCTGCATTTGTCCTCTGCTCAGTATTAGAATGCTTCAGGCACCCAGAAAACACCAGCAGGGTCAACGCTACCTCCAGATTCATAATATTGCATGTATTTCTAACGCTTCCAGTATCTGTTTGCAAATGGTTTTGTATTTTTTTCAGGAAAAAGTACCTCTGAAGACAGGTCAGCACGGTAACATTATGGAACACAGGGGAATCCTAAGGAATTGTATTGCCTAGAAGCGTTTCCCATAAAACGCACAACCTGCTGTTGGGCTTGAACCTTCATCTTGCGTGGCACATATGTTAACAGGTAAGCTACAGTGTCTCACCCTCCTATGTACCTCTTCTGACCTGAGATGTTTTATTATTGTTCTTATTTGCAGATGCTCTGCTTCTAGCATCTCCCTTGAGGGGTTTTCCCGATTGTGTTAGATTTTGCTAAGAAGCTTTCACCGTTTTCTCCCTAAACCTTCCTTCCCTTAACTTAGTCGAGTAATAACACCCTCCGCTTCAGCTCTAGGCTGTTCCATATCCCTTTACTTGCTGTTTATTTGGTTCCTCTGAAGTCCCCAAGATGATGCTTTCATTGGAATTTGCTACCCACCGTGAGCCCCTGTGCACAGCCTGGCCAGCAATGAGGGTCTGTAAGGCAGGGGAACAGCTCTCATAAATCACTGTATGGGATCCTGCCTCTACAGACATTAATGGCATGGGTCCCATAAGTTCCATGGGCTGGGACCTCAGTCCCATGGCAGCTCTTCTCTTTTGTTTTCCTCAGGTCATCTCAGCACAGCCCAACAAGAACTCAGCTTCAATGCTCTAAGCAAACTCCTAAAGATTATTCCACCCTCAAAGAGGGAAAGCCCTGAAAGAGGCAGTGCTTACCACCCAGCTCAATGGCACAGTTGAATTTCCCAGCAAATCCCAGGCTCCAGGCAAGGCACGGGTTGATGCTACCTACCCACCTTGGCTTCTTCTTGCCACTGTAGTAGGTGGTGTTTGAGCTCTCTCTTATCCTAACACGTAGGGAAATTTGTCAGCTCTCTTTCTCACTTTTTTCCCCCCATATATCATTTCAATTATATTATATATATATATATCTAAAAACCAATATATCTATATGCAATTTATTTAGATAGATTTCCTTTGCTGGGGAAAATGACAGACTTTGAAGGAGTTTGCATGGCAGCCTCCTGGAGCTGAGTAAAGGGAGAGATGAATGAACACCACATCTTTCATTTTTGCCATTTTCAGTGTTATGCTCAAGAAAATATGAGAGCTTTTAAATCTTGTGACTGCATTAAACACCAGAAACGACAGCCATGGGGATTAACAGGCCCATGCATGGTGTTTTGAAAGCAAATCTGCTGTCATCTCTTTGGTTTAGCAGCATGGGCCTTGAGTACCCATTGTATGGCATTCACAGGTGTTTCCAGAGCAAAATCAAGAAGAATCAATGAATTTAGACCACTAGAATACAAGCAATAATCTCTAGAGAGATCTCAAGAGACTAGCCTCACTGGTAACTCTTCAAAGTTATTGCTAACATGCATCTAATGAGAATAATGTCTGCATTTCTTAGTCAGTTTGACAATGCACTACTAGATTGTATTTGACCAAAAAAATGCCTTGTCCAGGAATCAGGGCATTTTTAAAGTAATGGTCACTCTTTTAGGTTTACCATTTTAATGAGATATTGTCATTCTTGAGACGAGAAACAAGACTCATCTGTTTGGAGCCAGGTGTGGCACATTTAGTGCTAGGCTCCCACTGTGCTCAGTGTTGTCCCCACAAACTGGCCAGGGTGTGTCTGTCCGAGAGAAACAAAGTGGTGGGGACAGCAGTGAGCTCTTCGGAAAATGCATCAGCTTCTTCCCAAGAGCTGGCTTTATGGTGTGCTTCTTTAGCTATCAAATGTTTCAAGCTCCTTGAAGAACTCTACAGGGAGCACAGTGATGCTCACATAATTCATGAGTTAACATATATGCAGCATTTCTTGGACTACTGAAGTTGCAAACACAGATGTAAAGTTATAGAATAGGTATATATGTCTTCACTATCTGACAGTGACTTCAGAATTGTAACTCATGCAAACCCCAGTAAAGCTGTCAAAAGAGAATTTTAAGGTTAAAAAAAAAATCACAGAGTAGGAAGTGCCATAATGCAGCCTCCCTTCAGCACACACAGGGGAAAGGGTCTTTAATCAAGGGGACAGACTCTTTTACCCACGGAGCTATTGCATTTATAACAGTCGTGAGGTTACTTCCCATACATGTAGACCTTAGTAGTACATTAGGAGCATGCACACCCTACCCAGGCAATCTTGCTGGTGCCAGAGAGCACAGTCTTTGGGAGGAGCACTTCACCTGAGCCTGACAGAGTTTCCTATAGCAAGGAGGTGGGTCTGAGCTGCAGTAGGAGCCAGCCCTTTCCTTTTGGTGCTTCTTCTCACCAGCCTAAAAGCACATCCTTACAGATAACCAGTGAGCATCCCCTGCACCAAGATGGAAGGGGACCTCAGCAGTGCAATGCTGCCCAGCCATAGACTGCATCTTTGTATTGAGTCACATCACCCCCAAGATGAATTAATAGAAGAAACCAAGGAACAAATTGTTCTGTCTGGGCAGCAGTAAAAATACTCTTTGGCTGGTAATTTAAAGCCTAAAACCTGTAACAACAAGAAGAACCCCTGATAACTACATGCCCTGTAAGCTGCTGTCTGGGAGAGGAGCACAGACCCCCATCCTGGTTAGGGCCACAGCACAAGCTTTATGCAGCCAGCGATTTCATCAAATTAACCTGCTTGCTCAAATGAGAGGGGAGGAAGCAGAAGGGAGAAAGAAAAATAAAATAAAATAAAAAAAAGGCTATCCAAAAGGGAACACAGCAGCTGAGCTGAAAGCTCTGGCCACTTATTTAAATAAGCAGTTTCAGCTAATGCAGGCCCCCAGTGCTTTCAAATAACTTTTTACATGCCCCAGGAACACCTGTCTCTAATTGTGCTTAAAAAAAAAAAAAAAAAGGCAAGATAGAAGAAAGAGAGCTTGGATTACTTCAGGTGCCTCTTTTTTTCCTCTTTTTCACCCAGGCTGGCTTCTCCTGCCTGTTGCTGCAAGAAATGCCCACAGAGCAGATCTTCAGATCCCCCCAGGCCAAGTGGCAGCTCAGTGTCTTTAAAGGCCAGGCCCATGGTTCCTAGCTGGCCCTTTTCATGTGAAAAGGAACAAAGCTAAGTCTGTACCCCAAATGCATACTGAGAGAGAAAACTACAGGGAAAAGGGAATTTGCAAAAACAGGTGAAATATCTGGAGCTTCTATTGCCTCTCTGAAATACCCTCGGGTGAAAACAGCTTGTAATGAGGTTGGTGTTCCCTCTACCACGTACCATTTCTGAGCAGAGGTTTATTATCCTTAATCTTTTCCCATATCTGTTTACCCTTTTGTTTGGGCATTGCATTTTCTGCCTCACAGCTGCTTAACTGCATGACTGCACCTGTAGATCCAGGAACTGCATGGTATTAACAAAGGGCAAAAAGGTAAAGGTCTTTAATTTAGGAGGCTAGAGAGACTAAGGTGCTCTGCACCAAATCCCCACCTCTGCTGCCTGCTTTCTTGAAACTTTCCTGCTTTTCTGAACCCTTGTGTTCAGGTGAGGACCATGAACTCCTGAGGGCAGCTCCGGAGCTGGTCCATGGCACAGAGATGAATGTGTCTGCAAATGAATTAACAGAGGGCTGCCCTCACCAGCAGCAGGCAGGTTACTGCTCTGGAGTGCTCTCACGTACGGTAATATGATGGGATACATGAGTGCTTAGGTTAATTATAAACAAAAAATTATCTCCTGGAAGGCCAGACACTACTTCTTATAACTCAGGTTAAAAGAGGCTTTCACATCATCCACTCAGGCTTTTTTTTTTTTTTTTTTCTACAAGGCATTTCCTCTTTTTTAAAAAATGCTTTCTCCCCATCTAAAGCTCAAAGTAAGGCTGTGAAAGTCTATTAATATTCCATCTTCTCAGCTTGTTTCCTACTCCTTGTGTCCACGCTTTCTGAGGCAATGTTTCCCTTGCAGAGGGCAGCCTCGTTGCAAACAGCATGTGCCGCTCCTGTTGGCATAAATGCTTTTAAATAAATCATTCCTGCATCCTAATTGCTTCCTGGTGGTTTCCAGAAGAACCTCTTTATGTCTCGCTGTTCTCTTAATCTGTCACCTCCTTTACACCTGCTCAGGCTTTTCTAACAGCTCCCGTGAATTCCCAAGGCATATGGCTGCGAATCAAGAATTAAACCTCAGCTAATTTCCAAGGGTGAGCCAAACAACCCGCTGCTGTGTTCTTGCATCCAGCGAGATAGCAAAGGGCTTGGCTGCCCTTTGGGATTTGCAGTTTTCCCACCCCAGCCACTTGGAATGGGGTTTCAGGCTTTCTCAGTCCACCTTGACGTTGCACCTTCGCCAGACTCCTGGGTCCCATTTACCAGCACTGGTAGGGCTGGAAGAAGAATTGCTGTGACTTTTGGGTACCGCAGGATGCCCCTCGATCGATCACACCTTGTCCTGGAATCAAAACCTTCCTCCCTTTTACTGCAGCGGTGGCTACGTGGGTGCAGCTGCTTGGGAAAGGCTGGTGTTTCTACCGGGATTTGCAACAAAAGAATTTCTTCATTGTCAACTCCATTCTGCTTCTCATCCAGGTGCCGTGCAGAGACAGCCTTGATTTAGGGCAGCTGAGCAGGAATGATATTCTCCCCTTCAAATCAAAAGATCTGTGAAAACACCGCACAATGCACCCCTGGGTACCCTCTTGATGCTGACTGCTGTTGCCAGGTTGTGGACGGGGATGCGCTTGATTATTGTTTGTTGTTTGAAGACGGCATTGTAATGCCAGGGATGTGCACGGTGATTGCTGAGAGAACATTTCCCTGGGGTTCAGCCCCAATGGATGTGCTCCATTGCCATTGCAGCCGGTGGGAGCTGAGGCGATGAGCTGAAGGGATGCTTATTTCTGGGCAGGATTAGGCTCAACCTTACTCAAATATGACACAATGCATAAGGAAGAGAAAAAATCTGGGTGGGTTGTTTTCACAAGATGCAATTCTGTATTTCCTTGTTTCCCTAAAGCGTTTATTTAATCAGATGGTCCAAATCAATAGGGAAAATACCAAAATTGATGTGGCAAATACGACTTGAAAAACACCTCTGCATAGCTGAATTCTTGAACCTGACTTGGTCCTGATATTGTATTGAATAGGCTGGGATGGAGAGTGACCCTGACAAATTATAGGACCTCCAATTTCTGCCAAGAATAACACATTGCAATGGTGCCATGGCACACATCAGAATCCTCACCTTCGTTCTCCTTAGTGCAAAGCACCCCAAAGCCAGTTGCACAGCCATGCCACGGTAGGAGACCAACCCAAAATCTCTACACCACTGGTGCACAACTTCCAAGTTTCCTCCGAATCTGTTTGATCCCCCTCTGACTGCCACCAGCCTCTTTGGCAGCCCCTTCACCTCTAGCCTGGATGGAGCCTCAAGGGTGGTGATGGTCAGCAGCTGTTGGGGTTCTAAAGGTGCTGGTCACCGGGAGGAGAACCATAGGACAAAGCTCCTCCAACCCTGTTGGACTGCTACATAAGGTCCAGGTTTCCCTCCCAGCACTGATCCTCCACCCAAGGGAGGAAATATATTCCTCTACAAGGAATTTGGCTGCTATGCTCACAGCCATGGAAAGGGCCAGGCAGGTTGCACGCAAGGGCTCAAGGCTCAAATATCATTATTTTATTTTTAAGGATGCTCTTCTAAAAAGGGACATTGAAACGTGTTCCATCTTTAAATAACTTCAAGAAGTAAAATGGTTGGTAAATCTAGTTCAGCAAAATCTGAGCTGAGCTGGGCTTTTTACACCCCTTTCAAAAGCTGAAATCTCCCTTAATAATGAATTCGCAAAGTGTAAGCTAGGTTTGTTGCTGGACTTTTCTCCTCACCTTTGTTGACCGTCCCTTTTCCTCTGGCTGAAGCATTTTTTGCTGTGCTTTGCCTTGCCTGAAATCCAGCTTGCACTTCCACTTGGCAAAGCCGGGCTGCTCTCCTTTTAGCATCTATGTGGTAACTAACATGAGGTGCAAACCAAGATAAGAAAAGACATTTGGATGTTTTCACATGTGTTATGTTGAGATAAAGCGTGGGGAGGCAGAAGGGAGATTTACAGTGTCCGCTGACCTGCTAACACACATTAAAACCGCTTATCTCATCTTCATGTGGATTTTTTTTTTCACTTACCCTGAATTAGGCAACATGTAGTAAAACATTTTTTTTCTTTCTTTCTTTCTTTGAAACAAGGCTCCCTGGCTTCTGGGAGGGATTCTCTTTTCTCTTTAGTTAGCTGGGAGGTTTATGTCCTTGGCAGAAGCCCAGAAGAATGTGCACTGAGACATCTTCAAAAATCCCACAAGAGCATTTGCTTTGAAGAACTGGAAGGAAACCAGTCAAAAACCTGCTCTGAGGTAATAATGCTCTGCTGTAACCTGTGGATTTTCAATAGCTCATAGAGAGCACTAATAAATTCACTCATAAACTGGTTCTCCAAGTGACAGGCTATATTATTTTTACTCTACCTTGGCTGTATTTTTGTCATTCTGTTCCTGTGTGCTTTTCCAAACAGAAACTAGATGAAATCCACACGCTTTTAAGACACTTTCCAAAGAATACAAATTGGATTTCAGTGCTGTTTGGGAGCAATTCATTACAGCAGATTGTGTAATTACTGGTAAGGCAAACAGAAATCACCTTGCTAATCAACAGGGAATACAGATGGAAAAAACAATTAAAGTAATCATAAGCCATCAATATTTACTTCACACAGCAAGTTTTTAATTGTCACTTAAAGACAATCCAACACAAGGGCATAATTTAATTCAATTCAATTTTCAGCTAGGGATAGAGACTGCTAAAATTGTTTGTCTCAAACCCAAAGATTATTAGCTGTTTTTTAACTCGTCTGGCAGTGAAGTATTCTAAGTAGAAATCTTAGAGAAAGTGCTTTCCAGGAAACTATCTTGGAAAACATAATGTCTGTATTTTTTAACCATTCATTGAAATGACGGTGCATTTAATGACTGAACATCCATGAGCAGTTCCTCAAGCAGCAAACGGGAAATTTGGAAAGGCGCTCAATGGGGAACACAGATCTCTTAAGTAAAACTCAGCAGTGCCAGGAAAAGACCAGAAATCTGTTTTGTTATAACCATTCACCAAAAGGGGCAACAAAACCTTACATCTTATTTTACTATCATAAAAGCATTGACAAATCCTTTCCTCCTGGGCTTGCTGTATAACTCACTTGAGATGCCTGGCCTCAAAATCCACTGCTGAGCCTTGCTTGAATTATTTTGCAGACAGAAATGCTGCTTACAGCTGTTGTGACCCCGGCCTCCATGGCAATGGAGCAGGCTCATGGGGAAATGGGCTGAAAGGAACAATCTCTCTGTGGTGGCTCAGCTGGAGAAAGAACTTGGTGAGGCATCAGGGCAGAGATTGGGACCTAGAGAGCATCTTCCCCTCCCTGCTACAGGATGGAGCTCTAGAGACCATCGATGAAGAGGACTGAAAGGGAAGGAGGCTTTAAAAGTTACTTTAGGAAATACCCTTTTCCAATATCAAGTCTTGCAAGGTGTTATCTTATAAAGAACTTGTGGAGAAACTCTCACCTCCCCTCATCTCTGAAATCAGTAAACAACAATCAGTTTGTTTGTTTTTTTTAAGCCTCGATTGGGACTAACTTTTGGTCAATTAAATGGAACGCAAAAGCTGCAATGGAGACGATGGATTTGCGATAATGGACTTTTGTAGAGAAATGACATTGCTGCCTGCCTAAGAGGATTTTTCTGTGTATGCCACAGGCCATGAAACCTGTTTGTGAGTTTTTTCCAAGCATTGTTACTAATGAGTTAGGGCCCTTACATCCCCTTCCCGAGAGCTTTCCCATGACTGCTGCAGGGTAGCGGTCTCTCCCTCTCTGCCTCCAGTGCATGATCAGCAAGCGAAGAAGCTGCTGACTGCAACACCTCCACCCTTTGAATGATGCTGAGCTCCAGACCGATGCCTTCCCTGAACTGACCACTGCAAAGGAATAATCTGCCTGCTGCTGTCGGCAGAGGCTGGGGCATCGCTCAGAATTAATTGGCTGAAGCTCAAACTAGATAAGCTTGAGATAATATTTATAGGTCAGAGGAAACAATTGAAAGCAACATCAAACGTGATACCAGCAGGCACGACCAGAGGAGTTTATCTGCTGCCTGTTTTAAAACCCAACTGTCTCTGCCTGTCGCGGGACGCGCCTGGTTGAGAGCAGTTTTCATAAACATTTGTTCTGAATGCCATGCGCCTTCGTCTCTGGCCAAGTTTGTACTTCTTGTTTAATCTGCTGAGTACAAACAGGTTTTGATTGCATGAATGCTTGGGAAATATCAATTCTTTGTGAAAATATTTGCCTGTGCAGCCTAGCAAAGAGGCTTCTGCATAAACACCATTCCTGATGGTGACGATGATGCTGATGTCTGTCTACAGTTTGGATACGCTACAGGCTCTGCTTTTTTCTCATTTTAAAATAGCTGTGACTTGCAGTCCCCATCACACAGTTTGTGTGCATAGCAAAACTACATTTACAGTGTAGAAGTGGGTTAATTTTAAGAACATACACATTATTTGCAGGGAGGTAATGTATGATTGATGCATTAATGCTTTTTGTTCAGTATATCCAAAATGTCTGCAGAAGTTTAAGGCATCTCCCCAAGTGCCCTAGGTTGAAACAAGCCTCAGTTTTGTGGTTTGATTACTCCTTTCTCCCTTCCTCCCAAAGAAATCCGTTGCAAAACTTTATTGTATTGCAATGCATTTAAAAGCACTGTCTTTTTTGTTAGCTACACTTGCACATTTTCTTTGAGACGCAGAGGCCATTATCAGAGATCATCCTTTAGGGATTCCACATCCAGCAAAATAAGGCCCTCAGTTTGTGGATTACTGTGTGTTTTGATGTTCAGGCTGTGCAAGACAGAACTTCTGTTAGTAATCCACAATCACGAGAAGAGCCTTCTTGCTGCTCCAAGGCCCAATCAGTGTCAAAGGTCTTTCACTGAGCAGAATAAGTATGGGGAAAAATAATAATTCTTCAGCAATGTGCTTATACCCCTCTGGGTTCACTTCCCATGTAGAAATAGTGAATACTTGCAAATTTTAAGCTGGTTTTTATGAATTATTCCCAGCAGAGAAAGAGTTCTAAGTTGCATTTGTACAATGAGAAAACACAGATGATAGATGGTTTCCCATTGTCCAATGACAAAATCAACCATCGCAGCTTGAATCTTTGAATACCAATACCAAATGCTAATGAAAAATTTGCAGATCAGGAATTTTTAAGTGAATAATTTTAAACAATAAATTTAAGAAATCAGACAAGTGGTTCATCTGCTTCTTTTCGAGCAGCTAATTCACCCATTCACTCCCTTCTGCAGCTCAGTTGCAGTGATTTGGTTCTCAAAGGACCAAAAGAAAATGTAAATGAAGTAAAAGTGTGCTGGAAAAATGACAGCATGTTACTCTGCCAATTCAGAGTGGCAGGGTGTGTGAGCAATAGGCTAGGAGAAGAGCATCTGTTAAACATGCTAAAAATATAGTACGGTTCTCATAATCCGTGTTGGCAAATAACTGTGAAGGAAATAATCGGCATGGGAAAAGCTTTATTAATTGGTGAACAACAAAAGGACAAACAATTTCCTAGAGTAAAGTAACCAAAACAACTCAAGGGTGGGGACATCTTTTGGCTAGCTTGGGGATCCTGCAAAACAACATTTACATGTGGGTTCAGAAAATAAAGAAGTCTAGGCCCAGTGGGGTTTGCTAGGGACAGGGGCAGTCCTGGGGGCTGTGGTCTGCCTGCCTCCATAGCACTGGTTAATGCCCTGAGTGCTCTGGAAGTGGCAAGGATGTGCAGCTCCTTTCCCATCCCACCGAGGCTCTCTCCGCATGCTGACGTTACATTCACAAACCCACCATGAAAAGGCAAACATGAACCTTAAATGTCTGGCTACGTACTGACTTTGCAGTCTTGATAGCTCCCTATTTCAAGTGGGATTTTTGCATGGAGGACAGAATTTCGCTCCATTTCTGGTTTACTCTCTTTGTATTAATTAAACGCCATGCTTTATGTATACTTCTAATCAGGAGAGAACTCATTGCAAACTGTTGGTAATACAGCAGAGCACCAAACTGCCTCAGTGAATTCACCATGCAAACTCTCGTCCCTGTCAGGAAGACCCCTACTTCTAGTTGTGACAATATTCAGCTCTCATCTAGCTCTTCTAGTCTCCAGAAGTTCATTATGAACATTAGCCTCCAACAACAAATTCATGGAAACCCATATAAACTTATATGAGTCCTACTAGTCCCATTTTACAGATGGAGGAACCAAGGAAGAACAGCTATGCACTTGACCTAACCACAGTAAGCACAGTTTTCAGGTTTGGGCTGTAACTTAGGAGCTGGTGGTTCCAATTTTGTGGTTAGATAATTAAACCAGGCCTTCCTTTTCTATTGAAACTAATCCTGTGAAAAATAAGTGCCTTCCCTTTAAGAGGTTTCCAAGCATGTATGTGAAGAGGAATTTATGACCTACAATTTATGTAAAGACCTTCCTTTTCATAAATCAATTTATTAAAGCTCTGGAGAAGCTTCCAAAGGCTCTGATCCAGCAGGGCACTTAGACATGTCCATAACTTCAAACAAGTAAATCGCCCCATTGAAGTGCTTTTCTGGGCTGGCGCCAAAGAAAGTGCAGCTCTCCCCGAGTCAAGGTTCAGACGTAAATGGGGGAAAAAAATAATTTTATCAGAAGTTTAATAAGTTACAGTCATGGCAGAGCTCTGCTAGCCTGCCACATTAATACCCTGAGCTAATAAGAAATGGCCTCCGGGGAGATAATTGCCTCCTTATTGATACACTGTGATGAACGTTAAACCTTATCTGGAGGATGCAGTGTTTCTGGCCTTTCTGGAATTCACCAGATCCAACATGAGATATTGTGAAACTTTGGGTTTTATGTGCTTATACCTGCTGATCTTCTGCATGGGTGGTCAGAAACAACTCTGGAGAGGGCATGGCTGGTTCTAGGCAACACTCTTGGGGAACGAACTCCCTTTTATTCAACTATGTCTTGGTTTTAAAGATTGTTCTCTCAGGAGAACTAAGCGCAGAGACATTTCAAGGATTTAGAGTATTTGTATGGTTTTTGTAGTAGTGAACTCACTTTAGGTAGGGCTATTCACACCTTCTTCTGGACTCCTCCACTTGTGAATACTTGGGAGACTGAGCATCCCAACGAGGTGCTGCTGGCAGCCTCACAGGGAAGCTCTGCCAAGGACAGCTTCTCTAATCTGCTGAGACTTGTGTATCGAGGTCATGTGCGGAGCACTCGGAGGTAACCGGACCTTGTGTTAGGCGGGGGAGTGTGGGACGAGATGTTTAATGCTAAGAGAAAGAGCGAGTTCCTGGAGACTAGAGGGGAACGTGACTCACATTAGCAGGGTAACACCTCTGCACCAGCGACATGGAGCCGTTTTTTCTCCACCCTGGCACGCTGTGTGCTGGGGATGCACAGTTGCAAAATGGCCGTCTGGCGACCTCCTTCGAGGTTCACCTAAGGTTGTTACTCGGAGTCAGAGCGACAGCTGTCATTTTGCAGACGCAAAGCTGCCAGACTTAACAGCCTCTCCTTATGCACACCATAAAATCACAACACAAGCAGCATTGTAGCTCCCAAATGGTACTTACATCTCAATGAGGAAGTCAAGCCAGCACCAGGCATTGGTGAAATACTTCTTGAAGCCATAAGCCACCCATTTTAAAAGCATTTCCAAGACAAAGATGTAAGTGAATATTTTGTCAGCGTATTCCAGCATGGTTTTTATGTTTTTTCGATCTTCAAGATAAATATCTTCAAAAGCCTGAAAGTGCAAAATATTGATTAAAAGCTTCTGCTGAACGATGTTGGAAAGCATCAGTGCTGCCACGTAGTCTCATTTGACAGCACATCAGTACTGGCAGTGATTTCTGATATATTTTAATGTACCATCAGAACGAGTGCACAGTCATAGATAGGACTGATCCTAACCCTAATAGACAGAATCCGACCCTTACATTTAGTCAGACACGTCTACTGCTAATGATGACAAATTGGGTTATTAACATGCTTACGCCCGTGTTACAGAGCACAGAGTTCCCTGGCTTCTGTTCAGCCATCACATTTCAGGTAGCTACAACTATCTGCCTCAAGAAATGCTCATTATTATTAACTTAACAGAGCAATTATGTTTTAAAGGTCAAGGTATCTATCTACCCATCTCATCTGTCTCCCTAACTAAGCTTGTGCAGTGCACCATCAAAAGACATTCAGCATCTGCATCAAGTACAAGCAACTTAAAAACCCTTTTAAAATATTTACGATATAAAACAATGTGCCTACTAAAATAAAACAAGTAAAGTTGTCCCATAATTTAGCTTTCACTTTATAATGCACGTCAAATAAAAATGCAGGATCCCAGTGTCAGGGCAGCAGATATATGGCTCGGCTGGGAGCTGCTAAGTCGAGCAGTGGCTTCAGCCTGCTTCCCAGCTGATCATTATCCAGTCTGCCTCCGTGTCCCTCTCACTTGGAGGACCCAGGCTTTGATATATTTCTCTTGTCCTACTGCATGACCAGAGCGCTTGGCAGCAAGAAAGCACAACGTTATTCGAGGGGGTCTGTGCTAATTGTCCTAATTATCTACATTTGAATATTCCGAGATCTCTCACTACTTTCTGAGGAACTTCCAAAAGTTAGAAATCACCCAGTGCCTGCAGATATCAGAAGCGTGCTGCTTGTCACTCAGGCAGTCACACTGGTCTTTTGCCTGCCAGGAAACAGTAATTAAACTGACAAGACAGCTCTGGCAGTCCGAGCCAAAGCTTGTCCATTTGTCCCCACACTTCAGGGTGACGTTTTCGCTGCGACCCAGTCTCCTATCTTGCCTTCAAAAATGATATTTCAAGGGTGTGAAAGAGCTGTTGGAGAAAGCCACAGAAAACAATACACAGACAGACTGGATTTTATCGCTTCTGGTAGGGGCTTGCTCACTTTGTCAGATGACTTGCTGTACTTTGCAATTACTGCAAAAATAACAGCAAACTATTTAAAGTGGTTTCCTTCGCTCTCCTTGTTTGCTACTAACTTGTCAGAAAGCACATTGTGTTTGCTCTACCAAGAGCAGACCGTGAGCCAGGAAGCAGCTTAACAAGGGGTGAAAAATGTGCTACCCGAATGCCCCAGGTGCACCGCGCTTCTGAGCAACCTATGGACCTTACCCAAAAGATTAAACTAAACATTAAGGTTATTTCTTCTTAAAAAAAAAAAAAAAAAAAAAAAAAAAAAAAGGGGGGGAGTTAAACAGGATACCTGCAGTGTTATCCACATTTACTATTAAAACACAGACTTCCAGTTTGGGTGTTTGTGGCTTGAATGCACAAGAAAGGTTTTCAGACCTTTTGCAGTAAGCTGTAGACCAGCTTACTTACCACCAGTATGTGGTGGTCTAACCACCACATATGAATATACATTGGTTTTTAAACTCCCTTAAAAACTTAGCACGTTGCAGGGGCATGGCCAGATGAGCTCAGTTTTTGGAAAAGCTCACTCCAGAATAACAGAGGGAAAAAAAAGTGTGTGTTCCCTCCCACATGTCCAATCCCTATCCTGAAGAACAAAGCTGATATGTTGAAGCACAGTGCAGGTACATGAGAAAGTGCAGCGAAATTTGCCCTTATACAGAATTGTACTGAGTAAACTGAAAATAAATTTTTAAAAAGGCAAATGAATGTATTCAATGAAAACTAAATGAGATTTATATCACAGTCTTCAGTATCTAAGGCACTTTTAATTACATATGTAAGGAAGTGCATTTGTCTAAAGTGTATTATAGCAAATGACATGCCCCCTTTAAAATGTGTTAAAAAATTAACATGCTGATCCCCAAGCTGGTGCAAAAACTGTCAAACTCCATTGATTTCAGCAAAGCTATGACAATTGTCAGCAGCCTACTATCTGTACAAGTTTTTCAGCCTTTTTCTTCTCATAATAAAAGAAAATCCCCTGGGCAAAATTCCAGTCCATCCCTAGTGGTCCTGGAGAATTGTCCATTCCGTTCATTTTGCAACAACATTTACGCATTGCCATCTTCTTGCCTCCCTGCAGAGACTTTCTTTAAACTACATAAGCCTAGTACTTCTGTGTTTTCCTCTTATTTTTTAGGCCACTGACAATTTGCGTTGCCCTGTTCTGGAGTTTCTTCAATTAGCCCACGTCTTTCCCAAAGTGCAGTGCCCAGAGCTGAAGCCTTGTGCTCCAGCTGAGGCCTCCTTGATGCCAACTGGAGTGGAAGAACATGCTTATTTATACAGCCTAGTGGGGTGTTCGGCTTTTCTGCAGTGCTGTGATGTAGTTTCTTCTGTTCTGTTTGTTGCCTGTTCTCTCTCCAGCTCTTTTGAGTAAATCTGCTACCTTACCAGTCAGCCTGCATTTTGTCTTTCTGCCCTTGATTATCCCTGGTGAGATGAAGCAGGCACCTTTCTAAGGTCTTTCATTTAAATACTGAAGGCAGATTGATCTGCTAGGCAAAGTTAATCCTGAACTTC